>NC_133514.1:121707500-122009500 GCF_049354715.1 Callithrix jacchus
CAGCCATTTCTGAACTCTCCCAGGTTTGTGCGCCGCTGTGTCTGACCAGCTCTGGAGTCAGGGCTGCTTTCTTTGTGACGGTGGCGGTTCCCTGTCTGTGCCCTGCTCAAGCCCGATGTGGGAGTGACGGCTGGGAGCACCCATGGGTGTGTGCCGGTCTGGGCCGGGCGTCTGTCCCTGTGTCTCTAGCCACACCTCTCTCCTCCAGGGAGGACACTGGGCCCTTGTCTGTGGACAGAGGCGCTTTTCTGGGGACAGCACAGCTGCTGGGAACCATCATGGACACTTGGAGCACATAGTTGACCAAGTCTCATCCCGAAAGGCTCCCGAGGCTGTGCCCGAGGGAAGGAGGAGGTTTCACCCAGAGCTTTGGGAGCGCAGGGCTGTGGCGCTGCCATTTGCAGGATGCGGCCCCAGAGGAAGGGCTGCAGCACTGCCGGACAGTGACTCTAACATCCCGGAGTCCCTCGGGCCCCTCACCCCTGCGTGTCTGGACTTGGCATCACTGTAGCTGTGGGGCTCTGGAGTGCACGTGGCCGCTGGGTGGGCCGCACTCCTGGGGCCTCTTTCTCCCCACCGTGTCCTGCACCTCCCGTGTCTGTGCCCTGCGCCCCCCCAGTCTGTGCCCTGCTCCCCACTGTGTCCATGTCCTGCGCCCCTCCCCCCGTGTCTGTGACCTGGCCCCGCAGCCCTGTTGGTGTTCTGGTGAGTCTGTGGCTTGTGCTGAGCACCATCCCTGCCAGGTCCAGCTGGAAATTGTGTTGATGGGGTGCGGTAGTCCCTGCAAGGCACAGTTTGGGAGAGCAGCCAGGAGAGTGGTGGGCCAAGGTGGCTGAGCAGGGCACCAGCTCTCCACAGCAGTTACGGCCTCTGGGGGCCTCTCTCCCGGAGAGACATGGAGACCCACATGCCCATCACACACATGCTTGCCGCCTGCACATGGGCATATATCTGCATGTTTGCTCTCTGTGGGGCATGTGCGTGCGCTCTGTGGGGTGTGTGTGCTCTGTGGGGGTGTGTGTGCACTCTGTCAGGTGTGCACGCTCTGTGGGGTGTGCGCGCTCTGGGGGATGTGCACGCTCTGGGGGGTGTGCGTGCTCTGGGGTGTGCGCGCTCTGTGGGGGGTGTGTGCGCTCTGTGGGGTGTGCGTGCTCTGGGGTGTGTGTGCGCTCTGTGGGGTGTGCGCGCTCTGGGATGTGTGCGCGTGCTCTGTGGGGGGTGTGCACTCTGTGGTGGGTGTGCGCGCTCTGTGGGATGTGTGCGCTCTGTGGGGTGTGTGTGCGCTCTGGAGGGGTGTGCACATACATTTCCCAGCGTAGCTGTGTGTGGACACGTGCACATGTGTTCAGAGAACACAAGGCCTTGCCCCCACTTCTGGCTCAGACCTGAGTCTCCAGCCATGGCATCCGTGTTCCTCCCCGCTCCTCCCCTGATCTGCAGGCCAGGAAGCAAGACGAGAGGCCATGCCTGGGCCCCACCCTGCCCCCTCCCGGAGCCCATGCTGCTCTTTGGAGGGACGCCCCAGACCCCTTAGGCCCTTTCCTGCATCTGAAGGGGCCAGAACAGGGTGTCAGGCAGGAGAGCTGCCCCTTAAAGCCAGATCTGGCCAATTTACAGGGAAGCACTGTGGGTGTGCCACCCCGGAGACCACACCACTGTGGCACACACACACCTGACCCCACAGACCACACCACACACACGCCTGACCCCGCAGAACACACCACACACACCCCCGACCCCGGAGACCACACCACACACACACGCCTGACCCCGGAGACCACACCACACACACAGCTGACCCCGCAGACCACACCACACACACACGCCCGACCCCGGAGACCACACACCACACGCACGCCCGACCCCGCAGACCACACCACACACGCATGCCTGACCCCGGAGACCACACCACACACACGCCTGACCCCGCAGAACACACCACACACACACGCCCGACCCCGGAGACCACACCACACACACGGCTGACCCCGCAGACCACACCACACACACACGCCCGACCCCGGAGACCACACACCACACGCACGCCCGACCCCGCAGACCACACCACACATGCATGCCTGACCCCGGAGACCACACCACACACTCACGCCTGACCCCGCAGACCACACCACACACGCACGCCTGACCCCGCAGACCACACCACACACGCACGCCTGACCCCGCAGACCACACCACACACACGCCTGACCCCGCAGACCACACCACACACGCAGCTGACCCCGCAGACCACACCACACACACGCCTGACCCCGGAGACCACACCACACACACGGCTGACCCCGCAGACCACACCACACACACACGCCTGACCCCGCAGACCACACCACACACACATACTTGACCCCGCAGACCACACCACACACACGGCTGACCCCGCAGAACACACCACACACACGCCTGACCCCGCAGAACACACCACACACACACCTGACCCCAGAGACCACACCACACACACGCCTGACCCCGCAGACCACACCACACACACATGCTTGACCCCGCAGACCACACCACACACACGGCTGACCCCGCAGAACACACCACACACACGCCTGACCCCAGAGACCACACTACACACATGCCTGACCCCGCAGAACACACCACACACACGCCTGACCCCAGAGACCACACCACACACACGCCTGACCCCGCAGACCACACCACACACACAGCTGACCCCGCAGACCACACCACACACAAATGCTTGACCCCGCAGAACACACCACACACACGCCTGACCCCGCAGAACACACCACACACACGCCTGACCCCAGAGACCACACCACACACACGCCTGACCCCGCAGAACACACCACACACACGCCTGACCCCAGAGACCACACCACACACACGCCTGACCCCGGAGACCACACCACACACACGCCTGACCCCGCAGAACACACCACACACACGCCTGACCCCAGAGACCACACCACACACACGCCTGACCCCGGAGACCACACCACACACACGCCTGACCCCGGAGACCACACCACACACACGCCTGACCCCGCAGAACACACCACACACACGCCTGACCCCGGAGACCACACCACACACACGCCTGACCCCGCAGAACACACCACACACACGCCTGACCCCGCAGAACACACCACACACACGCCTGACCCCGCAGAACACACCACACACACGCCTGACCCCAGAGACCACACCACACACACGCCTGACCTCAGAGACCACACCACACACACGGCTGACCCCGCAGACCACACCACACACACACGCCCGACCCCGCAGACCACACCACACACACACGCCCGACCCCGCAGACCACACCACACACACACGCCCGACCCCGCAGACCACACCACACACACACGCCCGACCCCGCAGACCACACCACACACACACGCCCGACCCCGCAGACCACACCACATACACACGCCCGACCCCGCAGACCACACCACACACACACGCCCGACCCCGCAGACCACACCGGTGCTGCAAACACAGGCACTCCCATGGACGCATTCACCTGCACACACCCACTTCTGGTACACACGCCCAACCCCGCAGACCACACCACACACACGCCCGACCCCGCAGACCACACCACATACACACGCCCGACCCCGCAGACCACACCACACACACACGCCCGACCCCGCAGACCACACCACATACACACGCCCAACCCCGCAGACCACACCACACACACACGCCCGACCCCGCAGACCACACCAGTGCTGCAAACACAGGCACTCCCATGGACGCATTCACCTGCACACACCCACTTCTGGTACACACGCCCGACCCCGCAGACCACACCGGTGCTGCAAACACGGCACTCCCATGGACGCACTCACCTGCACACACCCACTTCTGGTACACACGCCCGACCCTGCAGACCACACCACACACACACGCCCGACCCCGCAGACCACACCGGTGCTGCAAACACGGCACTCCCATGGACGCATTCACCTGCACACACCCACTTCTGGTACACACGCCCGACCCCGCAGACCACACCGGTGCTGCAAACACGGCACTCCCATGGACGCACTCACCTGCACACACCCACTTCTGGTACACACGCCCACACTCATGCAGGCTCTGCACAACCAGCAGGTGAGGAGGTGGATGCTGTGTGTCTGTCCCTTGGTGGCTTCTCCTGGATTGTCCCTGTGGCACTTGCTGCAAGCCCAGAAATCACACCCACAGCCACGCAGCACCCGCCCGTCCCGCTTTTGGTAGGTGCCAGAGACAGGCCTGGCTGAGAAAAGAGGGGAAGGAGGGAAGACGCGTGGGGTGCTTCCTGCCCCTCTGACCGTGGGTTTTGAGGGCAGGAGAGGGTGGACGCTGAAGCGTGTGACCTGCTCCTCCGACCTTGGGTTTGGGGTGCTCCCTTTGACTACTGGCTCCATTTTTTATGTCTTTTATTTTTGTTTCTGCTTTTTCTGGGTTTCTTGAGTAAAGTCTCCGTGGTGCATCAAATTGTGTATTTTTTTACAAGTACCCTGTGCTGTCGCCTCGTCAGCTTTGGCGTGCCACGGCTGAGATGGGCCCGTGCCACAGGTCAAGTGGGTCTTGTGGTGGCCGCCATGTCATCCTGGCCAGGCCACCCCCCCCACCAAGGAGAGGAGCCACGGGCCACTGATGCCTGCCTTCTCAGGCTTTGTGGGAGAATGTGGATGGATGTCCTACCATATGGGAGACACACTCCTGCCTGGTACCCAGCCCTGTGACAGGAGAGACCTCTGGCTGCTGTTGTGCGTGATGAGGATTCCAGGGCTGAAAACAGGAGCCTAGACACTGTCCACACAGCAAGGCAGTCTCTTAAATTAATCCAGTGTGGGGGGATTTGGGGTTGAAACCTGTTTGTGAGCTGGTACTTCCTTGGGGCAATTTGAAAAATGCAGATTTGACTTCTGTGCCCTAAATGCATAATTTCCTTTAGGCTGACGCCTGCTCCTGTGGCCTCGTGGAGGAGCCTGAGCCAGCCGCCTTTGCTCAGCGTGTGCAGCAGCTCAGACGGGGGGCAGAGGGCGTGACATCCCCGTCGTGCGCCGCCTCCGTCCACCCCACGCCTCCCTCCACCCCAGGTCTCCCTCCCCCCGACATTCCCACCTGCCCGTGCATCGCCTCCGTCCACCCCACGCCTCCCTCCACCCCAGGTCTCCCTCCCCCCGACATTCCCACCTGCCCGTGCGCCGCCTCCGTCCACCCCACGCCTCCCTCCACCCCAGGTCTCCCTCCCTCCGACATTCCCACCTGCCTGTGCACCGCCTCCGTCCACCCCACGCCTCCCTCCACCCCAGGTCTCCCTCCCCCTGACATTCCCACCTGCCCGTGCGCCGCCTCCGTCCACCCCACGCCTCCCTCCACCCCAGGTCTCCCTCCCCCTGACATTCCCACCTGCCTGTGCACCGCCTCCGTCCACCCCACGCCTCCCTCCACCCCAGGTCTCCCTCCCCCTGACATTCCCACCTGCCTGTGCACCGCCTCCGTCCACCCCACGCCTCCCTCCACCCCAGGTCTCCCTCCCCCTGACATTCCCACCTGCCCGTGCGCCGCCTCCGTCCACCCCACGCCTCCCTCCCTGCACGCTCACAGCTGAGTCCACACTGAATAAATTTGGCCTCAATCATTCTTTTCACCCATCATGTCACCGTGTAAGTGCTGAGGTCAGCATAGGAGCTAAAAACATTTTAACATGTAGGGAACTTGGTGGTATTTACACCTTGGCAGCGGAATAATACGTTTTGTTTAGTTGAGGTTGAGGCGAAGAGAGGTCGTTGTTGTGACAGTTTCCGCACCGTGCCAGAGGCAGAAGGCGCAGGCCTTGCTGTGACCGCGACGTATTTAAGTCACTTTTCCTAAAATGAACATCGTGTTTTAAATAATAGATGTTCAGGTTCGACCATAAATATTCCCATTTTCACTGAAATGGCATTTTTTTAAGGAACACAGTTGCACCCTGAATCCACAGCGTTCATGTGCCATCAGAGAACTGCCACAGGAGTCCTGGCGAGTTTAAACCACGCGACCCGGGCCAGGCCCTCGGAGCTCCCCCGCCCCCAGAGGGGGTTTTGGTCAGAGACCGTTTACATACGTTTTCTACGTGAGTTAAATATTCGGGTGCCAAGTCTTGGAAAATGGAATGCCGTGTGCAGGATCTGCCTCCTAGTGCGTCTCTGCTTTTCTTTTTACATTTCCCGTCCTAAAAGTGAGTCCTACAGAGAGTCCAGCCTTCTTAGAAAGTTCAGGAAACAGGCACAGGCTGGCATCGCCCTGCCCGGGAGCTGAGGGCCTGGACAGGCAGGTCCTAGTTCCCTGTCCTGATGGTTTGCGTGGAGACACTGGTGTGTGCATAGGGAAGAGAGTCTCTTGTTGGAAGGGAAAGGTATTTGTCCTACACTTACGCAGCCTTGGCAGGAATCCCTTTGTAATGTGGGTGGCCTTCGTCACAGACTGCTGTGGGTGCCATGCACATCACAGCCATGTCCTCGTCCCCATCTGTGGCCTCCCCAGCGTGTTCCCATGTGGCCCCCGTGCACATGGCAGTGTCCTCGTCCCTATCTGTGGCCTCCCCACCGCATTCCCACGTGGCTCCCATGCACATCACAGCCGTGTCCTCGTCCTCCTTTGTGGCATCCCTACCGTGCTCCCATGTGGTACCTTCACACATCGCAGCTGTGTCCTCGTCCCTGTCTGTAGCCTCCCCACCGTGTTCCCATGTGGCACCCATGCACATCGCAGCCGTGTCCTCGTCATCTGTGGCCTTCCCACCACATTCCCACGTGGCGCCTTCGTTTGGCCTCGGGCTTTGTGTTTCAGACCCCAGATGTCCCTCCGTTGTCTCAGCTGGGGTCCGGGTCCGAGCCCTGCCTGTCAGTCTGGGACTGGCGGTCAGGCCCTTGGTGACAGCAGCCAGAGCTTCACTGCAGCCTCTTCCCGGGGGGCTCTGAGTTCAGCCCCATACTGAACTCAGATACTGGCTTGTTCTTGACTGTAATGACCACAGGGAGGCTGAGTCTGAGCTGGAGCCGTGGAGCAGGGGCCATCTTGCTGCCTGCCCGGGCCCCTCCAGGACCATCTCCCCTCTGCCCACCGACCTCTGAGAATCTGCCGTGTTGGGGGCAGGGTCCATCCCCTGCAGTCTGTGAGGAGCAGCCCGCATCTCAGGCTCCCCACCCTCCCCTGGGCCTTGCTGGCCCTGCACAGACGTCTGTGCATTCAGTGGCATCCGCCGTATTTTCCTGTGGCCAGGACGTGCCTACAGGAGTGTGGGATTCTTCACGTGGTCGCTCTGCTGCGGCTTCCATCTGTTTTCAGAGATTTTTTAACTAGTTTAGTAAGAACATCGACCACAAACGTTCCCAGGATGGGGCTTCCCAGGGCAGGTGGTTCCTGGGGCGGGCGTTGCCACAGGCCTTGCACGGATCACCTGACAATCTCAGGGCTCCAAGGTTGGGGCTCACCGGGGCACACTCTGGGGACACAGACGGGAAGGTGCTCTGAGCGAGGGGGGCTCTGGGAGGCCCCGCTGCGTAAGCTCTGACCCCCACAGCATCACTCTAGGCCTCTGTGCTGCTTTGAGAAGCGGACGTTCTTGTTCCCACCCAAACTTGCCTCTTGCAAATAGAATCACACTGTAGCGATTGTAAATGGTGGCACTGAAGGTAAAAACAAACAGTTCTGCAAATGACTCGGTGCCGAAGGCAGACCCGGGCGTGTGGAGCAGAGGGGGAGGGGAGGGAGCGGCGCGGCACTGGCATTTACCTCTCAGACGCCACGAGCGACTCGTCCCACAGAGCAGCTGGTCCTAAACAGTGTGCGCCTGGCAGAAGCAGGGCCTGGCCACCCACGTCCTGGAGGACGACCTGGGCCGCTCCATTCGCCTGGGTCTTATCTGGCCGTGTGGGTTTTGAGCCTCACACACACAGCGCTGGTCGAGAAGCTATGAGCTCCGTGGATGGTGTGGGCCACAGACGCCTCCATGCATAGTTGCCCTGGGCAGTGTCTGCTGCCCGTGTCCGCCTCTGGACACCAGCTGCTTGGCTGCCCGGATGGTGTTGAGTACTCCCCTGCCTCTGCAGGAGGAGAGGTGCAGCGGGCCATCAGAAAGGGCCCTTGGTGCCATGTGTGTGCACACGCAGCGTGGCGTCCACTGATCAGGAGGAGTCGTGTGCTGCCCAGTTCAGGTTACTGGACCACAGGAACGTTCGTCATGTCCTGTGGGGCCTCGTCTGGATTTATTCGTGAAGCAAGGCCTTGCACGTGGCTCAGCGTGGATGTAGCTTTCCTGCACTCACTCCCCCACCAGCTTCACCACGGCCTTGGCATGGGGCATGCACATACTCCCCACCAGCTTCACGTGGCCTCGGCGTGGGCACTGCACATGCTCCCCACCAGCTTCACGTGGCCTCGGCGTGGGCACTGCACATGCTCTCCCGTGCGCTCTCCTGTGGCCTTGGTGTGGCCTGCACAGGTGTGCAGTGAGCATGTGTGCTGTGCTCCATGTGCCACCCATGCTCATGCACGTGAGAGCTCACGGGAGTGTACCGGTGTGTGTGCACAGGAGAGCACATGGCAGCGTACAGGTGTGTGTGTGCACACAGGAGAGCGCACGGGAGCGTACAGTTGTGTGCCCACAGGGGAGCATATGGGTGTGTGCCCACAGGAGAGTGCACGGGAGTGTACGGGTGTGCACACACAGGAGAGTGCACAGGAGAGTATGGGTGTGTGTGTGCCCACAGGAGAGCGCACGGGAGCGTACAGGTGTATGCCCACAGGAGAGCGCACGGGAGTGCATGGGCGTGTGCCCACAGGAGAGGGCATGGGAGCATATAGGTGTGTGCCCACAGGAGAGCATATGGGTGTGTGCCCACAGGAGAGTGCACAGGAGCGTACGGGTGTGTGCCCACAGGAGAGCGCACGGGAGTGTACGGGTGTGTGCACACAGGAGAGTGCTCAGGAGAGTATGGGTGTGTGTGTGCCCACAGGAGAGCGCACGGGAGCATACAGGTGTGTGCCCACAGGAAAGCATACGTGTGTGTGCCCACAGGAGAGCGCACAGGAGTGTAGGGTGTGTGCCCACAGGGGAGCATACGGGTGTGTGCCCACAGGAGCACACGGGAGCGTACGGGTGTGTGTGTGCACACAGGAGAGCGCACGGGAGCGTACGGGTGTGTGCCCACAGAGGAGCATACGGGTGTGTGCCCACAGGAGAGCGCACGGGAGCGTATGGGTGTGTGCAAGCACAGGAGCGTGCACGGGAGCATACAGGTGTGTGTGTGCACACAGGAGCGCACACGGGAGCGTACGGGTGTGTGCATGTGTGTGTATTTGAAAGTGGCAACAGGTGTTTAAAGCCTAGACCTCAGTGGCCAGGACGATAGGTTAACGAGGCATTTTCTAGTCTGCTTTCAAAATGCGCTAGTATACATCACAGAAATAAAAAGGGGGCCAGGGAAGGGACGCAGGCCTGGAACCTCTGCAGGCTCTTTCTGTGCGCCCTGGGGACTCACGGCAGTCCGTTTGCTCGGTGCTGAGCGGGTGTTCTGTTCTCTCGCCAGCTCCATGGCTACTTGGAGAACGAGCCTCTGATGCTACAGCTATTCATCGGGACAGCGGATGACCGCCTGCTGCGCCCGCATGCTTTCTACCAGGTGCACCGGATCACAGGGAAGACCGTGTCCACCACCAGCCACGAGGCCATCCTCTCCAACACCAAAGTCCTGGAGATCCCACTCCTGCCGGAGAACAACATGCGTGCCGTGTAAGCCACAGGCTTCGGGGACCTCTGGCCTCTGGGGCGGGGGGTGCAGGGCGCACCTTCCTCCTGGCCCTGGGGGTTTGGCCAGCCCCCCACACTTCCAGCCTCCATGGCCAGGACACTCTTGGTTTAACAGCTAATAAGTAAACTTCACTTGTGCTTTTGACAATGGATTTGCTTCTCTCTAGGGTTTCAGCCCTGCGTATATTACCACTTAAAATAATATCTCAGATGCACAGCTATAAATATCCTCCTCCACATTTAGCTCTGACACAGGACCCTGTTTCTTTCTGAATACAGCAGTGCAAATGACAAGAATGGTTAAAACAAGAGCACTGAGAAGTTAGAGCAGTTGGGCTTCGGGTCGCGTTTAACTTGAGGCATTTCCGGCAACGTGGATGGACCTGCACCGAGGTGCAGAGTGGAGTCTCACACTGCAATTTGTTTAAAAGCGAATTTTTTAGTAAGCTGAAAACAAAACATGTAATTTCCAAATAGGGCCTTACTCACTTAATCTCAGCTTGTGCTGGGCACACTGACCCTAACCTGTGAAGGCAGGGAGGAGGAGGACTGCTGGTTCCCGAGAGAGTCACGCGGTGCCGCGGCGGGAACAGATAGACACGTCTGTGGGTGAAAGAGCGTGGGGATGGCTCACACGTGCAGACTGGCTTTACAGAGCTGGGCCAGAGGGCAGGGACAGAGTCTTTCGAGGGTGACTGCAGGCTGGGAGCCTGTGTAATGGGGAAGCTGCGTGGGCAGTGCCCTGCGTGTGATGCCCTGGGGGGTAAGTGTGGAGGTCCTGGGACAGTGAGGGAGGGGTGTGATAGGTGGCGGCAGGAGCCACATCACATGGGGGCTTTGCATGGGATTTTAGTAAGTTATTCAAAGCCTCTAATTCAAAAACAAAGGGAAAGCTTTCCCTCCCCCTTGGCTTCTAAAGCGTCTGGGGGAGTCTGCACACCTGGGAACTCATTCCGAATCCCTGGGTTTGCCTCGAGAGCTGTAATCCAAGTTTCCCAAGGACAGGGCACTATCAGGTGGTTTACCAGAACGAAGCTCGCGTTCCACAGCCGCAGTACACATCCTGGCTTTGCTGGTGGCTGCATTCACCCCACCATGATGTGGGCAGCCAGGGCGGCCGGAGATGCCGCGGCCAGGACCGTGCTCTGATACCGCCTCTCAGGGGCCAGGGAGTCTGTGTTTATTCTCTGTATTCTCTTAGCTTATCAGGAAGAAAAATACTGCGTTTTATTGCACTGAGAATGTACACACGGAATATGTTACTGGAATCTAGTTTTGAATCAAATTATTGAGTAAAGGAGATTATATGAAACCATAGAAGAAATGGGTTTTACACACAAAAAAATGAGGGCTTTTAAATATAGTGGAAATGACAGGATCTTGTCATAAATTGAGCTTTTTGGAAACTACTCCAAAATGACAGAGTGAGCTGCTGCCTCCGGCCCCTCCCCTGGGCTGCTCTGGTGACATCCCGTGTATGTGGCCAGTGTGGCTGGCGGCAACCAGGGCTTGGGACAGCTCAGATGGGACCTGCTTGGTCAGGGTGGAGGCTGGAGGAAAGGTGAGGAGTGATTTTTCTAGGGGCTCACCCCCACTCACCCGCCTTGTCCCCTTCAACCCCTACTCTTCCCCCCTCTTGCCCTTGCTCGCCCCGTCTCACCTGCGCAGATGTCAGGTTCTGTTCTGCGCTTGGCGAGGGCCTCACGTCACTGGCTTCAAGGTCTTGTCCCTCGGGGAACGGGAGTGGCCACTCGCTGGCCCGAGCTCTTGGGGCTGGGGTGAGGGCCAGAGGGTGTGAAGGGCCAGGCCTCGATGCACCTGTGTCAGCCGTGGGAGAAAAGCTGTGGCTTTGTTTTGGCAGCATCGACTGTGCGGGAATCCTGAAACTCAGAAACTCCGACATTGAACTCCGGAAGGGTGAGACCGACATCGGGAGGAAGAACACGCGGGTGCGGCTGGTCTTCCGCGTGCACGTCCCGCAGCCCGGCGGCCGCACGCTGTCCCTGCAGGTGGCCTCCAACCCCATCGAATGCTGTAAGTGGATGCCACTCGCCCCACAGGGAGGAAATCATCCACGCCATGCAGCCGCAGTCCCACCCCTTCTCAGCTTCTCGCTCGTACAGACTTGGGACTGGCTGTTCCCGCCACGCCTCCCTCAGCGTGTGGCCACAAGGGTTTCAGTTGGGCGTGTTTCCGTGCGTGCTCTTAGCTCTATGCACCTGCCCAGCTTTCCAGACCGTCCCGACTCGTGGCCCCTACTGGGAAGAATAAAAAGGAGAGGAAGTGTGTCCTGAAACACTGAGGTGTTTGTGTCGGTCACGGCTGGGTGACTGACTGGGCCCTGCCAGGGTCCCCAGGCTCTGCCTCTTCTGACACCTGAGCGTGGCCAGGGGACGCTTCCCCCTGCGCTGTGCTGACCTCTGCATATTTGTGTGGTGACTGTGATTTGAGGGAAACTGGCTGACTCTTAGTTGGGATATTTCGATTACTTCCTCAGGAGGGAACACTGTCGAGGCAGAGTGTGTGCACACGGCACAGCACCGCCCTTAGAAGTCGCGGCATCTGCAGGAGTCACCCACAGGCTCCGGGTGGGTCGGCTCCCGCGTGACCTTATGGGTGCCATGCGTGTGTCCAAGGCCACCCACCTGGACGGGCCCTCACCACCCCTCTCCCTCTGACACAGCCCAGCGCTCAGCCCAGGAGCTGCCTCTGGTGGAGAAGCAGAGCACAGACAGCTACCCGGTCGTAGGTGGGAAGAAGATGGTCCTATCCGGCCACAACTTCCTGCAGGATTCCAAGGTCATCTTCGTGGAGAAAGCCCCAGGTATGCTCTTTGCGGTGGGCTGCTGCGGGCCTGGGCTTCGGGCGGCTGGGCATCAGCTCCTGGGCTGTAGAGCGGCCCCACCTATGCGTGGTCAGCGGGACGGGCATGCAGGGCATGGCACAGAGCAGAGGCTCCACATGGCCCGGGTCCGTCCTCACCTATGCCTGGTCAGCGGGACGGGTGTGCAGGGCATGGTGCAGAGCAGAGGCTCCACGTGGCCCGGGTCCGTCCCCGCCTATGCCTGGTAAGCGGGACGGGCGTGCAGGGTATGGCACAGAGCAGAGGCTCCATGTGGCCCGGGTACGTCCCCGCCTATGCGTGGTCAGTGGGACGGGTGTGCAGGGCATGGCACAGAGCAGAGGCTCCACGTGGCCCGGGTACGTCCCCGCCTATGCGTGGTCAGCGGGACGGGTGTGCAGGGCATGGCACAGAGCAGAGGCTCCACGTGGCCCGGGTACGTCCCCGCCTATGCGTGGTCAGCGGGACGGGCGTGCAGGGCATGGCGCAGAGCAGAGGCTCCACGTGGCCCAGGTTCGTGCCCTGCTGTGCATTTGTGTTGAGCCGACCGCTCTGCTGCTGGGGGAAGAGCAGACGTTTGTTACTGGGGCCGCCAGGGCCACTGCACAATGACTGCTGCTGATGGGTAAGGGAGCCGCAGGCTAGGGACGTGCAGAGGAGGTGGAGGGCGTTTGCCGGCTCTGTGGGGTCCTCCAGCAGCAGTGAGTGGACGCTTCAGGGGCCCAGTTAGCAGCAGGGCCGGAAGGAGCTCCCCTCCACCAGCATTCCTGGCTGAGGCAGGAATGCCGTGGAGGCCGCAGATGGCGGGGCTGGTGCTCTTTGCCATCAGCCACTTTTAATGCCACAGCCATAGTGTGTGTGAGGCCCCTGCACCCCTAGGGCCCGGACCCCCCAGGACCCCCAGAGCTGCCCAAGCTGCCCCTGCCTCCAGGTGTCATCTGGCCACCTGAAAGCTCTGGGCTGAACTCAGAAGGGCGGCGAGGGCGTCCTCAGGAGTGTTGAGCCTCCCTGGGTGTCACGCCTGTGGTTCTGCGCTGCCCACATGGACGCCGTCCTGCAGGCATTGAGCTCACAGAGCGGTGCGGCCCAGGCCAGCTCCATGCAGACGCTGGCCCCAGTGCTCTCACCCAAGGTGGGACCTCGCCGTTTCCAAGCAGGGTTGTAGACACAGTGGGGTACGCTGATGGGAAACGGGTGTGGACGCAGGGACCCCAGCGCAGCCCTCGAGGGGTCAGCAAGGTGGGCCCGGCTCTCCACAAAGTCTGCTGTGAGCGCTCTGGTTTTGGGGGTTCCTGGTGCCCTGCTGAGCCTCTGCCCTGGGTGGGTGAGGGTCATGCCCCACAAGGCCTGTTATTTGGCTCTTTTTTTTTTTCTTTTTTACATTCGCCAGTTGGAGTTTTTGCACTTACTCAGATCCCTGGACGCCGAGGCGTTTCAGCCTTGATAATGGGGTCTTGATTTTGTACAGTTTGCTGGAAACCTAAGTGCTTCAATCAAAATGGGCTTAAAGGCCTCTCACATCTCACTTAGCTTCCTATAGAATCAGGACATAATTGGAAAACGTGTCTTAAATTATAGAGAAAACCAGTTAAGGGCAGTGACAAGGAAAGCATTTGCCAGTGCCTTCTCGGGAGGAGGCTAATTTTGAAATAATTTGCCCTTCCAAGCCTTCCGTGTGTGTCTGTGCATTGGAGGAGAAACGCTTTGCCCACGGTGCGGGGAGGCGCTTGGGCCCGAACTGGCCAGGACCCTGGCTCCCAGTGTCCGCTCCTCAAAGCCCAGGCCTGAGCAGATGGTGTGGGGGCCGCAGACGGCAGTGTCTTCTGCCCAGAGAGGTCTGGGCACCTTCGCAGAGGTCACCCCGAACACGGTCAGCAGAGATGCCCTGGCTCTTGCCTAGGTCAGCCGCTGCGCTAGCCGAGTGGACGCCACGGCGCTGGGGGAAGGGCAGTCACTGGCCTGCGAGGGATGGGAGCTGAGGGGATGTAGGCCCAGCCCTGGCCTCACGCGGCCGCCCCCATCAAAGCCCACACCCCCCACCTTCGCCATCACTATCACTGAGCTGTGGGGTCAGCAGGCAGGAGAGGCTGCCATCCTTCCCTGGAGCTTGGCCACCCCAGCCCACACTGCCGGACGATGCGTTTGTCTGTCCACGTCTGCCCTCTTGTCCCGTGAGGTCGGGGCGGGTCTGTGACCCTGTCCCAGCACCAGCCGGCGATGGGTTCGCAGCCGTAAGTGACTAAGTGCCACACCGGAGAGCACGTGAGCTTGTAAATTCTGCGGGAATGAATCCAGACCGCGTTTATGCTTTCGTTCTTTGTGTCTAAATAAGATACTTTGCATGTTCATATGCACACGAGCAAATTGCTTGTTTTCAAAAGCAGAGAACAAATGTCCACATCATTTTCTCCTCCACTCTCGGATTCTCTGGCGGGAGCCGTCACATAAAGACTTCCTGATGCGCTGACAGCTAGAGCAGCAGACGCCCCCCACCCCATCCTGGCCACAGGCTTCTCGCTGTTTCTGGAGAAACCACCAAGCGAATTTAGATGAAAACACAGTTGCCCTCTCATCTGCCGATGGGGTCATCTGGTCTGTGCTAGACTGCTCCCTGCAGATGGAAGCAAGGCCGGGCGTGAGCTCGGGAGGTTCATGTTGAGGAAGCCCGTCGGTCGGGCAGTCAGCGGCTCCTCCAGGAAGGGCCGCTGTGCCTCTCGGCTGTCCCGCTCATTCCAAGGGTGCAGACGGTTGTGGCTGTTGTGAATGTTGGCACGTCAGCAGCTCTGGATGCGGGCTGAGGTGGACTTCGCCTGTCCTCTAGAATGCATGGGAAGCTCCTTGCCCAGGCCAGCTCAGCCTCTGTGTCCCAGCCAGGCCACAGCTGCTGTGGGTGTATTCACAGCATCTCTGAGCTCTGGGAAGTTTTGGACGGAGTGGCTCCTCTGCCCTGGAGGGCTGGGAGAAGCTGGTGTTGGGAGAAGCTGGTGATGGGGAGAAGCTGGCATCAGGCAGAAGCTGGTGTTGGGGAGAAGCTGGAGCCGGGGATAAGCTGGAGCCGGGGAGTAGCTGGCGTCGGGGAGAAGCTGGAGCCGGGGAGAAGCTGGAGCCGGGGAGAAGCTGGCGCCGGGGAGAAGCTGGAGCCGGGGAGAAGCTGGAGCCGGGGAGAAGCTGGAGCCGGGGAGAAGCTGGAGCCGGGGAGAAGCTGGCGTCGGGGAGAAGCTGGCGCCGGGGAGAAGCTGGCGCCGGGGAAAAGCTGGCATCGGGGCCTCCTGAGGAAGGGAATCCCTGCAGCAGGGCTGCATTGTGGGAACTGGCAGGGTGAGGGCGTGGCTCCCTCTGAGATGCTCTGGCAGAGTGGGAGGAGGGCAGGTGTTTGGGGCTCAGCCTGACTCTAAGGAGCTTACAGAGAACCCTGTACTTCCTCCCAGGTTCCTCAGGGTATCTCAGAAGGCCTGGGGTGGAGTCAGCCTTTCTCTGAGTACCTAGATCTGTTTATGGCTTCCTTGGAAAACAACCTTTTCTGACAATGAAAGTCTGTGCAGAACGTTTATCCAGGGGGCAGGTTGGCTGTGGGAGCCGAGGGTCTGGTGTCAGTTCAGAAGCCCCCAGTAGCATCACAGGAGACCCCCACTTCCAAGGCTGCAGGGGTTCAGCTTCGGGAAGTGGGAACCATACTCCTCCCCAGCTGGCCACCCACCTGCTCCCCTCTCTGTCCCTCCCACCCACACCCTTCCCCACCTATGCTTTTACCCTTCCCACCCTCACACCCACACCCCCCACCACCCTGAACTCTGCCCCTCCCTGCCCTCACACCCGCGCCCCTTCCCTCACACCTGCGCCCCTCCTGCCCTATTCTGCTGTTAAAAGATCACTGCATCTGTCTTCCCGTCTGTGACGTAAAGCATCTCTCTGTGCATGCATGAACAACAAAGGGGCTGAGGAGCAAACTCACGTTCAACATACAGGAAACTGCCCAGAAAACACCTGCATGAAACGTGAGCTCAGGCTGGGAATGGAGCTCGGCTGAGATGATGGAGCTCGGCTAAGATGATGGAGCTCGGCTGAGATGATGGAGCTCAGCTGATGAGATGATGGAGCTTGGCTGAGATGATGGAGCTCGGCTGACGTGAGACAGAGGCTCACGTTTCTGAGGTTCGGACGCATCCACCAGGAGCCCATTCTTAATGCTGGAGCTGAACAGCTTCCTCGACGTTGTCACGTGCCTGTCCTGGGGCAGTTCTTTATAAACGCAAATGATGCCTATTTTGGTTTTCATCGGCACACAAAGGCCACGAGGCCATGCACGGGGCTCAAACAACACCCACTGTGTCCGCCAGTGATCAGTTGCGCGGTGAGCGGGGCTCGGCGGGAGGGGCCGTGCTGGCCTCATCAGTGGTCATTTCTGTGGCAGCCATGACTGGTCAGCCAGCTGGGGCCTGGACGGAAGACCAGCGTCTCCTCCAGGTAGTCAGGGCCCTCCCTGTGGCCTCCTGGGGCCCCTCTGGGGAGTGGCCTGGTCTCTCACAGGCAGCCGGGGCTCCTGGGAAGCAGAGACCATCTGTGCCAGGGCTCGTAGGTTCAGGCCTGGACCCAGGGTCATGCTGGCTGCCACAGCTGGGGCCTCGCCCAGGTTCACGGGAGACGCACAGGGCAGACATGCGGGAGGCCGGGGCCCATGAGGTGGGAGCAGGGAGCCAAGCCCGGGCCCCACAGCTGCCCAGGCCCCTCCCGGAGGCCCGCAGCCCAGCACTTCTAGAGATCTCCCCTGAGAAACCCGACACTAGGTTCACCCCAAGCCCAACCTGGTGGGACCCCAGCTCTGCCCACCTCACGGCTCCTGTCCTCTCTCCCTGGGCGTTACCTCATGGAGGAGACAGGGCTGTGGACTGGCACTGGCCACATTGCAAGAGACGTGGCCAGGTTTCCAGATCTTTCCACACACGGGCGGACAGGGGCCTGCCTCCCACCTCATGGGGAAGCTGGGACTCCAAAGCTGGGACAGACGTACCTTGTCGTTTTTTGAATAAAGGGACCAAAGGCCCAGGTCTTTCCGAAGCTGCCCTGATTGAGACTGTGCCCGGCCCAGTTCCCAGGTCTTCCATGTGCTCTCGTGGGCACCTGGCTGTTGAGATTTTGGGAGGCTCCGCTCTGCAACCACAGAGCTCAGCTGGGAATCCCAGGACCCTTGGAAGAACACAGAGCTGTCCCAGAAGCACCGTGGCCCGGCAGCTGCTGGTCCCACGCCAGGACACACATTTGCTGTGGCAAGGGGAGTGCAGGTCCCCAGGCAGAGGCTGCTGTCACCCGGGTGCAGGAAGCGCCAGGCAAGGACCCTCTTGTCTGCCCAGGGAGCCCCCGGGCCTGAAGCCACTTCCCCTGGGCTCACCTTTGGGTCCCTTCAAGGCCAGCGGGGAGGCTTACCCACCCCAGGGTGTTGAGGAAGGCCCAAGGCCCCTACAGGCCCTGATATCCCCAGAGAGACGTTGTTGCACACTGGTCCCCCATCCCTCCTTCAGCCATCCCTGCACCTCGGTTTCCTAGGGTCTGGTTCTTTCTTGGAGGTGGGAGCAGGTGAGGGCCAGGGCCCCCGTAAGGCAGACCTGGTGGCACTGCCCCTTTCAGCCCTTGCTGTCCCTCCCGTCCCTCATGGAAGGTCTCGCTGAGGAGGGAAGTGGAGTCTGGGTGGGTGGTAGGGTCTGCGGCACGTCTGTTTTTGTTCTGCGTGGTGTAGGCTGAGGCAGATGGGCGCAGGGATGGCTGCTTCCATGGCAGGCCCTCTGGTCTCTGCGGTGGGCCTTCTGATGGGGCTGGATGAGCAGAGGGGACACAGCAGGGAACTCCCAGCTCCAGCGTCCACGGCACAGGCAGCCCCGCTGTACGGAGCAGCTCAGCTCTCAGCCTCCTGAAGAATTCAGATGCCAGCGCATGGTGACAGCGGCACTTCAGGAGCATCAAAGGCCAAGTGCAGATCTTCCAAATTTGTGTTTTCAGGGAGGAGGCGACAATGCTGGGTCCGACGTCACTGTCACCGCTTGTTCCAACACAGAGCTGAGTCGGGGCAGCTTCAGGAGCAGGGAGGATGGCCAGGCAGACCCCCAGGCTTCTCTGTTCACCTCCAGAGCCCACACAGGAAAGGCACGGAGGGCGGTGCCTGGGGCAGACACATCTCCCAGCCATGCCGTGAGATGACCCAGGACCCTAGAACTGAGTGGTGACCCCACAGTTCTCATCAAGCTCATTCTGAGTCATGTTAGGGCTGTGAGCTGGGAAAGAGGCCTTGTTCTGATGGGGACTCCTCTGTTCAAGAGCTTGGTCACGGGCATCCCCGGCCACACAGGGCACCGAGGCGTGGGGCCAGCAGCTGGTGTCCTCCCAGCTCTGTGGTGCAAGGGCTGAGCCGCATCCACTTCTCAAGTGCTGCTGGGACACAGCTTTGCCCAGGACCCCAGGGAGTCACCCGTTGACCCTGCCCTCCCCTACCGTGGGGCTCTGGCAACTTTGGAAGTCAGAGCCGCCAAACGGAGCCATCAGCATGGCGGTGAGGGGAGACTGCGGCTGCCATCCGGGGTGCTCAGCTCCACTGCCGTGGTGCAGGGACATTTCTTCCCCAGCAGAGGCACAGGCAGGGCCTGAGGGCCTGGCCTTCCCTGCCGAGGCGGGTCTCTGGTGAACAGTGAAGCCCCCTGGCTGAGCACTCCCAGGCATGTGGGAGCTCCTGGGCCACAGTGGAGTTGTCCCAGCTTACCCCCCGACTGTACCTGCCCCGGACCCCCCCCCCAGGCTCAGCCCCGCTCCTGGGCATCCAGAAAGCCCGCTGCCCCAGCGAGTGGCTGTGTTTCATCCCAGAATCCCCCTGCCTAGGGCCTGCTGTGGTGGGGAGGCCACACATCACATCTGTCCCCTTCCTCCTCTTCCTTCTCAGGCGTTTTGGGATCATACATGACAGTATCACCGTGATCATGTCGGCGAATTTCTCTTATATATCAGCTTTATTGAGATACGATCTATGCACCATTTAATTTACCCAAAGCGTGGAGGTCAGTGGGTTGTGGGAGCCTCACAGAATTACGCCGCCACTACCAATTTCAGAACGTTTTCCTTTAGCCAGAAGGAAACCTTTGCCCCTGAGCAGCCACCCCACTCTCCCTTCCCCACCCCAGCCCCAGCAACTGCATCCCCCTCGCCGTGGTCTCACGTGGTCTGGCTGCTCCCTCCCAGGGAGCCCAACCTGCTAGCTGCGGGGCCTGAAGCTCCCACAGAGCGTGGAGTCCTCTGCTGTCCGGTGTTGATGTGCGGCCAGGGCGTGGCACCCTTCAGGTTCTCTCATTGGCATGGGTCAGAGCATGCTGTCTTTTCTGGCTGAGTGAAGCCCATGTGTGGCTGCCCATACCCGTCTGTCCTTGGTGCCGGCCATATCCACCCTGTGGAGATGATTGTGGAAAGGCCGCTGTGAACTTTGGTACATGAGGCCCTTGTGGACACATGCCATCTCCTGAGCATGTGCCTCAGTGTGGCCTTGGCGTGGAAGGGCTGGGTCACAGGGTGACTCCGTGTGTGGCTGGGTGGCTATTTCCTATCCAAATCTCCTCTGGGAGCCAGGCTGGGACAGACACGTAGGGAGAGCCAGGGGTGGATGACAGACACCCAGGGACACTCACCTCAGGCACAAGGACACTGCAGGGTGCCCAAAACGAGGATGCAGGACCCAGCACCCGAGGGTGGCATGGGACCCGGGACACTGCTGCCGCCAGCAGCGGCCCTCATGGCTTTCTCTGTGGAAACAGTGGCTCAGTGTCAGTGCTGGTGTGGGGGTGGCCCGGCTGGGCTGCGGGTCCTGGCCGGTCTGGGAGGCTCCTGGGCTGGCCAGCCTGCCTGTGTGGAAACCTTGAGGGCATGGCAGGGAAGCCTCCCGATGACTCAGGCTGCAGGGAATTCCCTAATGATCTGGAATATTTTTACTCCTGCACTCGGCGTGGTTTCCTCCTGAGGACTCGGAGCACTGATAAGGCTGAACACAAAGGCCCTTTCAGGGCCAGCTGCCTGCCTTCCTGCCAGAGGCTGAGTTTGGAACAGCGCGGGGGGCCAGCCCTGCTCCCCGGGCCTCTGGGGAGTGCGGAGCCGCTGAGATGGTGCTCTCGAGAGCAGCAGGACACGGACCTGTGCGCCTCCTTTCCTGAGATGTGTGGCTCTTCCCATCTGTAAACAACCTCAGCCCCTTGTCTGTTCCTGAAGCAATTGCTAGACAGACATTTCTGGCCACAAACATATACTACTTTTGAAAGACGATGTCTTTATGATCCTTAAGCAGAAACAGAAAGCTTGCCCTTGCCCTCGCCTTCACCCTGGTTGGCTGTGAAATGGTCATGGACGTCGGAGGCTGCAGGGAGAGAGACTGCCTCTGAGATGGGGGGAAGGTACAGGCGCTGGCTCAGCCGCATCTCCGAGGATGGTCGGGATGTGTCGGTTCCCCACACTTTGAGGGGACATCTAAGCACCTCTGCTCCTACCTTGCACAGCAGTGCTGGGCGTGAGTGCTCCCAGACAGGGTGTGGGGCGGGCTCAGCTCCGTGGCAGGTGCTGAGCTGGGCCTGGCCGGCCACGTGGATGGGCTCCCAAAAGGCATGGAAGGAGAAAGATGGCCCCATGCCGTCCCTCCATTTGCTTTTTCACGGACTCACTGCTTTGGGAAGACGTCTGGAAGAGGCCGAGGGTTAGACGGCCGGAGGAGGCCGGGAGGTAGAGGCCTAGAGGAGGCCAAGGGTTAGATGCCTAGAGGAGGTCAAGGGTAGAGGCCTGGAGGGGGCCGTGGGATAGACGGCTGGAGGAGGCCACAGGGTAGACAACTGGAGTCCCTCTCACTTCTCAGGACATAAACAGGAGGAGGTTGTATTGGCCTCTGCTGCAAAAATGGCGTCTCCTCAGGGTGTCGTGAAATATGACATTCTGGCCCTGTGTGTGCCTCAGTTTCCCTCCTGCTGCTCAACGCAGGCACTGACCCTCCCTCCCCTTCCCAGTACCAAAGGCCTGCGCAGCCTCAGGGAAGTTCCTATGGAAACAAGCTGTGACTGTCAGCTTCTCCGGCAGAGCAGAGACCAAGCCACAGCCAGGTGTGCCCAGGAGGGTCCAAGGACACAGGCTTTTGTGGGGTAGGGACGGGGCCTCACCCCACAGATGGGCTTTATTGTAAGCAAACTTCAAAAGTTGTTTTAAAAAGGTACCAAGAAACCAGAAGACTTGGTTACACAAAGATGATTGGATTTTCATGCAGTGGGGGTGGGGGCTCCTGCTGCGCTGGGGGCTTCTGGGAGCCCCGCCACCAGCCCCTGTGCTGGAGTGAACACGCCTCTGGCCCCCAGGCTCCTGAGCTCTCCAGAGCCTGGAGGACTTGCTTCAAGAAAGGCCGGTGCCCTCAAGCGCTACCGAGTATTTTTAGTTTCTTGCTGTTTCTTTCCTAGAGGAGAGCTGGATGCTGGTCCGCCTGGCTCTGTGGAGTGGGTCCATCTGGTGGGTAATTTTCGTGGGGGCCTCGGGCGTCCCAAGGCTGGCGTGGCCGGACTCAGCTGGGCGGCTCTGGTCCTGCAAAGGTGACTCACATTTCCTCTCTCCAGCCTCCATCCGGCAGCAGCCCGGCACTGTGACAGAGAAAAGGGGACTTTGTCTGACTTGTCAGTAATTCAGGGTTTGCAACAGACACACGTTTTCTTCCTTGCAGACAGCACAAGGATAAACTTGAGTGTCGATACCTGCAACTGTTCATTTTGGGAACAGACTATGTTGGAGAAGATAAAAGAGAGGAAGAGACTGTAGGAAATTGACATCCGTTAATTCAAGATAATTGCCCCAAACTCAGCCTGTCTGAGGGGGGCCGGGCCGTGCACACACACAGGCTGCGTCGCGGCCACCTCTGTCCGCGTGCCTGGAGCCCCTGCTCCACCGGGCATGGAGGGGAGAGAACAGCATGTCCTTTCACTGCACCTCTGGGAGCCTTTTTATTCTTTAAAAACATGCAAATGGCCACTGGGGAAAGGCTAAAAATACCGCCTGTTTTGCATTTCTGCCTCCTGATGTGCACCAAGTTGTCAGAGGAAGCCTTTCTCATCACCAGGGGGCCAGCAACCAGGCCCTCGCCTGCCAGAGATGCTTCTGCTCCCCAAGTGCCGGGAGCATGAGCAGGCGGCGCACCCTGGCACCGTGTCATCATCCTCACGCCTCCTTTGCCCTGGGAGGCTGGGCCGGGGACTCCAGAGCCAGGTGCAGAGCTGGGCTCGGGTCCACGCAGACATGCGCTCTGCTGATGGGGAACCTGCTCCTCCTCACCCTGCCCTCCCCGAGAGGACGTGGTGTAGAGAGCCTCCTGAGACCTGTCCCAGGACTGAGACAGTCCGGCAGACACGGGGCCAGGATGGATTCCCGAGGACACCCCTGCCCTGGAGTCCTTCCCATCCTGGCCTGGGGTCAGAACAAGCCCTGAGCTGCATGTCCTTGGCCTCTCCAGCTCACAGAGGAACTTTGGCATTGAGTTTGGGGCCTGGCCGGGGCTTGTGGCTCCTGAGGTGCTGCTCTCGATGAAAGCCCTGGGCTGGGCATATGTGGGTCTCCTGGGACTAGGTGCTCTCCTGGCTCAGGGCCCTGGGTCTGCATCACGTGGGGCTTCTGGGGGAGGGGCTCCCCGCCACACAGTCACAGACGTTTCCTGATCCTTTCTTGCAGATGGCCACCACGTCTGGGAGGTGGAAGCAAAAACCGACCGTGACCTGTACAAGCCGGTGAGTGCCTTTGGTCCCGGGGGCCTCGGGAGACTGGTGTTCCTGTTTGTTAAAATGAAACAAATGAGAATAATGTGCAGAGTAACAGAACCGGGGGCAGGATCACCTGTGCTTGCTGAAGCACCGAGTGATGTTAGCCAAAGCGTAAGGGTCACAGCCCGGGGAAGGTTGCCCCACACGGACCCTCCACCCTTTGCTGTCCCCTTGCCATCTCCATCACCCGGCATGGAGGGGGCCTGGGAGTCAGTGCCATCCTGAGCTCCTGGACACGCCTGGGGGGTGGCCACACCTGCCTAGAAACATTCACAACACCAGCGCAGGGCTCTGCAGCATCCCCAGCTGGGACTCCTCACCCCGTCCTCCCTGAGGCTGCCTGCTGCACCAGCCTCCCCTGTGACGGTGACGCAGGCATGAGAGTGGGCCTGGGCGCAGCTCCTGGACTCACGATTGGCCACAGCATGCCAGCGGGCAGTGCGTGTGTGTGGGGTCGTGGCAGAAACGTGGCCAGGTCATGCTTCTGCTGTCACCAGGGCGTTTGCAGACCCCCCCCGCCCCCGGTCACCTGCCACAGCTTCCAGGTACCACTTGCACACAGTGGGTGCCTGAGAATAATGCCCCTTCTTGATCGGTCAGTCGTGGAGGCAACCTTTAGTCTGGACGGCCGTAGATGTTCCTGCGTCTCCCGACAGTGTCGGCTGCTACGTGTCCCCCATCCCTGTGCTCGTGAGCTGCGTGTTCACGTTTAAAGTGGTGTCTTTTGATCTGCTCTCAGGCTGTCACATGTAGACCATGGATTGTGGTGTTTTGTTTTGTTATGTTTTTGTTTTTTGGAGATGGAGTTTTGCTCCTGTTGCTCAGGCTGGAGTGCAGTGACACAATCTCTGCTCACTGCAGCCTCCGCCTCCCAGGTTCCATCATCGATTCTTCTGCCTCAGCCTCCTGAGGGGCTGGGATGACAGGATGATGTCACCACACCCAGCTAATTTGTACTTTTAGTAGGGAAGGGGTTTCTTCACGTTGGTTGGCCTGCTCTTGAATTCCTGACCTCAGGTGATCCGCAGGTGCTGGAGGGACAGACCTGAGCCACCGCGCAGGGCCTGGTGTTATTGATACAGTTGCATCGAATCCTACATGGAATTTTCTGAGTGTTCTATTTAGTCCTATAAACGTCGTGGAAATCTTTAGGCCAACCGACATAAGATACCGCATGGCCCCCAAGGGGGTTTTGAAGACATTCAGGGCCTCCAGAGCTCAGCAGCGTTTGCCCCGGGGTGGGGCCAGTGAAGTCTCGTGCAGACACTCAGCACGTGCAGGTGGAAGCCAAGCCATTGGGAAACCTTGGGGGAGCCAATCTCGGATGGCTGGAGGCAGGTGGACAGGACACTGGGGAGGGGTGTCCAGGTTGTCTCTTGGTGGGAGGGGTCTCTATGGAGAGCAGTGCTGGCACCTTCACTCCCTGTCCCGAGAGGCGACTCTGTCAGAGAGCAGCGCCTTCCACCCTGCGGCCACTCCAGCGCCCTTCCTCAAGGACTCTTCCCTTCCCAGAACCCTTTCCTCGTGGTTTCAGATGGAAGAGCCTCCTCCCTGGCCCTGGGCGAAGCCGGCATTCCCCGGTGAGCTCGCCTGCACCTCGGTTGTGCCCAGGCCTCCCCTGAAGCTTCTGGTGCTCATGGGGCTCCAGTTCAAGCCTGTTCCTTTTCTTGCCTTCACCTGAGAAGCCCCTTGGGGAAAGCTGGAGGCCCCGGGCAGGCCGACGCTCAGATGAAGGAGTTCTGGTCTACACACCCATTGCCCGCAGAGCTGCGGGGTGGGTCCTGGGAATGGCCACCCACAGGCAGAGGCAGCCTGAGCCGCTGCACTGTCCTCTCCTTCTGTGGCCTGTTCTGTGTCCATAAGGTCCACGACGGCCCGCTGGCCGGGCATTTGCTGCTGCCTGGGCTTGCGGTGGGCAGTGCCCAGGGGGCTGGCAGCCTCTGTTCATAGGGTCAGTGCCCGGTCTCCCCACCCGCCATGTCTGTGGATTCGTCCTCTCCCTACCGGCCTGCTCTCGTTCTGCTGTGTGTCAGTGCTGGGCACTGACACCTGGGCTCTCCAACCCCTCTGCCTGTGGGCAGTGTGGGCCTCGTGCCGCCCAGCCTCCCTGGCTCTGGGTCTGTCAGGGTCTCCACAGGCTTTACCAGCCCCGCACATGCATGCGGGACGCAGGACGCTGGACGCAGGAGCTGCGCTGCCCGGCCCACCCTGGGCAGAGCAGCCAGGAGGAGCCATGAGCCTTTCCACATTGCAAACAGTTCCAGCCAAGCCAATATCCACATTCTCTGTGATTTTCTTACTTTTGACACTGGCATGTTTTGAAGGATGCTAAAGAGCTGTATGTTTTAAAAACAGACTTCAGAGCACATGTGAAAAGTTATGTACTTGAAGTTCACTGTTTATTCTTTTTAGACAGTCTCACTCTGTCACCCAGATTGAAGTAGCCTTCGCCTCCCGAGTTCAAGCGATTCTTGTGCCTCAGCCACCCGAGTGGCTGGGACTACAGGCGCCCACCACTGCTCCCGGCTCATTTTTTTGTATTTTTAGTAGAGACAGGGTTTTGCCATGTTGTCCGGGCTGGTCTTAAACTCCTGATCTCAGGTCATCCGCTCGCCTCAGCCTCCCAAAGTGCTGGGATTACAGGCATGAGCCATCGCGTCTGGCCTGTTTCATTTTTAATCTCTTAAATGAAGTTTCCTTTAGTAAATTTTTTTTCTCACCATAAAGGAAATTCATAGTCATCATGGACATTTGGACGATATAAAAAACAAAACATGTCATCTCACCACTTAGATATAACCCTGCGGGCACCGCGCATGCTTCCTGCCCATGTGCCGCTGTATGCGTAGATGTTTACGTGCCCACACACATTGCATACATTCAATTGTGCGTGCGTGCGTGTGTATATGTATATTTATTTTTGAGAGAGGGTCTGGCTCTGCCGTCCGAGCTGGAATACGGTGGCTTGATCACTGCTCACTGCAGCCTCGACCTTCTGGGCTCAAGCAATCCTCATGCCTCAGCCTCCCCAGTAGCTGGGAGCACAGGTGTTCCTTACCCTGCCCAGCTAATTTTTAAATTTTTTGTGGAGATGGGGACGTGCGTGTTCCCCGGGCTGGCCTTAAACTCCTGGGCTCAAGCTGTCCTCCTGCCTTGGCCTCCCAAAGTGCTGGGATTACAGGCGTGAGCCACTGGGCCCGGCCTGTGTGTGTGCTTTAAACAAAATGGGAGGTGCAGTGTAGATGGTGTTTGAACTTTCTGTAGCTGACTGATGAGCTTAATCCCAGCAGTGGAGTTTTAAGGCAGGTCTCATGGGTGCAGGTGCCGTTTGGAGCCCGCGGTTTTTCCGGTGTGGACCAGTTTCCCTCTCCTGTCCGCTTCTTCAGTGCTGCTGCTCTGTGGCACCCTCTGTGTAATTAAGGGACAGTGCTCCCAGGGAGCTCGTACTTTTGTCAGGTAGGACCCAGCAAAACTGGTACGAAACGTCCAGCCTGCCCCATGGAGTCCCGCCTCCACCTGCCCCACAGGGTCACTGCCCCCCCATCCAGCCTGCCCCACCTGGCCCCCTCCTACACCCATCTCAGCGGGGTCTCTGCCTCCACCTGTCCAGCTTGCCCCACAGGGTCTCCCCTCCACCCATCTCAACGGGGTCTCTGCCTCCACCGTTCAGCTTGCCCCACAGGGTCTCCCCTCCACCCATCTCAGCGGGGTCTCTGCCTCCACCATTCAGCTTGCCCCACAGGGTCCCCCCTCCACCCATCTCAGCAGGGTCCCTGCCTCCACCGTCCAGCTTTCCCCACAGGGTCCCCACCTCCACCCATCTCAGCGGGGTCCCTGCCTCCACCGTCCAGCTTGCCCCACAGGGTCCCCACCTCCACTCATCTCAGCGGGGTCTCTGCCTCCACCGTCCAGCTTGCCCCACAGGGTCCCCCCTCCACCCATCTCAGCGGGGTCCCTGCCTCCACCGTCCAGCTTGCCCCACAGGGTCCCCACTTCCACCCATCTCAGCGGGGTCTCTCCCTCCACCGTCCAGCTTGCCTCACAGGGTCTCCCCTGCACCCATCTCAGCGGGGTCTCAGCCTCCACCGTCCAGCTTGCCCCACAGGGTCTCCCCTCCACCCATCTCAGCGGGGTCTCTGCCTCCACCTGTCTAGCTTGCCCCACAGGGTCCCCACTTCCACCCATCTCAGCGGGGTCTCTGCCTCCACCGTTCAGCTTGCCCCACAGGGTCCCCCTCCACCCATCTCAGCGGGGTCTCTGCCTCCACCTGTCCAGCTTGCCCCACAGGGTCTCCCCTCCACCCATCTCAGCAGGGTCTCTGCCTCCACCTGTCCAGCTTGCCCCACAGGGTCCCCCTCCACCCATCTCAGCGGGGTCTCTGCCTCCACCTGTCCAGCATGCCCCACAGGGTCCCCCCTCCACCCATCTCAGCAGGGTCTCTGCCTCCACCTGTCCAGCATGCCCCACAGGGTCCCCCCTCCACCCATCTCAGCAGGGTCTCTGCCTCCACCTGTCCAGCATGCCCCACAGGGTCCCCCCTCCACCCATCTCAGCCTGCCCCACAGTCCGCCTCTGCCCGCTCGCTGCTGCCTGAGAATGCCTCCCATCCCATTTTTATTTCAGTCTCTGCTTCCTTTGTCTCTTCCCTTAGCTGTTTCTGTTCTAAAGACCCTCCTGCTGTAGCTGCTGACTCCAGAGCAGACAGTCCCGGGAGAAGCGTCTCTTTATCCCCCGATAGGAATGCCGAGACTGGCTCCAGACAGCTGGGGCTTCCGGGGTCAGCCCAGGAGATGGCCAGGCCGGGGAAGCCAGACCCACAGTGCTTGGGGGGCAGCCCTGGGGCAGCCCAGGCCCCGCCAGCGTTGAAGGGCTCGGGGCCTCCTGCGGCAGCTTCAGCTCTCCTGGGGCAGCTCTGATGAGGGGCAGAGGCAGGAGGACGCCCATGTGCTGTGGCTTTTTCCCAATGAACTAGAGTTAATTAAACAGACCTGCTGCCGGGAAGAAGGGTAGTCCTGGGGGACGGGCCCAGGAGTCACAGGCAGGCTTGGCCCCCCTGCAAGGGCGTCTGGGCCTCAGCTGTCTCATTATCTGTAAATGGAAGAACTTGGACCTGAAGTTATTTTCAGTTTTCTGTCTGACATTCCAAGATTTTGTTGTTAATATGATTCAATCAATTTGGTTATTAAGCTGGGTGCTGAGCTGTAATTAATTATTTTAACAAAAGAAGTAACACAATGGATTTTCTTCTGCTTATTAAACTAAATCGTACGGTTAAAAAATTAACTATAGATGTGACTCCCCAAGGCTCTCCCCAGAGGCCAAGTGCAGCCCTTGGCAGGAATGCCTTCCCCTCCCTGTCGTTTAGAGTCCTTATGGCCCTGTGTAATGCTGCCAGACCCGTGTCCCAGCCCCTGAGCTCTGCAAAGAGTCCACACCCCCCATGCCACACACTCCCATGGCACACCCCCATGCCACACCCCCATGCCACACACTCCCATGGCACACCCCCATGCCATATACTCCCATGGCACACCCCCCATGCCACATACTCCCCGTGGCACACACCCCATGCCACACACCCCCATGGCTTATGTTTCATGTGTATTCTTGAAAGAGCCTGGGTTTTGTAAACACGCTGCTGACTTTTATATAAAAAGATGAACAGGTGCCGGCGGCCACCACACGCCACCCTCTTCCATCTGTGCCTCCATGCCTTGGCTCCTCGCACCCCAGGGTCTGTGGGTTCAGGGCCCACCACCTCTTCCTCAGTTGGAGTGAATTTGGGTCTGACCGAGGGCTTCAGCCATTGTCAGATGTGACAAACCGGCCCTTCCTGGAGACTACGTCTCCAGGAAGCCCTGTTCCTCGGGGCTCCACCACAGTTACCTAGGCAGGTGCTGGGCCATCGAGGCACGTCCATCACACCGCGGCAGGCAGCGGGGCCTCAGATGGTTTTCTGAAGATCACCAACCCTTCAGGGTTGGACAAGCAGAAGCCTTTTGCATCCCTGCCAGGCCCCTTGCCCAGGTAGCCCCAGGCAGCCTCCACCCTCAGGCACACGGTCCCGATTCTGTTCACAGCTTCTGTTTTCTGGGCTTCTTTCCCCACGTTGACAAGATTTCCATCTCGCTGTTGATCTTGTCAGTGTAGGAAGAGTCCGATCCGCTGCTCTGAGGAAGCCTCTCGACTCCCAAGGTGTGCCAAAAGTCAAGGGCAGCCTCTTCCCTAGGAGACGCATGCCCACACGCACATGCAGGCACCACAGAGTCCAGGGCTGTCGGCAGCTGCTTCTGCACCATCCAGGTGGCTGGTCTGGAGTTAACCATCATAGTAGCCCTGTGCTGCTGTGGAAACATGGGGGAGCTGTGTGGCTCTGTGGAAACACGGGGGAGCTGTGTGGCTCTGTGGAAACACGGGGGAGTTGTGTGGCTCTGTGGAAACACAAGAGAGCTGTGTGGCCTGCGTGGAAACACGGAGCTGTGTGGCCTCCATG
This sequence comes from Callithrix jacchus, assembly GCF_049354715.1. Lineage (NCBI taxonomy): Eukaryota > Metazoa > Chordata > Mammalia > Primates > Cebidae > Callithrix > Callithrix jacchus. The sequence goes on from NC_133514.1 coordinate 121,737,416, forward strand.
GAAACACAAGGGAGCTGTGTGGCCTGCGTGGAAACACAGGGGAGCTGTGTGGCCTCTGTGGAAACATGTTGGAGCTGTGTGGCCTCCGTGGAAACATGTTGGAGCTGTGTGGCCTCCGTGGAAACACAAGGGAGCTGTGTGGCCTGCGTGGAAACACGGGGGAGCTGTGTGGCCTGCGTGAAAACACAAGGGAACTGTGTGGCCTCCGTGGAAATGAGGGGGAGCTGTGTGGCCTCCGTGGCAGGGCAGCCCTTGCTTGCCCTGTGCTAACTGTCTGCTTCCTGTGTGCTGTTTCCCTACTAGAATTCTCTGGTGGTTGAGATCCCGCCTTTTCGGAATCAGAGGATAACCAGCCCCGTTCACGTCAGTTTCTATGTCTGCAACGGGAAGAGAAAGCGAAGCCAGTACCAACGCTTCACCTACCTTCCTGCCAACGGTAACGCCGTCTTTCTAACCTTAAGCAGTGAAAATGAGCATGTGGGATGCTTTTTCTAGAGACACAGAAGCAGGTGACTTGGCCGTAAAGCAGCGGGCGTGTTGCACGTGTAACTGTGTGATGTCCCATTAGTGAGACTGAGTCATCGATTGTCTTCAAAGGAAAGGACAAGGAAAGCTTCGGCTGCATTTTCCTTGGTCCCTGTTGCGGGGAGTGGGGGGCAGTGTTGCACTCAGTCACGGTTATTGTGCTTCTTGGCTAATGTATAACAGCCAAGGGGAGAACACGGCTCTTCTGCTCTCAGAACCCAGGAGGTCCTGGTGTGTAGTCGTGTACTGAAGCTGTTTCAGGTGAAAGGCAAATGTTCATAGCTATTTTGCAGGCGCCTTTAGGAATAAACCTTGCTTTTCAGCCTGTGGTCCTGATGTGGTCTTTAAGGTGAGCAAGCTTTGTGCTGGGCGGATGTCCCCAAGACACTTCTTCAGGGGAAGTTTCATCTCCTGGGACCATGGGCATCCAGGCGGTGCACTTCCTCCTCAACCCACCTGCCCCTTACCCATGATGGGAATGGTTCCTTTTCACTAAAAAAAATAAAAAATCAGCTTACCTTTCTAACCTTTAGGGTGTTTTCTTAGAGGAAATACCATTGAGTGTGTGCTTTGAGTCCCCGAACCAGTAGCAGCGTCCTTTGTGGGTTCAGGCCACGCCTCCCAGCTTGGAGAGGACGGAGTTAGCTTTCATCCTGAGTTTTACTGTGTTTTGGGTAAGCTTAGCTAATGTCAACAGTCTTTTTATATTGCTTTTCTCTAAAAACTCCAGAGATTCCTATCATCTAAGAGGGAAACCACATGCTGGGAGCTAATTACAGAAACAGCCACATTCTCTGAGTGAAATCAGGGTGTTTCCAAAGGTTTCTGTTTTCTCTGAATGTAAACCCTAAACCCGGCATTTGTAATACACCAGATCCTAGGAAAGCCCACGAATCCCATCCCCAGGTTAACCGAAACTGCCACTGCCGGCGCTCCCTGTTTCCTCAGGCAAGCTCTAGAAATACCTTTCAAGGTGTGGATACTGGGGTTTCGCGGTAAAGTCCCTGTACCCCGAGAGCATCTGTGAGACAGAGCTATAGGGGTGACGGGCAGCCCCAGCCCCGCCCAGATGGGGAAGGGCCTCATACTCTGTGACCCGTGGGATTTACATTGTCTGTGCCACCCACACCTGTTCTTGGAACAAGGTACAATGTATCTTATAGAAGAAAATACTGTATCTTTTTTTGAAAATATAATGATTGTCTTCTAATTAAACTTCAAGCATGATTGACCAGAAATTGAATGTCTTAAAGAAAACCTGGGCCTCATAAAGAAGGTTGCTTTGCAGAGCAGTGCATTAATTTTTTTCTTATGTGCTGGGCACGTGGCAGCCCCACCATGGGTTTGCGTGGCACTGAGTTTAGCACACATCATGCGTCTCAGAGGTAGAAGGGGTCTGTGCTGGGAGCCTGCCAGCCCTTCGCAGGCAGGAGTGGAAGCCCCCATGACCGTGCTGCAGCATGAAGTTGGTGAGGCTGACCTGCTCCTGCCCTCCCTGCCCACACCCCACCCAGCAGCCGGCCCTCCAGTCCTACCAGCCACGTTCCTGCCTCGGCCGGCCCCAGCACCCCTCTCAGCTCCGTGCCCGGCGTGGACGTCTCTCCTGGACCCCCAGCCCGGTACCCAGCAGCACCCTCCACCCCCAGCTGCCTCAGCATGGCCCATCGAAGGCCAGGTTCCCCAGGCCCACCCCAGGCACCAGCCTTCACCCATCCTCTCTCTCGATGACTCCCTCATCTCTCCTTTCCCGGAGGAGCGCCACAGCCTCCAAGGTGACCCTCCAGGTCCCCACGAGCACACGGACTGGCCCCACCAGCCCACAGGGGCTCCCGGCTCCCTGTCACCCCCCTGCTTCTGGGGGCTGTGACTGAATCCCGCTCCACAGACTGTGATTCCCTCAGGCAGAACCCCGGGCTGCCGCCTGCTGGGGAGAACTGCCTGGCGTGGACCCCATGCCTGCCTTGAGGCCACTGTCAGTCAGTGTGCCTTTTAAATAAATAAACAAATGAGTGGAAACCAGCACCCAGGCATCCATGTCCGTCCGCATCCCGCTGCACTTCCTGCCCTGCAACCCTGGCTGTGTCTGAGATGCCAAGGCCACACCAGGGCCTGCGTCCTCGGTGCTCATGCGTCTGTGTCTCAGGGTCCGGCTCAGACGGCTTCTGCCATGTGGTCTGAGAGATGGTTGGCAGCTCTCCTTTCACAAGCCCTGGAGGTGTAGACAGGACGTGTCGGGTGGGTGCAGAGCAGCCAGCTGGTCAGCAGGCACCGGCCTGACTCGAAGTTGCTCCTGGTTTGCTTTTTCCCTTCTCTACATGTCGCCGTGGGGTCCTTCTCCACTGTGCTGAGCTCCAGGCCTGAGTTCCCCAGGGTCATGGCAGCCAGGGCCAGGCTCTTAGGGGCATGAAGTGTGCTGTGGAAATGTACAAGTGAACAGAAATGAACCACATAACCTCCAGCTGTGGGATTCATTTCGCATACAGTTCGTAGAATCAAGTCTCATTTGAGGTTTTCCTTCAGAATTGCTGTCCCCACAGGCAGGCCCTGCCAAGGGCTCCAGGGTGTTTGGAATCCAAGTGCCCAAGGGGGGCAGTGATTGTGGGGGACAGGGGCACGCCTCGGCTGCCAGCCACTGGCACTACTCATCTCAGCCCCGAAGGTGTCCTCAGATGATCTGGCAGAAGATGAGCCCAGAGGCAGCCCCTGTCCCCGAGCCCCTCTCCATCCTCACGAGGCCTCGTCCTCGTCTCTCCTCTCAAGTCAGCACGTTGCCGGGGTCAGCCTCTGGGAATCATCGTCTGAGTGCAGAGGGCTGATGGTCTCTGATGGGGCCCAGAGGGTCAGGTTGGTTCCCTTCACCTCCTCAGGGGACAAGCGTTCATGGGGAAAGGTTCGCATCCGAACGTTTGAGCAGGAGCGGCAGAGCCCTCTGGGAGCCCTGCAGGCTGCCCCTCCTGGCACTGCGGCAGGAAAGTAAACGTGGCACACAGTGGGAGTCTCAGACACGTGTGCCACGCAGAGGGCTCCCGGGAGCAGCTGGCTTGTCACTGCATCTGTTTAACTGCGCCTGAATTTAATCTTCCGGAGGTGCATCACGACAGCCGAGGGGTGCCGGGTGCCAGGAGCGTTGAGAGGTTATTTCAACGCGTCAGCGTTAACGCCTGGAGCGGGGGGACCCTGCCCAGGCCTGGTTAGAAGGCAGCGTCCGCGCGGCCTGGAGCGTGCCTGAGGGGCTACGCGTGTGTCCCCAGATACGAGCAGGCAGGGCTGGGAATCTGCCCGTGGTAGGCCATGGGCACTTTGGAAAAAGAAAACCAAGTTACAAACTCAGAATGAGCTACCAACGTCAGTGTCTGCAGGAGAAAGTAAAACATGGCAGATCACTGGGGCTTGGAGAGAGACTCCTGTCTATTCATCTGACATCATTTTTGCTAGTTTCCTGGAAATGCTTCCAGGGCCTTTGCACTGCGCCCCCCGTTGAGCTCTTCCCCAGCTGTGCCGAGGAGAAGCTGCTCCTGGCCCCAGCTCCCCATGGGAGCACACACAGCCCTGCCTCTGTTGGGATCCCTTTAATGGCCAGAGCCTCCTTCCTCAGGGGACATGTGGCCCAGCTGAGGGTCCTCTGGTGACAGGGAGTGGCTGCTATGATCAAACCCTCTGTCACCCAAAATTGGGAGCAGCTCTGACCACAGAATGTGACGTCCAGGGTGCGAAGTCATCAGGGTAGATCTGCCTCGGGATCTGGGGGTCCCTTGCTGGGGGTGGGCTCCAAGCCCAGACAGGAGCCAGCTGAAGACTCAAACGCCACGAAGAGGGGTGGACGCCCTTCCCTCCCCGGCTCCTCCCCAGCCCTCCACTGGCCCTGCCACGGCGACCTGGGCCTGAGTCTGTTTCTTCTCAAGGGTAGAAGGGGACTAGATCCCATTACTTTCCTGTTTGCAGTGGATTATTAAATGGAGAAGTGACCGTGGCATCGGAGAGGTGTCGGTACAGAGGCTCCAGTGGTACAGAGGGAGCCGGGGTCCTGTGGCCTTGGGTCCACACCAGCAATCGTCATAAAAAGAGCTGCTTGGGCATGAGCGGGGGCGGGGGCAGCTGTGAAACGGAGGTCCTGTGCACAGAGCCCACCACCCATGGTCGACGGCTGGGAGCTTGTCTCTGCCTGCATGTCCCAGGCAGCAGACCTGGTCTGTTGGGGAGCCCCCTCCAGATAGCACTCCCCAGGCCTCCAGTAAGCTCAGCTGGGGTTGTGTGGGCCAAGGGCTCTAGAACCCTGTCAAGGATCCACTCAGTTGCAGACGGAGCCACAGACAGGCGGCCATGGGCCACCCGCCCTCCACGCCCTCCTCCTCAGCTGGTGGCCTCCCTTTCTTAGGAGCTTTCCATTCTGCCTTTTCCCTGGATTTTCAGGCTCACGCTATCCAAGTCCACTGCACATAAAGCTCAAGCCCGAGACAGTGACCTTCGTGAGGTCTCTGAGATGCTCAGCGGCCCCAGATCGCCCTTTTGCTGCCACTGGCCAAAAGCACAGCTGGGGTAGCTGTGAACACCCGTGGCCTCTTCCCTCCCCTCCCCTCCCCTCCCCCCTGCACACTTGGAGACACCCTGGGGCTGGGCCTGAGCTTGGCTGTCACTGCAAAGTGAACCTGCCCGCCTCAGACACCCACCCTGCCATGGCTCCCACGTTCCATCATCTTAGAGATAAGGAGGTGGGGCCCTGAGCACCTGTCGAGCCCCTGGTGTGGTGGCAGCGGGGGTGGGGGGCGTCTCGCCAGCATCTTTCCAGGACTGCCGGGCTGTGCCTCCGGTCTCTCCCCACCCTGTCCTGTTCTCTGAAATAGTTGCTCATATTCCCATCCCGGCACCTTGGCAGCTGCTCCCAGCTCCTGACACATCAGGCCAGTTCTGGCCTCGCAGTGCCCTGGTTTTCAGCCTCGAGAGACTCCGGGTGCCAGCCAGACTGCGTGCGCTTTGATGCACCAGGGCCTGGTCACAGGTTCTCAAAACAGATTCTCCTGGTAGCCCTTGTGCACCCTCCAAGGGCCTGAAACGCAGCCCCGTGCTCCCTGCCCTGCCCCGCCCTGCACAGGAACCAGGGCGGCCTCCCCTTTCTGCAGCGCATGGGGGTCAAGCTGGACCCCTCATGCTGATGTGTCAGCTCAGCTCTGCCCCAGCTTAGAAGTCCAGCCTGATTTCAAACAGAGCAGGTGATGCTGACCTCTCCAGCCTCCCGTGCTCCAGGAGGCCGCAGGAGCGAGAATTCCAGAAGTGTGGCAGCCGATGACGTCTGTGGCTGGAGCTGAGCCGGCCCCACCCTCAAGCAGCAGCCTGTGGGCCCCTCATCCCTGTTCTACTGAAAGCCTCACGGCCACCCGAGGGAGGCAGCTTCTGTTACATTTCTGTTTTTGCCGTTTTCCTCACTCCCTCCAGACAGTGAGGGAAGGGTGGTCGGATGCTCGCTGCTGACGCTGTAGCCTTGGGGGAAAGGAATTTCTCTCTCACTTGCTGTGGGGTGCTGGCCTGCCAGGCCTCCCAGGAGACCTCCCCAAACATCAGAAGGGCTCCAATTAAAAGGGGGACCGGAGATGCGCTTGCCCAGAACCCCCACCAGCGAGATGCCAGGCATCCTGACCAGCGACGCTTGGGCCCTGCGTGTCCTCAGAGCCTGTTCTAAGGCAGAAGGGATTTGGGGTGGAAGATTGCTCCTGCAGAAATCAGAGTGAGGGGAATACATTAGGGAACCAGCGTTGGGATCCAGACTGGTGTGAAGGAGCCCCCTGAGGCTGGGTGAGCCCAGCTCCTGCAGGAGGGGGTGGGGCTGGGAGCCTGACACAGGATAAGGGGGTGGGAAGGGGTTTGTTTAGAAATCTAAGGGCCGTGGGCCACCAAAAACAGGGATGTGTGAGTCAGTGGGGAGGCTGGGCGCCAGGAAGCCTGGGATCCGGGACGTGCGTGGGGCGACGGGAGCCCTCTGAGCTTGGCGACGCCAGCCGCGCGCCTGGGAGGGACCCGCCTGTCTGCAGAGCTGCTCCCAGCCAGCGTCTGCCGTGCGTCTGCCGCCCCACCGTGGCCCCGTGGTTCCAGTGGCGTGGTGAAGCCTGGCTCTGCAGCTGCCTAGGAGCATGAGTCACGCACCCCACAGAACACGAAGGGCAGCCCCGGCGAAAGCCAACTGATGTGTGTTTTGGCTCGTGCGTCTGTGGGAGCATCCTCTGCCATGAGCCTGATTGGGCAGCAGACCCCGCCGCACCACACCCGGGAGCAGCACGGCCTGCCACACCTGCGGCCGTGGGTGCCCCGAGGCCCCCTTCATGCTTCCCCTTGCTGCCGGGTGGTCCTGACCCCATTGCCACCACCCAAGACCCCCATTAAGTAACTGAGCCCTGTCCCTATTTTCACTTCTGTGTGTGGAAGAGTGCCGAGCCCCACCCATAGGACGGTGTGAGGGCAAAGTCAGATCATGAGCAGAAGCACTTGGGCCTGTCCCGGGCACACTGCCGGGGCCAGCCACAGGGTCAGCCGCCACGGAGCTGCGGTTTCAGCCTGGAGGTCTGTGGCATGCGTGGTTGGAATACTCACCCTACTCACGTGGCTGTGACTCCGGAAGAGCGTGCGTTCCTGGAAACCGTGGAACACGCTTCAGCAGCAATGCCAGTGAGGAGGGGGAGAGCGCGCACGGCTTCCCGCAGGCAGGGCAGATGCAGCTGGAAAACCCCTCGCCGTCTCCCACATCAGGTGGGGCCTGGTTGGCGCAGATTCACCGCCCCCCGCCCCCTTGGGCTGAGGACAGTCTGGTCCACACCCCATCGCCGCTTTCCTTCTTTCACTGTTTACGAAAAGCCGTGCCCTGGAGCCGTCATTCCTGGTTGTTTATGTCGATGGCAATGCTTGGTCTGCATTGTCGTGCAGAGAACAGAAGCCAGTCTGATCTTTGTTTTCCGGGGGTTTAGACTTTGAACAAAACCTCTTTTGTCCAGCGCTGCCGTTCGTACCTGGTAGAGTAACTCAAGCTAAACACTTGAGGTTTCTAAAGATGCAGGCCTGGGTCCTGGGGTAATTCCCTGCTGTGCACAGCACCTGCAGCCTGCGGCCAGCTCGGTGTTAGATCCCGGCCCTGGTGCCACCTGGGGACCAGCTGTAACTAGAGAGAGGAAGGGGGTCTCAGTCTTTGGGGCTTCCACAGCAGAGTGACCAGTTGGGCGCCTTGTAAAGAGCACATGTCCACTTCTCAGCTCTGGAGGCTGGAAGTCTGAGGTGGGGCTGGGATGCTTGGGTTCTGGTGAGGACCCTTCCAGGTTGAGACAACCAGATTCCCACCGTGTCCTCACGTGGCACAGCAGATTTGTGTCTTCCTCCTCGTGGGATACCAGACATGGGATCAGGGCCACACTCTGATGAACTCTTTTAACCCCAGCTGCCTCCTGCAAGCCCCATCTTCAAGTAGAGCCAATTGGATGGGGGTTGGGACCTTAGCATGAGGTTGGATGGACATGATTCCATGTGCAGCAGTGACCTCACTTGTCTAAAGCTGAAGGGCTGGGCCTGCCCCTTTCCTGCCCCCAGGGCCCCCTGCCCACTCCCAGACCCCCCACCTGCTCACCCCCTAGACCCCCTACCTGCCCACTCCCAGATCCCCCACCGGCTCACCCCCTAGGCCCCCTACCTGCCCACTCCCAGACCCCCCACCTGCTCACCCCCTAGGCCCCTACCTGCCCACTCCCAGACCCCCCACCTGCTCACCCCCTAGGCCCCCTACCTGCCCACTCCCAGGCCCCCCTTGTTGTCCCCAGGGCCCCCTACCTACTCCCAGGCCCCCTTTCTACCCCCCCAGTTGCTTCCTGGGCCTACCCCCAGGTCCCCTGCCCACCCCCAGGTCCCCTGCCCACCCCCAGGCCCCCTTCTCACCCCCAGGTGCTCCCTGTGCTGCAGACAGAGCCCCCAAGAGCTGGGAGCTGCGGGCACCAACCTCACAGGAAGCCGGCAGCTGCGTGGGATCTCGCCTGCTGCCGTGTCACTCAGGCCTGTTTTCATTCTCGGGTCTTGTCACCTCTGTCTTATAGCTGGGGAGACAGGCTCATGGCATTTAGGGGTCTGAGCATCACGTGGCCAGCGGTATGTTGATGGGAATTCACGTGTGCGGCCTCCTCAGAAGCTGGTGTGTCCTTTATCCACGAAGACCTGCCACCCATCCCGGCTGCGAGTCGCTGTCCTCAGATCTTCCAAGAACGAGCTCAGCGAGGCTGCGGGTCCAGGGAAGGGCGTTTACCTGATGGTGTGCCCAAAGGTGCCTGCAGTGTGTGTGGCTTCGGGTGGTGCAGTTCACCCATCCGTTCCCGCCTTTATTCTCCACCCATCAGGCCTGCGTGCCAGGCCCTGGGACAGGTGTCAGTCAAAGCTCACGCACAGGCCCCCCCAGGAGAGCGTGGACATCCCGGACAGGTGTCCGTCAAAGCTCATGCGCAGCCCCCCCAGGAGAGCGTGGACATCCGGGACAGGTGTCCGTCAAAGCTCACGCACAGGCCCCCCCAGGAGAGTGTGGACATCCGGGACAGGTGTCCGTCAAAGCTCATGCGCAGCCCCCCCAGGAGAGTGTGGACATCCGGGACAGGTGTCCGTCAAAGCTCATGCGCAGCCCCCCCAGGAGAGCGTGGACATCCGGGACAGGTGTCCGTCAAAGCTCACGCACAGGCCCCCCCCAGGAGAGCGTGGACATCCGGGACAGGTGTCCGTCAAAGCTCACGCACAGGCTCCCCCCAGGAGAGCGTGGACATCTGGGACAGGTGTCCGTCAAAGCTCATGCACAGCCCCCCCAGGAGAGCGTGGACATCCGGGACAGGTGTCCGTCAAAGCTCCCGCGCAGCCCCCCCAGGAGAGCGTGGACATCCGGGACAGGTGTCCGTCAAAGCTCATGCACAGGCCCCCCTGGGCCAAGGGACCCTGACTGGCTCTGAGACTCACAAGATGCTGTCATGGGTGGGGCACATGTGGTGCCCCTAGGTTTGAAGTCGCTGCCCCCAGCTCCCTGCAAATAGCTCTGGGAAGGAGGGGAGCAGCGGGCGGTGTGGGACCATCTTCGTCATGGGCACATGAGTTTATTCCTGAGAGGTACGTGTTGCCGCAGCCTCTGTGGCTGGAGCCTGGGGCCTCGGGAAGAGAGGGAGTGCCTGCTGTGGGTGGGGCGACGGGAGCTACCTAGACTTGGCGGGGTCCCCGTGAAGCGTCCACTCAGTCTCTGCTTGCCCCTAGGGGTGGCAGACACATCAGCACTAGGCCTGCTCCACTCCACAGGGCAAGCAGCCCGTGTGTCTTGACGCCCCGCCGGCCGCCAGCATCCCAGGGGTGGTGACTCACGTGTCCCGGCACCGTGTGCCCCTCACCACCACCATCCTGGGCAGGGACTTCCCTGGGAGGAGGAATCCGAGTGGCTGGAGAGGTGCAGGAGTGAGTGCCGGTGCCACTGCGGTTTTCAGTGGGCCGTGTCTGCGCGGGGTTCTCCGGCGTGCTCTGGCCAGCAGCAGCAGACGCCACCCGGCCTCTCGGCCCGCCTGCTCTCTGGAATCACCAGCCTTGGGCCATGGGGCGGCTAATTTATGACCACGGTCATTTACGGGACAGCTGTGCTGGGGCTGTGCCTCCAGTGCCAGGCAGAGCCGTTGGGTGAGCATTTTTAAAGAGCTCAGGGGACGCTGGCCCCCATGCCTGGCCACGTTTCTGGGCCCTGGCTGAAAATCCCGTGCATGGAGAGAGGATCCCACAGGGCATTAATTTTACCTTCCAGCCATGTGCTTTTGCTTCAGATCATAAACTGGAAATTACCAGCCTCATTTAGAGCGGTGGCTGGGCTCTTCAGGACACAGCCTCTTCCGAGCGGGACAGACGTGGGTGCCCACCAGTGTCGCACTCCCACGTCTGGGCCTATTTCTGGTGACCCCAACGCCTCTGGAAGGCACAGGCCTGAGTTCAGGGAGAACGCTGGCCACGCTCCACCCCGGGCTCCCCACTGTCCAGCTTTGTCGTGGGCTCCTCAAGCTTGAAGCTGGAACCCGAGGAGGGGCGGTTCCCGAGGCCCAGCTGCCTGCACAGAGCTGATGCGAGGGCACGGCCTTAAGCCGACACACATGTCCCCTGGATGAAAATGTCCCCAGCCCTGGGGTCTCCAGACTGCGGTCAGAGCCCTCCCCCCATGCACCGACTCCCCGACCCCTTAAAAAGGTGTTGCCACCCATGGCAACGTTCTAATGAGAAGCGAGGGGGATGGGGTTAGCCCGTCAACGTGAGGGCACCCTCCCCTCAGCAGCCCCCACTTGTGCAGGCAGTCCTGGGCTCCATCTGTGAACCCTCTGCTGAAGACATGGCCCCAGGAGGCCATACTCAGGTGGCTGGAAGCAGAGACCTCTCCGCAGGAACCGACCCGGCACTCCAGGGCCTGTGCCAGGCACTGACGCGCTCTGTAGCTTCTCCCAAAGTTGACATGGGAGTGGCAGCGGCTTCAGATGGGACCCGCTAGGCCTCACCGCTGGGACAGCTGAATTGTGATGTCCCCCCAAATATGGCCATTGCTTCCGGGTGTGTGATTCCAATGTAACCCCGGTGTTGCTTGCAGAGTGGACAAGGCTGGGGGAGCACCCATCCCACCCCACCCTGGGCGCCACTGTAGATGCAGCCCCAATCTCGGCCTTCGTGCCTGACAGCTCGGGCCACGCTCGCCGCGGCAGCTGTGACCGGACCTGCCCCAGGACAAAGGGTAGTGACGCCGGGTTTGTGAGCCCCGGGTAAGGCTGGCACGGCCCTCAGCAGAGCCTGGCTGGATGGATGGGCCCCAGTTAGTGAGCTGCAGGCTGCGTCCTGGGAAGGCCTTGGAATCACAGTGGCCGTGTGATTTTCCTTTTGCCTCCTAGATGTCAGTACCCCTCTGAAACCTCGGCCTCTGTACTCAGTGCGCAGGGCGGACGCTTTATTTTATTATTTCTTTTACTATACTTTAAGTTCTGGGGTACATGTGCAGATCGTGCAGGATTGTTATGTAGCTGTACACATGCCATGGTGGTTTGCTGCATCCAACCCTTGTCATCTATATTAGGTGTTCCCACCAATCCCCCAACCCCCTATTCCTCCCCTAGCACCCCCATTCCCCAACAGGCCCCAGTGTGTGACGTTCCCCTCTCTGTGTCATGTGTTCTCATTTTTAATACCCACTTATGAGTGAGAACATGCGGTGTTTGGTTTTCTGTTCTTGTGTCAGTTTGCTGAGAATGATGGTTTTCAGCTTCATCCATGTTTCTACAACGGATGTGAACTTATCCTTTTTTATGGCTGCATAGTATTCCATCATGGATTCGTGCCACATTTTACCTTGACCTACTCAGCATGCAGCAGGCGCTTTAAACGTCAGCCTCCCTACACAGCGTGCAGAGTGGATGAAATAAAGATTTGAATTAGTGAATGAAAGGAGGGAATTGAAAAGTCAGAGCACAAAAGCAACAAAGTGCAGCAACTCTGTGGAATCCCAGGGTTGAACGTGTTGGCTGACCTCCTCGGACCGGAGGCTGGTGAGGTGCTACAGCTGGGAACAGCCCATATGGGTTACTCCCTGTGATGGCCCCAGTGTGGCAGTGTGGCGGGGAGGAGGCTTGGCCAGCGTGGACAGCTCTTCCCAGCTCTCGCAGCCACCTGGACCTGTGGCGGGCGCCGCAGGGAGCACAGGGGCTCTCGCACCATGCGCTGCGGGAAAACGTGTCTTCGTCATTCACAGCTGCTGGTGGAGCCTCGGCACCCCGGCTTGGTGGGGAACAGCTGCGTGGACTCGCAGGATCAAGCCCAGGGCTAAAGATTTTCTCTTGAGTTGCGGAAATGCTTTTACTGACGGCGGGAGCCCACGTGGGCCCTCGGCGGCAGTGAGTGTTTGCGCAGGGAGCTTGTGTGCAGGTTTTGGGGGCCACGTGAAGGCTCCAGGTGGTGATGGAAGGGAGTTTCCCTCCCTGTGGCCGACCCCACTGCCCAAACCCACCGGTGTGCAGCTCACGGGGAGGAGAAAACGGAACGAGGATGCCTGGTGGTAGCTCACTGTCCGTACTGCGTTCGCTCAGAGCGGCGCTCACATCTGTTGGGAATTTACGTGCGCCGGGGTGAGGGCCTCAGCAGCGGAGCTGTCTGTGTCTCTTCTAAGTAGCATGAGAGGCCTGAGACCAACAGGAAAACAGCAGCCGCAGGAATGCTGGCTGGGATCCGCCTTGCCGCTCCACTGACTGCATGCCCTGCCCACTGCCTTCCCGACACCCCGCAGAAGCCGGTGCAGAGGCCGGGGTGGGTGCAAGGCACAGGCGCGAGGCGGGAGCCAGCGTCGGCTCTGGGCCAGGCCTGGCGGAGCAGCCTTGGAGACCCAGCGCCTGGCCTGCAGGCTCCTCCCTGCGGCCCCCACTTTCTCAGGAGGGCTGGGTGGGAGAAGTCTCCAGAAACTCAGGGGCCCCATGTTCCGTCCTAAGCTGTTGGGTCACCGCCTCCACACAGCCCACCCCTTTAAGAGAGATTGGGGGGACCGTGGACGTGTTGCATCCTCGGCGAGGGCATCTTTCTGTCTCAGTGACGGACACTTCTCGCCTCCAATGGTCATTCCCCTTTGCGGTTGGAGTTTTAGGGACTCCTGAAAGCTGTCTTTGTTGTGTGTTCGTTCGAGTTTACCAAACTGAGTGCCGGGAGCAGAAATGCAGTCGTGCATCCAAGTTAAAAATGTTCACTTTGATTCCTACAAATCCACAGGCCCCTGGGCCCGGGGCTTCCACTGCTGTTTGCAAGTGGACTTTTATAGTGCGTTAGAGCCAGCAGAGAGGCCAAGGAAAACAGTCCTCGCCAGTATTAGAACCAGCTGCGACTCTCTGGGCCGATGACTCATGCCTTTTTTTAATGGGGTGGGAGAACCCGGCAGCAGACAGAGGGACCTAGTCAAGGCTGCTGGCTCTGCGGAGAGTGTCCCACCACCAGCCTGTCTGATCTTACCCATCTGCAACTCATGTTGATCTAACTTTTCTCCCCCTTCTCACAGTTCCAATTATAAAAACAGAACCCACTGATGATTTCGAGCCTGCTCCAGCCTGTGGACCGGTGAGCCAAGGGTTAAGTCCGCTCCCAAGATCATACTACAGCCAGCAGCTGGCCATGCCACCCGACCCCGGCTCCTGCCTCGTGGCCGGTGTCCCGGCCTGTCCGCAGAGAGGCTCCCTGATGCCAGCAGCCCCCGGCACGAGCCCCAAGCTCCACGACCTTTCTCCCGCTGCCTACTCCAAGGCCATCGCCAGCTCGGGCCATTGTCACCTGGGGCTCCTGGCGCCGGCCGGAGAGGCCCCCACCGTCACCCCCGCCATCCAGGACGTGCCCAGGCCAGCGGCCATGCACCCCGGCTCTCCCGGACAGCCGCCCCCGGCCCTGCTTCCACAGCAGGTGAGTGCGCCTCCGAGCGGTAGCCACCCCCCTGGGCTCGAACACTCACTCTGCCCCAGCAGCCCCTCTCCTCCACTCCCGCCCGCTGCCCAAGAGCCGACCTGCCTGCAGCCCTGCAGTCCAGCGTGCCCGCCTGCCACGGGCCGCCTACAGCACCCGCCGCCCACGGTCCGCAGGGACGAGTCTCCGACCGCCCGGCCCCGGCTGCTGCCAGAGGCCTGTGAGGACGGTAGTCCTAATTTGGCCCCTATTCCTGTAACGGTCAAGCGAGAGCCGGAAGAATTGGACCAGTTGTACCTGGACGACGGTGAGTGCCCGCGGCCACTCCGATGTGTGCCCAGCCCAATGCCGCGTCATGAGCTCAAGGAGGAGACGTGTGCATGTGGCACATGGACGTCCATCCCGGCACCGGGCGGGGCATGGATGTGTCCTCCTGACACACAGTGCCCATGTGCTGCCACGGTGCCAGGGTGCCCCCATGAGATCCTGCGCTGGTGAGGGCAGCATGGGGCTCTGCCAGGTACCTTGGCTGCAGACCCCTGCGAAGCCTGTCCCAGGGTCTGAGGCTCATGCTGTGTGCTCACGTTTGCAACTGCAGCTGACTGCGGAGCAGTTCAGCTCGGGCTCAAAGCCCTGGCTAGAGGAGGTGCCAGCAGTAGGGGCATCGCAGGTGCCGCTGAGTCCCGTGGATGGCTTGTAGACTACAGATTAGCCGAGGTGCTATGCGCGTTGCTCTGTGTGGCTCTGTGAACACGTCTAACGTCCGAGGCCGCCTGGCAGGACCTTGGAGGATGGCCGTGACGTCCCCTGGCAGGGGCCCGGGACGGTGCCTTCAGGCCTTGGGCACGGGGCCTCCCCTGTCCAGGCTCCCACAGCACAGAGGTGCACTGAACACCGCGTACCTGGGGCCGCGTGGGAAGGAAGTGGCCTCACGTCTGTGGCCAGGTGGGTGGCCCGGGAACCGCAGCAAGCACTCGGTCCTTTCTGTGAGCAGTGCAGACCGAACACCACTGCGTCCTTGGCGAGCGTTTCTGTTTGACGGCCCAGCCCAACTTGCATGCAGTCGTGCTGTGGTCAGGGGGGCGCCTGCAGCCCTAGTGACCACACGTTAGAGGGCAACTCGGCCTGTGTCTTCCAGCCCTGCCTGCGTGGTTAGTGTGGGGATTGGGCTTCGTTCCCATCGGGGGCACATTGAGTCCTCCCGAGTGTAAGACGTTTCCCAGGCCAGGGTTCCAGCAGACACACCAGGGCCTTGCTCACTTCCTGCCCTGAAGCCTGAGGACCAGGTGAGCCTCGGCCTTCCAGGGAGGGGGTGGCATCAGCCTCTCCTGACCTGAGGGCAGGACTCCGGGGCATCCGGAGCTGGGTTTCCCATCTGCTGGGCAGGGAGTGAGGCCTTGCCAAACGCCTTCCTGTTGCTTTCTGACTGAAGGCTGCAAGCTTTTTATGGAGGATGCATGCAAATACTTCAGCCCCCAAAATTTTCAACTCTTGAGCCTGGAGCCCTGGTGTGTGTGTGAATTTGAGGTAGTGTATTCCATGGGGCCTGGACTGTGTCTGTGTGTGAGTT
Organism: Callithrix jacchus; assembly: GCF_049354715.1. NCBI lineage: Eukaryota > Metazoa > Chordata > Mammalia > Primates > Cebidae > Callithrix > Callithrix jacchus. The sequence continues at coordinate 121,752,945 of NC_133514.1, forward strand.
TGCGGGAGTGTGTCCCATGGAGCCTGCAGCCCCTGCCGTCTGTTTTTGGCCTTGTAGGAGTGCACCTGTCAGCTCAGGAGGCTGCTGCCTCCCCGGGGGGCTATCCCTCGAAACCACACTGGAGGCCCACTGCTGCCCCGGCCAGTCTCTGGAGGTTTGTGATGACCGTGGGGCAGGGCCAGGACCACGACTGTGTCCTGTGCAGATGTGTCCTGAAGCTCTTTCTGTCTGATCTGCCCGCTCTCCTCCTCGTCCACCCACAAGGCCGCTGGAGCTCCGCATGGGGCCACGTCCCTCCACTGCTCCCGGCTGAGCACAGACAGACTCCGCCTTCCTCCCCAGCCTCTGCATGAGGTGGACGCTGTGTGGGTGGACGCAGGCTGAGCGGGCCATGCCTACCGTCCCTCACCCCTGCCCTGTCTCACGTGGTCTCTTCCCGCCCGCCACGTCTTGTCCCAGCTGTGACCCGCCAGTCCTGGGCTCCCACGTATGGGCAGCGCCCTGCAGGCCCAGGTGGGAAGTAGGTCTCGCTGGTGTTTCTGCTGCCCGGGGGTCCACGTGTGGCTTTATGGCAAGGGTGGAGCTCGGGGCAGGCGAGACTGAGGGGGTTGCTGGGGATGAGGGCATATTCTGTGTCAACACAGCGGGCGGGGCTGGCATCCCACCACACCCATTTCTGCCAAAGCCTCACCAAGTGGCCCGGGCCCCTCAGGCCTTGGTCCTAGAGGTCAAAGCTAAGTAAGCCAGGCCAGCCTTGGGGGCCACGGGGGTTGGGCTGTCTGAGCGCACAGACTGCTGCATGAGTGGGTGGCTCTGCTCTGGCTGGCCCAACTGTGCATGGACATGGAGGGAGCGGGACCTGGCGGGAGGGGAGTGGGGTGCACAGATGACCCCGGACACATGGAAGACTGAGGCCGGGGTGCATCTGCTGTGGGTCTGGGCCTGGCCTGCAGGTCCTCTGAAGGTGCCTGAGGACACGTCCCCATTGGCGCCTCTCCTGGATCCCATGACCTGCCCGCTGTAAAGCGCTTGTTCACCCCTTTTAAGAAAGTTTATCTCCCTGCGTCCTGGTGGTCCTGCCCTTGGGATGCTGAGGACAGCTTCTCCCCTGGGGTGGGCTCACATCCCGGCAGGCCTCTCTCCCCATTCCTCATGCTCTGGGGCCGTGGTGATCTTCCCAGAACTCGGATCTCATGGGTCACATTCCTGTTCGGAAGCCCCAGGGGCCTCCCACTGCCCTGGTCCATACACGTCTTAGCAGGCCCAAGGCTGGCCCTGGAGCCTCGAGCACAGACCCTGAGTGCCAGCCCTGCACACTCTTCTGGGCACAGTTCACGGGTGCTGTGTTCGTTCTGTTTCCATAATAGGGGGCCAGCCACACGCAGGCATTTTGGTTTAGCTTATGGCACTAGGCAGTGCTGTTTTGGGCGTCAGGTTGGGTGGAGGCTGAGACACCTGTGCACATACCTCCCTGTGCCATGGTGGACGTCATCCGTTTCATCTCCACCTGCAAGGTCCCTCAATGCTCAGCCAGGACCACAGGAGCTCAGGCTTTGGGCAGCTGAAAGCAGTGTCAGCCGTGGCCTGATCTCCTGCCCCCCTGGACAGACAGCCCCTCTCCATCCTTCAGAGGCAGGCAGGTGGGGCGGGTCGCAGAGGAAGTTCTGCTCATAGTGGGTTTGAAGGGGAGGGGAGAGTCCTAGGGGCTGAGGGAGTGTAGGTGGGTGGACCCTGGTGCAGGCTCAGCTCTGGGTCAGGGTGGGGGTACCCTGGTGCAGGCTCAGCTCTGGGTCAGGCTGGGGTGGTCCCTGGTGCAGGCCCAGCTCTGGGTCAGGGTGGGGGGACCCTGGTGCAGGCTCAGCGCTGGGTCAGGGTGGGGGGACCCTGGTTCAGGTTCAGCTCTGGATCAGGGTGGGGTGGTCCCTGGTATAGGCTCAGCTCTGGGTCAGGGTGGGGAGACCCTAGTACAGGCCCAGCTCTGGGTCAGGGTGGGGGGACCCTGGTTCAGGTTCAGCTCTGGATCAGGGTGGGGTAGTCTCTGGTACAGGCTCAGCTCTGGGTTAGGGTGGGGGGGGTCCCTGGTACAGGCTCAGCTCTGGGTCAGGGTGGGGGGTCCCTGGTATAGGCTCAGCTCTGGGTGAGGGTGGGGGGTCCCTAGTGCAGGGGGGTCCCCGTGAGGCGCCCGTGGTGGGATGTGGCATCGCAGGTGACGGAAGCCCCACCGGGTCCTGGTTCCCAGCTTCCCTGGCTTCTCTCTGTGATCCACTGGCCCCGCCACTGCCTCCAGGGCCAGCAAGCTGGCATGAGGCGCGGAGTTAGTCTCCAGTGCCCTGCAAACCAAACAGCGGTGGCTTGTAGAGCTGCGTGCAGGGAGGAGGCGGAGGGTCTGGGCTGGTGGTGCCTGGATGTCCTCACGGGGCTGGAGACCCAGCCCTGACCCCCAAACACCCAGCCGTTTTGAGGGGCTTCCCTCTGCCAGACCAGACCCAGAGCGATGGGTCGGTGAGTTGAGTCCCCTCAGGGCTTTGCTGCTTGCTTCACGTGTGCCGCTGCGCAGAGGCAGCCGGCGCGATCCGGGGCTCCTCCCACGCATGGTGACGCTGACACCGGCGGCCTGTGAGGATGGAGAAAGAACTTGTTTTGTGCGTACGGGTTTTTCACTTGTTTTGTTTGGGTTTTGATTTTGTTTTCCAGGGATGTAGAGTTAAAAGGCATACTAGAATATTGTCCAGTTGCAGAGAGTGTTGGTGGGGGTGGCGCACAGTGTCCACATTTGCATTCCAGAGGGGGCTGGGGAGGACGTTTTACACCAGAGGCTCCTCCCTGGAAGCCTCCGCTTGGCCACAGGAATCTGAAGGTCACGCACGACCCACATCCTGTGTGTCTTAAGGAATCCAAGCCTCAAAATGACAAATGAAGCGCAATGTGGTGGCTCACTCCTGTGATCGCAGCACTTTGGGAGGACAAGAGGGCAGATCACCTGAGGTCAGGAGTCCGAGACCAGCCTGGCCAACATGGTGGAACCCTGTCTCTATTAAAAATACAAAAATCAGTCGGGCCTGGTGGCACTTGCCTGTAATCCCAGCTACTTGGGAGGTGGGGGCAGGAGAATCACTTGAACCCGGGAGATGGAGGTTGCAGTGAGCCAAGATCGCACCACTGCACTCCAGCCTGGGAGGAACAAGGTGAGACTCCATCTCAAACAAAAAAAGAAAGAAAGAAAAATGAATTCAGCTTTTTTTTAAAAAGGCTTTCTTTGCTTTCGTGTCCTCTCTGCTCCCACGTTCAGTTTCAGAAGTGCTTGACCCATAATGAATTCTAGTAACGAGGTCGTTTGTTTCTTCCCAGGATTTAGCTTCCCTGAGCCGTCCTGAGCGTGGCCAAGCCACGGAGGGCCATTGTTTAGTCGCTTTCGGTATCTCGCGTTATTTTGAATGCAGATTTGAAAACGTCACAGGGCTCGATATGGCTCCTTTTCCAGTGTGATTTTCTTGCATTCCCTGTCGTGGAGAAGGCCCATGAGGAGACTCCCCAGGGTGGACTCTCGATGAATGGCATGTTACAGTGGTCAGCTCCGTGGCACAGGCTCCCACGTCGAGAGCATTTGCAGGGCTGTCCTCTGAAATGGAGGCATGCGGGGCTCTCTGTGGTGCCCACCTGCCTGTGCTGCTGAAATGGGGCCTCCCTGGATCCTTGTGGAGAGCAGCCATCCCTCAGCGCAGGGCTTGTCTGCTGCCCATGCCTCCCTGTGTCACCTGGACCGCCCCACAGCCTCTGCCACAATCAAGCCTTTCAGTCCCTCATAAGCACGAGGGTTTAGAAAGTCTCGATGTCATTAAAACAACAAGCAGGTAGACCAGGCAGCCGGAGCGTGTCTGCCGCAGTCTGGGCTGTGAGCTGCCCCCTCACCTGCCCCTCCTCCTGAGCCTGGGCTGCTCCAGAGAGAACAAAAAGCTCTCCTCATGGAAAGTTTTACTAACCTGGCCCGGTGCCCAGGGCTGAGGCCTCCCCGCTGCTGAGGATGATTGAAAGGGTGTGTGCAGGATCAAACACGGCGTCATTACCGTTGCAGACGTCGGCTACCGCGTGATGGATAGAGCCGTGAACTCAGCCGTGCGAATCATTCATTAGGGTCAGCACTTGGTGCCCTGGGACTGCAGCGTGAGGGTTTCGAGGCATAAAACTCACACCGCACACCACCAGAGGTGGAGCCTACTGTCGGCGGGCCGGGCCGGGCTGGGCTGCAGGAACGGATTCTCCAAGGCCACCAGAGAGGCTCTCCCTAATGCCAGGAGCCCTCCAACCCCAGGCCCAGAGCTGTTCCCCAGTGAGCAGGCCCTGTGGCTGCCCGAGTAAGGCGGCCACAGGAGGCCACATCCAGACCTGTTCACCATAACTGCCCAAGTGAGGCAGCCACGGGAGGCCACATCCAGACCCGTGCATCATAACTGCCCAAGTGAGGCAGCCACGGGAGGCCACATCCAGACCCGTGCATCGTAACTGCCCAAGTGAGGTGGCCACGGGAGGCCGCATCCAGACCTGTGCATCCTGTGACTGCCCAAGTGAGGTTGAGTGAGGGGGCCACGGGAGGCCACGTCCAGACCTGTGCGCCCTGTGACTGCCCAAGTGATGCTGAGTGAGGGGGCCACGGGAGGCCACGTCCAGCCCTGTGCACCCTGTGACTGCCCAAGTGATGCTGAGTGAGGGGGCCACGGGAGGCCACGTCCAGACCTGTGCGCCCTGTGACTGCCCAAGTGATGCTGAGTGAGGGGGCCACGGGAGGCCACGTCCAGACCTGTGCGCCCTGTGACTGCCCAAGTGAGGCTGAGTGAGGGGGCCACGGGAGGCCACGTCCAGACCTGTGTGCCAGGCAGCAGCGCATCAGGCCGATATGCAGATGTTGACTCACACATTTCTGTTTCTCTCTAGAAAACCAGCTCCCACCCAATGTCAACCAGCCACTGCCAGGGAGACCATGGCCACGGGTGGGACAGGCGAGAGCAGGCACACGCCCGCTACTAAGGGAGCTTGCAGCCCATGGCTGGAGAACCCAGGGCAGCTGCAGAGGCGAGGCTCCCCCTTCAGGACGGGCGGTGCGGGGTCAAGGGCGGCACTGAGATGCACACCAAGCAAGGCTCTCTAAAAATAGGGGCCACATCTCCCATCCTGGCTCGCAGGCTGTGAGGCTGCAGTGCCCCGGCCCTCCCTGAGGTGGTGGAGAGAGAGGAGAGGCACCCACTCCTGTGTGCCGCCCACGGGCTGCTGCTCGGGGTCTGTGAGGTTCTGGGTGCTTTTTCCGGTTGCCTGAAGACATTCAGTGTGGACCCGAGTGGTTCGAGTTCTACGCCGTTTCTCATTGAAATATCCGTCCGTGGTCCAATTCTGTGTACTTGAAAGGGAAATTTGGCGGTATCGTTTTAGCCATTGACTTTCTGCCTTTGACTCCTTACAAGTGGGTCTTAGCTTGTTCCCAGCATCAAGTGGAGACTGTCTGAAATCAGGCCCCGGAGGGAGGGACAGGGAGGCAGCAGGAGGAAAGATTTCATGGAGCTTGGTTGATGAGCCCTATTCAGATCTAATTCATGCCGGAAAAACCTCAGGGCCGGTGGCGGCAGGCAGAGCAGGCCCTGAGTTCAGCCACGAGTGCGCGTCTGGGTGGCGTGGGGCGTGTTTGCAATGTTTGTCCTTTTGTGTAGGAAAACCGTGAGCAACAGCAAGGCATTCGTGAGTGTGCCATTGTCAATGCTGGCGTTTTTCTTGTGTATATACACTCTGTTTTCCTCCCACAAATGGGTTCAAATCTGCACAGAAACGTTTAAAATGGCATTGGCTCCATTTCAAATCAAGTCGCCTTGTCTCTTCCCACTGCCGTGTGTTCTCTTCCTGATGTGTAAACGTTTCAAAGAGCTCCCTTATTTAAGCATGCTCGCTCTTCACAGACACGTTCAGCTCGGAGCCAGGGCGCTACACTGTGTGCGTGTCACCAGAGCACGCAGCCACGAGCGAGGGCTTTAAAATCATCATAGCCACATTCAGTGCCCAGCAGCTGGCAGCCCGTCAGATGGAGGGAGGAGGCCCGGGCAGCAGAGGGCTCTGCCCACATCTGCCAGACAACCGTGTTCTTGCCACCGCAGCCAGGCCCAAAACCTGGTGCTGTGACGAGCTCAGGCACGTCCAGGTGATTTTCCTGATACAGAAGTGCGTTTCTGCACGTGGATTCCTGAGGAGCGGTGAGTAACCGACGCACATGTCCCACCAAGCCCAGGTCTCGAAAGACAGGACAGTGCGACCTGCAGTGTCACCTTCTGTCACATAGTGTCACCTGTCAGTGCCGAGAGACTCGTTCCCGCTGTCAGCCTTGAAAGCGAACAGGAGACCCAAATGGCAGCATCAGGTTCATCCTGACCTGTTAGACATCTTCTCCTGTGCATGTTCAACCGCAGGAGGGTGCTGCAGGGGGGCAGAACTGCCGGTATTCACCCCCCACCCGGGGGAAACTGAGGCACAGAAAGATGCCGCTGGACTTGCTTTGAGCCAGTTGAGGCAGAATCAGGAGCGCCCCCGTGCCAGCCCTAGTGCCCACACACTCTCAAAGGTCCCGGCTCTACCGCTGAGTATTTTTTTCCCACTAGAGAAGAGATGAGCACGGATTTCTGCTGAGAACTCCTAACATCCGAGACTCAGTTGGCCTTGCAAGCCATAGAGGAGACGGTATGTGTTTTTCATCAAAGAGTTTCCATCAGCCGAGGCACATTTCGCTCAGAAGCACTGGAGAGAAGCTGGCCTTCTGAACTGCCGGAGGCGTCTTGAATCAGCTCTCGCCAAAACGCAGCAAGAACATGGCAACACTGTCAAATCAACCAAGAGGACAGAACAACTGTGGACGCGTTCACTTAAGGAGGAGCAGCCTAGGAGGATGAGCCGGACTGTGGCGTTTCCACTTGGGACCGCCCCACCCCTGCTCCAGCCCCGGGGTGCACCGCCGTGGAAAGCCAGTGACGCCACAGACCTCGGAGGAGCCGGGCTCTGTTGAAAACCCCATCCCCAGATACAGTCAGCATTTGGACGGTCATGGAGCTCCCAGGAAAAGCTCCATTCCCGGCGCAGTCACTGCTGGCTGCAGACGTGACCGTAGGAGCTGCCCCGAGGCAGTGATCGCCACTGGAGCAGATGAGCCTAGCCAGACCAGGAGACCGGGAACTTTGACAAACCAGAACATTCCCGGGGACCTGGAGGATGGCACCTATGAAAATGGACGTGTGACTGCTCAGAAAAAGAGAGGGCCCCAACCACTCCCTCCGGCTGGTCTCCAAACCCCAGCAAGCAGAAGTGAGAGCTTAAGCTGCCTGTGGCTGGGAGGCAGGTCCTGGCACACAGGTTTCGGGATTAGAGGGAGGAGACTTGCTTTGTGGCTCCGGGATTTAGGGAAACCTCCTGCTGGTAACAGCTGGCCGTTAAACTCTGCTAACCTGAGAGTGATTCCTAGGCAGCCTGGCTTCAAGACAGGAACGAGATTTAAAAAGAGAGAACAGAAAACGCGGTGTCCACATACTGCAAGGAATACAGCATCTCGATAATTAGTCCAGGAAAGTAATGAATCACATAAGCAACAACCAGGAAGAGGGAGAAGCCGGACCGGTCCTCTTGGGAGGGGCGGGCAGGGGCGGGAATCTCGGTCCAGAGTCACCAACCTGCCGTCTCCAGTTATAAACCAAAAACCACAATTCATGCGAAGAGACATGAAGACGTGTCCCATCCACAGGAAGAAAACCCTGTAGCCCCTGAGAGAGCTTGAGTATTAGACTAGCAAAGGCTTTAAATCAGCTGAACAAATATACTCAGAGAACTAAAAGAAACTGCATTTACAGGACTGCAGGGAAGTATGGCAAATACCTCTCACCAGGTGGGGAATACCAGTAATGAGAAATATTTTTTAAAAAGAGCCAGATAGAAATTAAAGGGTTGAAAAGTATAAGAACTGAAATGAAAAATGTATTAGAGAAGCTGGATAACAGATTTGGGCTGGCAGAGAAGAAAAATTAACTAAATTTAAAAATCAACAGGTTGTTTAGACTGAAGAAAGAAGAATCAGTAAAAATGAACGAAACCTCAGAACACGTGGGATGCCATAAACACAAGCAGATGCATAATGAGAGTTACAGAGAGAGCACCATTCACGGCCACCAGAAGGCCCACAGAGTTCAAATGGGATAAATGAAAAGCACTTCACACGTAGACACGTACCACACTGTTGAAAGTCAGAGAGAAACAGTCCTGGAAACAGTCAGAGAAAGGCAGCTTCTCGGTGTGTGGGATGCTCATATTAGCAGCCAGCTTTCCATTCTGAATCATGGATGTCAGAGGACCGTGGAACGGCCTAGTTAAAATGCTGAAAGGAAGCAACTGTCAACCAAGAACTCCATATCCAGCAAAACTCACCTTTAGAGATAAGTAAACCTGTGCTCAGGTAAACAAGACACGCAGAATTTGTTGCCAATAGACCTGACCTGCAGGAAACATGAAAGGGAGTCCTCCAGGCTGGTGAGAGTAATTACACAGATCGAAAGACAGTACAAATGTTTTGAAGTTTTCTTCTCTGAGCTGATTTAAAAGGAAACTGCCAGGGACACAGTTGCAAACCTGTGCTGACAGCAACATGCTTCTAACAGTTTGTATGACAGTAGCACGAAGGAAGGGGTGGGGAAGGACGCTGTAGCAAAGCAGTTTTTGCATATTGTTAGAACTCAGTGTTAATCTGAAATAGACTGTTTTGAGTAAGATGCTTATTGTAATCTCTAGAGGAACCATTAAGAAAAGAACATCTGTGTATGTGAGTGTCTCATGCACACACACACAAAATGCCAAAAAGTGCATTTAAATGATATACTAGAAAATATATATGTAACACAAAGGAAGCCAGTAATGAAGGGACATAGAAACAATGACAAAGGCAAAAATTACACAAGACAGGTGGAAAACAAATAGCAAAATGGAAGACGTACATCCCACCGCATCAGTAATCACCTTAAATGCAAATGGAGTAAACTCACCCATAGAAAGGTCGAAGTTGTCAAAGTGGATTTTAAAATCAGAAGGAAACAGAATACAGCTAACCATATGGTGTCTAAAAAATCCGTACTTTAAAGACCCAATAGGTCGAAAGTAAATGAAAAAGGTATTGTACAAATAGTGATCAAAAGAGACACGGAGAAAACCGAAAAGTACATACTTCAGATTTAAAGACACAGGTTGGAAGTAAAGTGATGACAAAGATGTGGGGTGGCTGTACTGGTACAACATGAAACATGACCGGAGCAATGACGTGTCCACGGCGATGCTCCCTTGTAGCATTACAAAACTGATGCATCCATGGTAATGTCCCCTCTTATCCTTACAAAACTGATACCTTGAGCAGGAAGATGTAACAGTTATAAACGCATTTGCACATAACGAAGCCCCATAATGCAAGAAACGAGAACTGGCAGAATTAAAGGGAGAAATGTATTGTTAAAAAATAAGAGATGGAGACTTTAATACATCACTCTTAATGGATAGAACAACTAGCAGAAAATCAAAAGGATATGGAACACTGAAGACTATCAGCCAACTTTACTGGACAGCTGTAGGGCCCTCTGCACAGCGGAGTGCACACGGAACATTCTCCAGGATAGACCTCCTAGGATGCCGTGAAACAAGCCTCAACAAAGTCCCAAAATATTCTGATCTCAATGGATTTCAACTGAAAATCCACAACAGAAACCACCACAAGTATTTGGAAACTAAACAACACATTTCTGAATAATTCAGGCATGAACTTAGAAAGTATAAGCGAAATTGGAAATTATTTTGAACTAAATGCAAATGAAAATACAGTGTATCAAAATTTGTGCAATGCAGGTAAGTACTTAGAGGTAAATGTATAGCAGAGGTTGTGGTGAGCCTCCTGGGTTCAGGAAATTCTCCTGCCTCAGCCTCCCGAGTAGCTGGGATTACAGGCACGCGCCACCATGCCCAGCTCATTTTTTGTATTTTTAGTAGAGACGGGGTTTCACCATGTTGACCAGGATGGTCTCGATCTCTTGACCTCATGATCCACCCGCCTCGGCCTCCCAAAGTGCTGGGATTACAGGCATGAGCCACCGCGCCCGGCCGGGAATGTACTTTTTAATCACAGTAAGATACTATTTTACGTCCATTCCAGTGGCTCTACAGGTAAGAGGAAACAGCAGATCTGAGAGTTGACGAGAAGTTGGAACCCTGACGCCGCACTGGAAGGAATGTAAAATGGCACAGCCACTCAGGCAGTTTCCAAGAGAAGTGTCTTAGAACAAACTTGCCGTGAGACCCAGCAATGCCACAGCTAGGTGTTTGCCCCAGGAAGCAGACACGGACATCCACACAAAGGCTTTCCCACAGCTCTTCTTCACAGCGTTCTTTAGAGTAGCCACACATCTGAAACAGCCACGGTGCCCAGCAGCTGGTGAATGGAGTGAAAAGGTGGGCTCATCCTTTTCTCCCCAAAAGAAGTGAGCACTGAGCGTGGCAGGACACAGCTCACCCTGGAAACCCCTGCTCAGTGGAACCAGCCATACACACAGGACCACACACACAGTGGTTCCATTGCAGGCACACCCCCGAGACGTGGCAGGTTCAGCCTCCGGCCCCTGGGATGCAGCCGGTAGGGCCAGAGAAAGTCACTGCGGTGCGTGGTGTCCAGCACACAGAACAGTGACGCCCACACTGTCCTGAGCCTGCGAAGTATGTGCCAGCATCACGTCTAAAAGAATAATGTTGGCACCTGCATGGGGTGACCACGTGCATGGTCAATGAGCAGTAAGATTGTTAAAGGAATCCTTTTTTTTTTGTTCTGAGCAGTAAGTCTCAATAATTGGCTTAAAATCTTCAGTAAGGCTGGGCGCAGTGGCTCATGCCTGTAATCCCAGCACTTTGGAAGGCTGAGGTGGGCGGATCATGAGGTCAAGAGATCGAGACCATCCTGGCCAACATGGTGAAATCCCATCTCTAACTAAAAATACAAAAAATTAGCTGGGCATGATGGTTCATGCCTGTAGTCCCAGCTACTTGGGAGGCTGAGGCAGAAGAGTTGCTGGAACCTGAGAGACGGAGGTTGCAGTGAGCCGAGATCATGCCACTACACTCCAGCCTGGTGACACAGCAAGACTCTGTCTAAAAAAAAGAAAGAAAAACCTCATTAAACCATGCTGTGAACAGAGGCGTGTCATCCAGGCTTTGGTGTTCCATGGGTGGGGCACAGGCAGGGGAGACTGAGCATCATCCTTAGGGGCCTTGGGGTTTTCAGGGTGGTACTGGATTCCGCTTAAAGCCACCAGCTGCATTCGCCCCAAATAAGGGGGTCAGCCTGTCCTTGAAGCTTGGAAGCCAGCCATTGACTTCTCTCCAGCTAGCAAAGTCCTAGACGGCATCTCCTTCCAATAATGGCTGTTCCGTCTGCACGGAAAACCTGCTGTTGAGTGCGGCCACCTTCACCAGTGGTCCCAGCCACATCTCCCTGAGAACTTGCTTCTCCACCAGCACCTGCCGCTTCACCTTGGCTTTTATAATAAGGAGGTGGCTTCCTTCCTTCAACCTATGAGCCAACCCCTGCTAGCTTCGGACTTATTTCTGCAGCCTCCTCACCTCTCTCAGCCTTCACAGGACTCAAGAGAGTTATGGCCGTGGGCTGGATGAGGCTGTGGCTTCAGGGAAGGTGGCGGCTGGCCTGGCTTCTGACCAGACCACTTGGGCTTTCTCCACATCAGCAACGAAGCTGTTTCACGCTCTTCTCATCCGTGTGTTCACTGGGGCGGCAGTTTTAATTTCTATCTGGAGTTTTCCTCTGCATTCACAGTTTGACTGTTTGGTGTGGGAGGCTGAGCTGTCAGCCTGTCTCAGCTTTCCGCAGGCCTTCCTCACCAGATTTAATCATCGCTAGTTTTGAAGTGAGAGGCCTGTGACTTCCGTGCAGCTGAACTTTTACTTGACACTTAGAGGCTATTGTAGGGTTAATTGACCTCGTCTCAGTATGGTTGTGTCTCAAGGAGCAGGAGACCTGAGCCCAGGGAGAGAGGCGGAGAACAGCTAGTCAGTGGAGCCATCAGGACACACAGCTTTTTATCCATTCAGTTCATTGTAGATGGGCACGGTTCGTGGAACCCCAAAACAATGACAACAGTGACCCCAAAGATCACAGGTCACCACAGATATGATAGCAATGAGAAAGCGTGGAACATCATGAGAATGATTAAAACATGACACACGTGAGGTGGGCACATGCTGTTGGAGAAGGGCCCCAGATGTGCCTGGTGCAGGGTGCCAGAGACCCCCCATTTGTGAAAAGCAGAGTCTGAGGCACCCTGAAGCCAGGCGTGCCTGTGTGTGAGACACCTAGACTAGAAAAGGCACAGCTCTGGAGGGAGGAGGGTCTGCGTGGGAGGAGGTGGTGGGTGGCTTGAGAGGTCCTTGGGTGGTGGAACATTCTGGCACCTGTGTTGATGGTGGCACAACCAGGCAGCTTTACCAGACGCTGGATTTTGTGCCCGTTTCAAGGGTACATTTTACCTGTGCCTAAGGCGTTCCCCAGTGAAGTGCTAGATGTTGAGGGAGGGGCTGGGAAACCTGGCAACTCCATATTCTTTTAATTTTTCTTGGAGTCAGTTTTAAGCATTTGGTTAATGCAAGAAAGGGGACTCGTTAAAAAGAATGGTTCGCTGTGGGGTCCGTGCCTAAGACGTGCTTTGAGGTGCCTCCTCAGCTGCAGCATGGAGTAGCTATGGGCACCTTCGTGGCAGCCCCTCCCTCCGTGGACAGAGGCTCCTGAGCTCCCGCAGACACAGGGCCCTGTGCCCCGTCCCCGCCCTCCCACCTCTGTTGACCGGCCTCCCCAGCACCTGCTCTGCTGTGCCCGCCCCGGGGCCGTGGGCCCGTCTGCTGTCCATGCAGCCTCCGGAGCCTCCCAGCTTTGTAATGTGCTTCTCGGCCTCTGAAGACGCTCAGGGCGGGCAGCCGGCCTTGAAGCCATCAGGTCCACACATGGTCCCTAGACGGTGACGTCCTGTAGGGAGTGTTAGGAGGAGTCTGGCTCTGTTTTTAAACGGCGCGAGCACAGCGTTCATGACCGAATTTCTCGTCGGGAATGAAAACGTGTGCTTCCCAGTTTCTTACTGTACTTGTCGAATTACGGGATCTGTATAGAAACACAGACCGGGGCACAGACCTGTCAGCCGTGTCCTGCGCGGGTTCTGGGTGGTTCTGTGCTGCATTGCTGAAGGTCCGGGTGTGGAATTTTGAGAATCTCTTTATCCCCTTCAGTTTTAGCTTTGAAACTGGGTTCTTCCTTCCTTCCAGATTATAGTGTGGACACTCACACACAGTAAGGGACAAAGAAATTGGGTCCCTTCCAAGCATCCGCCCGCCAGGCCCTGGACCCCTAATCAGAGCCCGATACGGGGACAATGGACCCAGCCAGCAGCCGGCCCTCCCCGAGTTATCGCAGGGACCTGCGGCTGCGCTTTCTTCCTGAATGGAGCTGATGGAGCAGGACGCGTCACCAGGCCCCCGGGGAGGGGTTATCAGCCCCTGGCCCGCTTCCCACCCCGGGGGTGAAGCCTTCGCCCCAGACGGGCGCTATCAGGCCCTTGCAGCTGCTGTTATTTGAGATACGACAGGAAGTAGGGCCTGGAAACCTCACAGCTCCCAGCCCCTGGCAGCGGCTCTGTTCCCGAGGCTGTGCCGGGGCGGGCGCTGGAGCCGGGTAATTCAGGCAGGCGTGGCTGGGAGGGTCCCCTTGGCCGCTGCCTGCAGGGCAGTGCTGTTCAGGCCTCGCCCCCCAAGTGGAGGGGCTTGCAGTTGAGCCCAGTGTCCGTTCAGCTGGGCACCGACAGGTCCAGGTGTCCACCGGGCAGTGTCTCAGCAGGAGCACAGACAAGCCTGGGCCTGGGGACAGACATATGGGTTCCTGGTGCACGTCCCCCAAGTCCCAAAAGGACACGTGGGGCCCTTTGCCCCCACCTGTGATGTGTGGAGGGAAGCTGGCAAGTGGAGAAATTAAAGCCTCCTCCACCTGCCCCTCCGAAACAGTGACCATGAGTGACCACACTCACATCTGCATCATGTGAGAAGTTAGATTTTCGGACCTTTCAGAGGAGCTGGCGTGGAAGGAAACGCGCCATCACGTGGCTGCCGTCCCGTGGGAAGTGGGGGCCGCGCCGGCTCCTGGCCGGGCTCCCCGCAGTGGCAGCGTCAGGCCGGGATCCCGGCGCGTACACTTTCCCTTCCACAGTAGCTGCTGCCGGCACGCTGTAAACCGCCGTATATCACTCAGATTGAAGAAGCCAAACTTTAAAACAAATTAAACTCTTGTTGACATTGTAATAAAAATCAGAATGGAACTGAACAGCTCAGTAAAAGTGAACTTCAATTATTTTTGTGGATTTCAGATTGTTTTCTGGGATTCCCAGACTCCCAGAGCAGCCAAGTTATTTCCTCTTGGCAGAGGCTGGAGAGAAGCTGGAGGGCGGGGTGGGGCGGGCGCCCTCGGGAGGAAGCCTCCTCACCTGGCTGTTTGCTCAGCCTGACCGGCAGCCACAGGGCCCCGCCAGGCGCGGGAGGGTGGGGGATGCCATGGGCAGGTGTTTTTTTATGTGTTTTAAGAAAAGAGCTCAGAAATGTTTGTCAAAGCCTGTCTGTTAATTAGGCGTTTATGCTGGATTAAAAGAAAAATTAAAAGCACAAGTCTGACCGCCCCTCAAAAATGAGCTCAAAGGCTCATAAATGCTGCCCCCTGTCCTTCTCTATATCTCTGTCCCTCTCTGTCTCTCACTGTCTCTGTCTCCATCTCCCTCTGTCTCTGTCTCCGTCTCCCTCTGTCTCTTCATCTCTCCCTCTCTCCCCCATCTCTGTCTCTCTCAGTGTCTCTGTCTCCGTCTCCCTCAGTCTCTGTCTCTGTCTCCCTCCATCTCTTTGTCTCTCCCTCTCTACCCCATCTCTGTCTCTGTCTCTCACTGTCTCTGTCTCCATCTCCCTCCATCTCCGTCTCTCTGTCTCCCTCTGTCTCTTTGTCTCTCCCTCTCTCCCCATCTCTGTCTCTCACTGTCTGTCTCCATCTCCCTCTGTCTCTCTCTCCCTCCATCTCTTCATCTCTCCCTCTCTCCTCCTATCTCTGTCTCTCACTGTCTCTGTCTCCGTCTCTTCATCTCTCCCTCTCTCCCCCAGCTGTCTCTCTCTGTCTCTCACTGTCTCTGTCTCCATCTCCCTCCATCTCTGTCTCTCTCCCTCCATATCTTCGTCTCTTCCTCTCCCCCCATCTCTGTCTCTCACTGTCTCTGTCTCTCTCCCTCTGTCTCTTCGTCTCTCCCTCTCTCCCCCAGCTGTCTCTCTCTGTCTCTCACTGTCTCTGTCTCCATCTCCCTCCATCTCTGTCTCTCCCTCCCTCCATATCTTCGTCTCTCCCTCTCTCCCCCATCTCTCTCTCACTGTCTCTGTCTCTGTCTCCCTCTGTCTCTTCGTCTCTCCCTCTCTCCCCCTTCTCTGTCTCCCTCCCTTTCTCTCTTCATCTCTCCCTCTCTTCCTCCCTCCCTCCCTCCTTTGTCCCCTCTTTCCTGCCTTCTCTTTTGTCACTGTGTCACTGTGGTGTCTGGTTCTCTCTTGTCACTGTGTCACTGTGATGTCTGGTTCTTTGAAGTTCCTTTTCTTTCTTTTTTCTTTTGAGATGGAATCTTGCTCTGTTGCCCAGGCTGGAGTGCAGTGGTGCGATCTCAGCTCACTGCAACCTCTGCCTCCTGGGTTCAAGCGATTCTTCTGCCTCAGCCTCTCAAGTAGCTGGCATTACAGGCACCTGCTACCACACCCAGGTAATTTTTTTGTATCTTTTAGTAGAGACAGAGTTTCAACATATTGGCCAGGCTGGCCTCCAACTTCTGACGTCTAATCTGCCCACCTCGGCCTCCCAAAGGGCTGGGATTACAGGTGTGAGCCACCGCGCCTGGCCTGCAGTTCCATGTCTCTGCTAGAGTAGAGAGGGTGGTCAGTCTCCCCTGGGTTTAGTGCCAGGTGTCTGTGCTTCCTCTGGTGTCCTGTGCTGAGAAGCGTAGAATTGGAGCATTGAACAGACCCACGTGGAGGGAAACGCTGTGGCTGATCAGTGTGGCGAGCCTGCGTGGAGGTGTGCAGGCTCCAGGGAGAGGGAAGTGCAGGCCCTGTGTGGTGGTGTGGCCGGTCCTTCCCCCCGTCCACTTCCTGTTCCCCTTTTCTGCACCTGTCTCTCGCTGCCTTCAAGGCGGAGCTTTGACACCCACATATGCAGATGTCCACTGGCCTGCCTGACCCAGCTCCCCTGGGCAGCCTCACCGCCACCCACCCTGGGCAGCCAGCTCAGCCGGGAGCCAGTGGCTCCCCCAGGTCCCCTTCGCTGTCCGAGGAGCTGGGCCTGGGGTGTGGGCGGCAGGTGGTGTGGGGTCTGCCATGCAGAGGGCGGGGGAGGACAGGAGAGCATGCAGATGCTGACAGTGACGGTGACGTTTCCCAGATGCTCCCATGGTGTCATGCTGCGGTCTCCAGCATGGGTTGCTCTCATCCCTGCTCCCAAGAGGGTCTCAGAGACACCTGGGTTCTTTGTAAGCAGTGTTGACCAGTTTGATTATGGCAGTGATCCTCAGTAGAGCTGGACCTGCTAAAGTTGTAGAAGGTTCTGGAAGGTGCCGGCACAGTCTGAGCCAAGCACCCATGTCACCTGAGCGGGAGGCCCTGACCCTGTCAGTTCCCAGACCAGGTAGGGAATTTGGAGTGGGGGGTTCTGAGCTGCCATCCCAGCTTCTGGTCCTGCTGGGGAACCCCTCCCACTTCATCTGGGCTGACCTCCCCTTGCTGTTTCTGTAACAGGCCAAGACTTCCGGGAAAGGCGCTCACAGGCTGCTCCTGTCTAGAGCGAGCCACTCGGCGCAGCCGTAAAGCCGCCTCTGTCTTCAGTCCCCGTGACATTTAGTGGGAATGGGCATCACTAAATAGCCTGTTCTCTCCATGGTCAGTATTTTAAGGCTTCTTCAGAAGCCAAATTTAGGAAAACAGAAGAAATTAGTGCTTAGCTTTCCAGAAAACTCAAAGTCCTCCAGGGAAGAAACTCAGCAGCAGGACAGCGAGCTGTCATTTCAGGGTCTTCTGACGGGAATGCACGTAGCGAGGTCCTGCCCCCACGTGGAAACTCGCAGATGGGATGGTTTCCGCTTTCAAAAGGTGACAGAACGAAGAATATCTAGAATGGCTTTGCTCTGGGCATCGTCAGGCCACAGAACCACACGTGGGGTCATGTGGTTCAGAAAACCCTGAGCTCTCAGAAAACCAGCGTGGTAGAGGGAGGGCGGTGTAAGATGCAGAGGTTAAAAAGGCCACGTTTAAGTCACAATTCCAGGGGACATGATTCAGCCCTGCCCTATCGCACTGAGGCTGCCATAGGAATGGTGGGGGGCACGGCTCCTGCGTTTGGAGTTGATGGGCTTCGAGGTCATCTCTGATGAACTTCGAGGAGGGACAGGGATGGGCCTGAGTCTGTTGATTTCAGTGGGAAACGCAGGTGAATGAGGTTTGAAACCCAAAGATGAGACACATTCCCAGCGCCCAGACTCAGTCTCCAAGTCTGCTGATTTGGGGGAGCGGTCAGTGGATAGAATTTCTTCTGGAAGATGGTTGTAGGGGCACCCAGGCCCTCCCGTGGAGGCGTTCCTGCCCTACATGGCCCTAGGCTCAGACCCCGGCGTCCTCCACGCGGACTTGCATGTGTGTCTTGCCACCATGGTGGGAAATGCCCTGTTCCCAGCCAGGCTGGGAGTGGTCACCGGCGTGGGCCCACGGGCTCGGTCAGCGTGCTCAGCACAACCCCGCTCATTCAATTTAGAACTAACGAGAGTCGCTGACGGCGGTCACAGGAACCCTAACTGCCTCCTGCCACTCTGAGCCGCTCCGTGGCACCCAGCTCACTTTGATGAATTGCTCATTACGCACGGTGTTGGAATAGCCTCCACGAAGATTAATAATTGGATAATCAATATAGAAATGCAGTCTTGAGGTGTTTTTTTCACTCTGAGGTCAATATGTCCTAAAGATTACAGAGCTCAGCTCTGTCTCCCTCCTCCTCCTCCTTGCTTCCCTGTTGGGAGTTTGGCAGGGACCTCACCGCACGGGGGGCCTCTGGGAGTTTGGCCGGGACCTCACCACACGGGGGGCCTTTGCGAGTTTGGCGGGGACCTCACCGCACGGGGGGCCTCTGGGAGTTTGGCGGGGACCTCACCACACGGGGGGCCTTTGCGAGTTTGGCGGGGACCTCACCGCACGGGGGGCCTTTGGGAGTTTGGCGGGGACCTCACCGCACGGGGGGCCTTTGGGAGTTTGGCAGGGACCTCACCGCACGGGGGGCCTCTGGGAGTTTGGCCGGGACCTCACCACACGGGGGGCCTTTGCGAGTTTGGCGGGGACCTCACCGCACGGGGGGCCTCTGGGAGTTTGGCGGGGACCTCACCACACGGGGGGCCTTTGCGAGTTTGGCGGGGACCTCACCGCACGGGGGGCCTTTGGGAGTTTGGCGGGGACCTCACCGCACGGGGGGCCTTTGGGAGTTTGGCGGGGACCTCACCGCACGGGGGGCCTCTGGGAGTTTGGCGGGGACCTCACCGCACGGGGGGCCTCTTGGAGTTTGGCCGGGACCTCACCGCACGGGGGGCCTCTGGGAGTTTGGCCGGGACCTCACCGCACGGGGGGCCTCTGGGAGTTTGGCGGGGACCTCACCGCACGGGGGGCCTCTGGGAGTTTGGCGGGGACCTCACCGCACGGGGGGCCTCTGGGAGTTTGGCCGGGACCTCACCGCACGGGGGGCTGTTGAGCGTGTTGTCTCTGCACCTCCGTGACTTTTCTGTTATTTGCAGAGTAAACAGCAGGTTCTCTGGGGGGTGGTTTTGCTGACACAAATAGCAGTGGCTGCACGGTGGCTTCCATCAAGCCACGGGGGCAGGCAGCACAGGTCACGGCTGTGAGGGGTACAGCGGCGGCCGTGGGGAGAAGCCGTGCTTGGGATTTATGTGGCCCCGTGTGGCCTTGGGGAGGAGCCTTACCCTGCCCGAGATAGCCATAGCCTGGGGTGGCCATGGGGAGGAGCCTACCGTGCCTGGGATGTGTGTAGCGTGGACCGCGGAGGGGTGGAGGGCTGGCTCAGTAGGGCCTATGCCTCCCGCCAGGGCACCTCTGTGCCCCTGAACTGGGGCAGGCAGGGCCTGGATCCCTCCTGGAGGTGCTTGCCTGGCTGCTGCCCCGGGGTCTCTCTGTGTGTTTGAGGCTTGCAGTGGGGAGCTGGCCAGTGAGACCCTGAGGTGGCCTGAGGAACGCTGCTGGGGCTCAGAAGGCGCAGTGGAGCCAGGAAACATGGAGGGACTTGCTGTGGGTCCCGGGCCTGTATAGGGAGTCGGCAGGATTTGCGGTATCTGGGGAGGCCAGGAGCAGAGGCCACCCAGGCAGAGGGTGGAGGCCAGGGGTAGAGGCCGCCCAGGCAGAGGGTGGAGGCCAGGGGCAGAGGCCACCCAGGCAGAGGTTATTTTAATTTCTCAATACCCGGAACTAATCCTGGGCCGTGTCGACCCCCGTCAGCTGAGAGCTGCTGATGCCAGGGGGTGCATTCTGGGTTCAGAGCACTGAGACACTGTGGAGACGCCATCCCAGCCACACCTGCAGGGTCTGCGG
The DNA here is from genome assembly GCF_049354715.1 of Callithrix jacchus. Lineage (NCBI taxonomy): Eukaryota > Metazoa > Chordata > Mammalia > Primates > Cebidae > Callithrix > Callithrix jacchus. Next base: position 121,772,682 of record NC_133514.1, read on the forward strand.
GGAGACGCCACGTGCTCCCCAGGTCAGTGCACGGCTTTCTCAGGGACCGTCTTTGAGGGTCTTGCCTGTTTCTGCTTTTCCACCCACGTTGTCCTCTGAGGATTTGATGACTCTGGGCTGTCCCCAAACCTCAGCCAAAAGTCACTTTCAGTACTGAAAACATTGGTACAAAAGCACCTTTTGAAGACGCGAATGATGATTGGAAACTAAGGTGTTGACGGTTGCGCTTTCCTGCCTGTACACGTGGACTTGTCTTTCGTGGGCTGCTCTAGAGAAGCACTGTTCAAGGCGAGTGTCCCTGAGGCGTGGGGGCTGTTTCCCCTGCAGCTCCTGGTCTCCTTTCTCTGACCCAGGGCTCCCCAAGATGAAACGGGGCCGAATCTGAGGGCGGCATGTGGCCTGTGTGCTGCTGAGCTCAAGGTGATGCCCACGGTGGTCCGTGGACACTCGCCGTGAGAGGAGGTGCATGGCATGCTGCAGCCTGAGGCTATGTGGGCTGTGCCACATGCGTGTCCAGGTCCAGGACGGGACAGGCCACCATGGAGCCCATGGGCCCTTCATCTCGCTGCGCGCTGAGCCTCTGTCACTTCTCTTGGGACGTGTCCCCGCCTAAGCTGGCCACTCGCTGCACTTCAGGCTCCTTCTGTGAAGACTGTGCTCGTCTCCACGGTGAGTGTGGATGAGCGTGGGGCAGAGCGAGCAGAGTGATGGATTCCCCCAGGTGCTGCCCAGGCTCAGCTGTGAGCTGGTCCAGGTGTGGCCACAGTATCAGTGTGTTCCCATCTGCTGTCACTGCTGAGATGTTTAAAAATCAAACTCCTGGCCAGGCACAGTGGCTCACACCTGTGATCCAAGCACATTGGGAGGCCAAGGTGGGAGGATTGTGTGAGTTGGGGTTGGAGACCACCCTGGGCAGCATGGCCAGACCCCATCCTGCAAAACCTTTAGAAATTAGCCAGGTGTGGTGGCGCACACCTGTGGTCCCAGCTACTTGAGAGGCTGACGTGGGAAGATCACGAGAGCCCAGGAGTTGCACACAAGCTTGGGCAACATGGTGAAATCTCATCCCTACAAAAAATACAAAAATTAGCCAGGCATGTTGGCACCCAGGGGCTGCTCAGGAAGCTGAGGAGGGAGCAGTGTGAGAACCTAGGAGATGAAGGCTGCAGGGAGCTATGATCAAACCACAGCACTCCAGCCAGAGCCAGAACAACTGAGACCCTCCCTCCAAAACAACAAAAACCCCAGCCTCCCTCCCCACAGCCTCACTCTCCCCAACACTACCTCATTCCCCCACCTCACTTCCCCCACACCCCCCACAGCCTCGCTCTCCCCAGACAATCTTATTTCCCCCTGCAACCTCACTCCCTCCCCTTGCCCCCACAACTTCACTCCTTCCTGCCTCCCCCACAACCTCACTCTCCCCCCCATACACAACCTTACTTCATCCTCCCCCCCCACAACCTCACTCTTCTCCCTCCTGAAAACTCACTCCCCCTCCACCCTCCCCCTCATCCTCACTCCTTCCCCATCCTCCAATGCCGGTATCTTTCCTAAGTGGCCGTTTTCTTACATGGCCTCAGTGCAACTTTCACACCTAACAAAATGACTAATTCTCTGGTAAGATGAAGATTTAGTTAGTTACATTTTAGGAAGGCAGGTTTGGGGCTGGGCAGAGTGGCTCACAGAATTCTAGCAGTTTGGGAGGCTGAGGCAGGAGGATCACCGGGGCCCCAGGAGTTGGAGACCAGCCTGGGCAACATAGCGAGACCACCCCCCCCCCGCCGTCTCTGTAAAATTTAAAAGTTAGCCAGCCATGGTGTCGTGCAGGTGTGGTCCCAGCTAACTGAGAGGCTGAGGAAGGAGGATTGCTTTAACCCGGGAGCTCAAGGCTAAAGTGAGCTGAGTTATTTCCACTGCACACAAGCCTGGGGGACAGAACAAGACCCTGATTCTAATAATAAAGATAAGAAGGCAGCCTGCGCACCGTGGCTCACCCCTGTAATCCCAGCACTTTGGGAGGCCAAGGCGGGCAGGAGTTTGAGACCAGCCTGGCCAACATGGTGAAACCCCATTGCTATTAAAAATACAAAAATTAGCTGGGCATGTGGCAGGTGCCTATAATCCCAGCTACTCAGGAGCCTGAGGCAGGAGAATCATTTGAACCTGGGAGGCTGCAGCCAGCCGAGATTGCACCCCTGCACTGCAGCCCGGTGACAGAGTGAGTCTCAAAAAAAAAAGGCGAGTTTACCATCCCAGAGGAGCGGTGGTCTCCAGCCGCCCTGTTTTCTGGCTCCTGGTCCACAGGATACCTGCAGCGGTGATGGCAGGGGAGGGCTCAGGTGGGCCTTGCACCCCTGCAGCCTGGCAGGGATGGTAGGTAGGGGGGTGTTGGCTTCCAAGCTGCTGGGGAGCTTTTGACCTCCTGCTGTAACACACTTCCCATGGTGCCATCAGAGGAGGAGGCCGCCTGGTCAGTGCCAGCTTGCCCCAGGTGCCCACCTCGGCCTGGAACAGGCAGAGGAAGAATTCCGTGCTTCTGTAGCAGAAGTACAGGAGGGAGCAGAGCGTAACCTGGCCCACCCTGGTCACTCTTCTGGGGGCCCATTCATTTTATCTTCCTTAAAAGGAGCTTTAAGATTTTTATTTTTTCAATTCTGTTAATTCTGTTGGGATGGAAATTTCATAATTTGGGGGCATATATTTCCCATAGAATGAAGAAGGTCCTGGAAAAACCGTGGGTGGTGATTTAATGATCCCAGTGAGTGACTGAATGGGAGTTTGGCGCAGATAAGACAGTGGACCCAGTCCCTGGAAACATGCGCCCGCCTCCATCACGAGGTGGGGAAGGACACCCTGCTGGAATCTCCCAGGCACGTGGTTCCGTACCGAGTTTCCACACGGAACCCAGAGTTTCCACATGGCGTTTGCATCTGGGTGACATTCAGGCTAAATAAGGAAGCAGACACTTAAGGTAGGAAAATTATTCTGTCCTAATGGCTGCCGTCCCCAGCAGCAGCTTCTCAGCACCGGCCCCGTCCAGACGAGGGTCAGGTTTTATGAAAACCGTGACTTGTTGTCACGCCGTCCCTCTACTGTCCCCTTCTCTCCTTCCAAAAATAGCAGGCCCCGTGGTGCTGGCTTATTGTGATTAAAAACATATAAGTAAGTGAAGGCTGAAGTAGGTCCCAGACTTGAGAACTTGCTTTTTAATGAAACCTGAGAAAGTGTCATTTTCCACTGCTTTACAAAGCATCTTGGAAAAACATCAGAATCGTTAAGGAAGGGTTCTAGGGACGCTGCAACTCTGCGTTTTGGGAACGTGGCGGCTCCTCAGCTTTGGGTGGGAGAATCGCCCTCGTCCTTTCCTCGTCTCTCAGCTGAGTGCCGGGCACCTGGCAGCATCGGGCGGTTCAGGCTGGACCAAGGTGACACTGCACATAGGTTGCGGAAATCCAGATATTTGCTTTGAAGGAAGAAGTACTTACGGTGGACTTTCTAAGAGGTTGCTGCTTCTCAAGAGATTGAAAACCCCGCCTGAGAGCAGCCTATTCAGTCCCCGTGGCGCACACCAAAGCCGCCTCTGCATCAGACACAAGATGCGTAGAGTGGAACAAATGGGTTTCCTTCTTCGCTTCCTATTTTCTGATCTCTAAGTTGTGATTGTGACCATATTGTGATGTACTTAGCTCACATGTACTGTAATACCTTCAACGAGAGCCAGAGAACTCTAAACGTGTATGTCAGGTGGAAAAATTGAAAGCTGTATATTCAGCGATTCATTGAAACCACAGAAGAATTAGTGGGAACATGTGTCATCCCCTTGGTAGTGAAAGTTACAGCCATGAAAACCCGTATGTTCATTAAGGTTTTCAACCATCAAACGGCTTTCTTCCTCAAGAATTACTAGATATTGTCAAAGCCAAGTGCAGCAGGCATCACTGGGAGACCTCTGGAGGTTACTTAACTTAAAAATAGGATTTGGCCTGAGATATTTCTGGTTCTCTCTGTGTCTTCCCAAATTATTACCCTCTTAGGTGACAAGACTAACTTTAGCTAAAGGTGCATTTTCTGGGAAGGTGAGCTAATGCATTTTATAATTATCATTTAGTTAGAGGAATGGAAAAGAATGTCTTTCCTGTTTTGTTTTGCTCTTTTTGAAAAGTTATTTTTGATGACGTGTTCTCTGTGGAGAACACGCAGTTTTCCGTCCCTCGGAGGAACGTGGAGTAAGCTGGGGCAGCCGCGTTCCTGTGGTGGGTTTAACTGTGCCGTGTCCAGTGGGATGGTGGCCTTAAGAGGGAGCCTGCCAGACAGCAGACGGGGCCGCTGCTACAGGAAGAGGTGGTAGGAACGTGACCCCGAGGGCCTGGGTGGCATCGTGGTGGCCTGCCGTGTTTCCTGCATTGCTTTACTCAAGGAAAATGACAGCTCTGAAGAAATCATTCCTCCAGGAGGGAGCATCCTGCAGGACGGTCTGAGGTCTGATCATTCCAAGGCCTGTGTCCTTGCCAAACCATCCAGTGTGCTCAGGGGTCATAGGTAAATACTGTTAGAGGAGAATTCACAGCACACTAATGTAACCATTGAAAAAGAGGGAAGATGCTTTTAAATGTGTTTTGTGCAGTTAAGTTTGTTGGCACCTGTATGAACAAGTACGCTTTTTAAAACTGACACAAAAACCTTTTATGCAGAGTATGGTCTTCGTCTGTGCTACGTAAACCTTTAAAACTGCAAGGATTAAAGTGTATCTCGTTAGCATTGCTGAACCACATCGCGCATTCTTTAAGCCCAAGTCCAGTTCCTAAAAGCAATTCTAGTGCTGCCTCGCCTGGCTCTTCACTGCCCATGGCCCGAGGGCATCGTTGTCTGTGCCAGACCCTGGTGCTCAGTGACTCTGCGGCCGGCATGGTCATCACCACTCCCAGATGGGCCTTGATGGGGACAGGGACGACTGCAGGGGCTGGCATGTGGGTGGCCAGGCAGAGGCAGCTCACCGGCGTGCAGGGGGCCAGGCAGAGGCAGCTCACTGGCATGCAGAGGGCTGGACAGAGGCACCTCCCTGGCGTGCGGGGGGCCGGGCAGAGGCAGCTCACTGGCCTGCAGGGGGCCGGGCAGAGGCCAGGCAGAGGCAGCTCACTGGTGTGCGTGGGGCCGGGCAGAGGCCAGGCAGAGGCAGCTCACTGGTGTGCGGGGGGCCGGGCAGAGGCAGCTCACTGGCGTGTGGGGGGGGCCAGGCAGAGGCAGCTCACTGGCGTGCGGGGGGCCGGGCAGAGGCAGCTCACTGGCGTGCGGGGGGCCAGGCAGAGGCAACTCACTGGCGTGCGGGGGGCCGGGCAGAGGCAGCTCACTGGCGTGCGGGGGGCCGGGCAGAGGCACCTCACTGGCGTGTGGGGGGGGCCAGGCAGAGGCAGCTCACTGGCGTGCGGGGGGCCGGGCAGAGGCACCTCACTGGCGTGCGGGGGGCCGGGCAGAGGCAGCTCACTGGCGTGCGGGGGGCCGGGCAGAGGCACCTCCCTGGCGTGCGAGGGGGCCGGGCAGAGGCACCTCACTGGGGTGCGGGGGGCCGGGCAGAGGCACCTCACTGGCGTGCGGGGGGCCGGGCAGAGGCACCTCTGGCGTGCAGGGGGGCCGGGCAGAGGCAGCTCAGCGGTGCCCCAACAGCTTATCCCATCGCTTTCCCGGTTGACACCCGTGCAGGCCGCAGCACCAACGACAGGCATGCTTAATTCTTTGAGACAGGAAGGGAAACACAGTGTTCGTGTCCGCATGAACCCCAGAACTCTGAAGGAGGGGTGCGTGCATAGTAGGACATCTGGAAGCTGAGCATGGCAGCATAAAGGGTGGCAGAGCCCACGAGCCTGTCCTGTTTCTTGCCTCCTGTTTCTGTTCTGATGGGCAGTAACTCAGGTTCACCAGGAAGTGCCTGGCACCCCGTCTCGCATGTGAAAGAGGCGGATCACACCTGAAACGGTGTCTTTGATGAAAGTTTCACCTCATTGTACTGCCGTATAGAAAATGGACCTGGAAGAGTCTTAAGTCCTCCAAGGAGCCACCTCTCCGTGCCCAGGGTGAGGCCAACAGCTCCTGCCACTCACATGGTATGAGGACGGGTTGACCTGATCGCCTAGTCCTGTCTTCAAAACGAGACTGGGGGGGCACCCAGCCCCAAGGAGAGCCATGCCAGGTGTTCTGGAGGGATGTTAGGAGCCCTGGCACCCACTGCCCCTCAGCGGGCAGCCTTCGATTCTGTAACGGGAGCCGGTGCCCACGGTGCAGGCAGGCGGCATGCTATCCCAACTCCGGCTCCACTCCAGGAGAAAGCTGTTTCTTCATGTGAGATGCCTGAAGAGTCTGCCCATTCAAAGCGGAACAGGGTCCCAGTCAAACCTCTCCCCACAGATTAGCCCTCAGGACTCGCGCAGAGCCCTGCAGCACGGGGCAGAAGGTAGGCACGGCCCTTCCAGGAACCCCTCCTGCTAAACCCTGTCCTGCCAGGTGTTCAGGTGCCAAGACCTCGTCTCAGGTCTCCCAGAGAAAGGTCTCGGAGCCTCTGGCGGCTGCTGGGTTGCTGAGCTGTGGTGTGAACAAGGCAGCAGGAAAGTGAGAGAATTTCCATCCGAGAAAAGTTGCAAAATCCTCAGGAATTGCTGACTTGGGTTGTTTCTTTACTATCTGAAAAACCCTCACAACACTCCGGCTGTCCTGGAAAACAGGAGCTCTGCCTTTTTTTTTTGCTTTTCTGAGACAGGCCTTTGCTTTGTAGCCTAGGCTGGAATGCAGTGGCACGATCTCAGCTCACTGCCGCCCCGACCTCCTGGGCTCAAGCCATCCCCCCGCCTCAGCCTCCCAAGTAGCTGGGACCACAGGTGTGCACCACCATGTTCAGCTGATTTTTCCATGTGTTTGTAGAAATGGGGTTTCACTACATTGCCCAGGCTTGTCTTCAGCTTTTGGCCTCAAGCCTTGGCCTCCCGTAGTGCTGGGATTACAGGTGTGAGCCACCACACTTGGTGCTAGGTCCGTTTTTTAAAACAATGACTAGATTTTCTTTTTCTTTTCTTTTTTTTTTTTTTTTTTGAGATGGAGTCTCGCTCTGTCGCCCAGGCTGGAGTGCAGTGGCACAATCTCAGCTCACTGCAACCTCCGCCTCCCAGGTTCAAGTGATTCTCCTGCCTCAGCCTTCTGAGTAGCTGGTATTACAGGCATGCACCACCACACCCAGCTAACTTTTGTATTTTTGGTAGAGCTGGGGTTTTGCCATGTGGTCCAGGCTGGTCTCGAACTCCTGACCTCCGGTGATCCACCTGCCTTGGCCTCCCAAAGTGCTGGGATTACAGGCGTGAGTCACCACGCCCGGCCAGCTGGATGTTTTGAATGTTGTTTCTGCCGTTCTTTAAGAATTGCTTTTCCTCCTGGGGCTTGTGTATTTGTGTTTTGACTCTCATCAGAGAACGCGTGAGGGGCATGCTGCATGTGTGGTCCTGGGTCTCCATCTGTGAAGGACTTTCCTCCTGTGAGTCTTCCCTCTCGCAGTTTAAAGTGGGGTGATTTTCCCTTCATGCTGAGGCCCTGTTAGTCATGGCCAAGCACACGTGCACGTGCTGTGGTTCCTTTACCAGACTCAGAAGTGGGGCCTTTGGTGACAAAGTTCTGGGACAGGCAAGCGAAGCGGTGCGGGCATAGCTCTGTGTCAGGACAGCGAGGATGGAGGGCACACGCCAGGAGGGGGGCGTTTCCGCAGTCGGCAGGGGTGCCACTGTAAGTCAGATCTAAAACGGAACCAAAACTGGGAGAGAGAGGGTCTGCAGTGAGAAGCCAGTTAGGCGAGAGCCTTCTCGAAGCCCCTCCAGGCCCTTCACAGAGCGAATGCCCTGCTGCCCTCCTGGGAGGTCCGATGACATTTCGGAGCTGGAGAGCCCCAGGCCTTGGTGGTGCTGCTGCCTCTGTGGACACCTCCGAAGGCCACTCGGCTCAGCTGGGTGTTGACTTAGGAGCAGGGGAGACGCTGGTGCCTGTCGGGGGCTGGGAAAGGCGAGCAGCAACCCTACGTCCTGCTTCAAACGGCACCTCTGGCCACCTGCCTCCCCCACCCACCCCCACATTTAAAAAAATGTTTAAGGCACCTGTAGGCCAGTACAGGAGAAATGACCCAAAAAGAACAGTATAGTCACGCAGCAGAAGACTGTCTGTGTATGCGGGGGGGAGGAGGTGCATCTGCTGGTGTGTGTGTGAGGGGGTGAGTCTGCTGGCGTGTGTTGGGGGGTGAGTCTGCCGATGTGTGTGGGGGTGAGTCTGCCGGTGTGTGTGGTGAGTGCTGGTGTGTGTGGGGTGTCTGCTGGTGTGTGTGGGGGTGTGTCTGCTGGTGTGTGTATGGGGTGAGTCTGCCGGTGTGTGTGGGGGTGAGTCTGCTGGTGTGTGGGGGGTGAGTCTGGTGTGTGTGGGGGGTGAGTCTGCTGGTGTGTGTGGGGGGTGAGTCTGCCGGTGTGTGTGGTGGTGAGTCTGCCGGTGTGTGTGGAGGTGAGTCTGCCGGTGTGTGTGGAGGTGAGTCTGCCGGTGTGTGTGGAGGTGAGTCTGCTGGTGTGTGTGGAGGTGAGTCTGCTGGTGTGTGTGGAGGTGAGTCTGCTGATGTGTGTGGAGGTGTGTCTGCTGGTTTGTGTGTGGAGGTGAGTCTGCTGGTTGGTGTGTGGAGGTGAGTCTGCTGGTGTGTGGGGAGGTGAGTCTGCTGATGTGTGGAGGTGTGTCTGCCGGTGTGTGTGGAGGTGAGTCTGCCGGTGTGTGTGGAGGTGAGTCTGCCGGTGTGTGTGGAGGTGAGTCTGCCGATGTGTGTGGGGGTGAGTCTGCTGGTGTGTATGGAGGTGAGTCTGCTGGTGTGTGTGGAGGTGTGTCTGCTGGTGTGTGTGGAGGTGAGTCTGCTGGTGTGTGTGGAGGTGAGTCTGCTGGTGTGTGTGGAGGTGAGTCTGCTGGTATGTATGGAGGTGAGTCTGCTGGTGTGTATGGGGTGAGTCTGCTGATGTGTGTGGAGGTGTGTCTGCTGGTTTGTGTGTGGAGGTGAGTCTGCTGGTGTGTGGGGAGGTGAGTCTGCTGATGTGTGGAGGTGTGTCTGCTGGTGTGTGTGGAGGTGTGTGCTGGTGTGTGGAGGTGTGTCTGCTGGTGTGTGTAGAGGTGAGTCTGCTGGTGTGTGTAGGGGGTGAGTCTGATGGTGTGTGGAGGTGAGTCTGCCGGTGTGTGTGGAGGTGAGTCTGCCGGTGTGTGGAGGGGGTGAGTCTGCTGGTGTGTGTGGAGGTGAGTCTGCTGGTGTGTGTGGAGGTGAGTCTGCTGGTGTGTGGAGGTGAGTCTGCTGGTGTGTGGAGGGGGTGTGTCTGCTGGTGTGTGTGGAGGTGAGTCTGCTGGTGTGTGTGGAGGTGAGTCTGCCGGTGTGTGGAGGTGAGTCTGCCGGTGTGTGGGGAGGTGAGTCTGCCGGTGTGTGGGGGGTGAGTCTGCCGGTGTGTGGAGGTGAGTCTGCCGGTGTGTGGGGGTGAGTCTGCCGGTGTGTGTGTGTGAGTCTGCCGGTGTGTGTGTGTGAGTCTGCCGGTGTGTGGGGGGGGTGAGTCTGCCGGTGTGTGGGGGGGGTGAGTCTGCTGGTGTGTGTGGGGGGTGAGTCTGCTGGTGTGTGGGGGGGGTGAGTCTGCTGGTGTGTGGGGGTGAGTCTGCTGGTGTGTGGAGGTGAGTCTGCTGGTGTGTGGAGGTGAGTCTGCTGGTGTGTGGAGGTGAGTCTGCTGGTGTGTGTGGGGGGTGAGTCTGCTGGTGTGTGTGGGGGGTGAGTCTGCTGGTGTGTGGAGGTGAGTCTGCTGGTGTGTGTGGGGGTGAGTCTGCTGGTGTGTGGGGGTGAGTCTGCTGGTGTGTGTGGGGGGTGAGTCTGCTGGTGTGTGGAGGTGAGTCTGCTGGTGTGTGGAGGTGAGTCTGCTGGTGTGTGTGTGGGTGAGTCTGCCGGTGTGTGGAGGTGAGTCTGCTGGTGTGTGTGGGGGGTGAGTCTGCTGGTGTGTGCGGGGGTGAGTCTGCTGGTGTGTGGAGGTGAGTCTGCTGGTGTGTGTGGGGTGAGTCTGCTGGTGTGTGGAGGTGAGTCTGCTGGTGTGTGTGGGGTGAGTCTGCTGGTGTGTGGAGGTGAGTCTGCTGGTGTGTGTGGGGGTGAGTCTGCTGGTGTGTGGGGGTGAGTCTGCTGGTGTGTGTGGGGGGTGAGTCTGCTGGTGTGTGGAGGTGAGTCTGCCGGTGTGTGTGTGGGTGAGTCTGCCGGTGTGTGTGTGGGTGAGTCTGCCGGTGTGTGTGGGGGGTGAGTCTGCTGGTGTGTGCAGGGGTGAGTCTGCTGGTGTGTGGGGGTGAGTCTGCTGGTGTGTGGAGGTGAGTCTGCTGGTGTGTAGGGGGTGAGTCTGCTGGTGTGTGTGGGGGGTGAGTCTGCTGCTGTGTGTGTGGGATGTGTCTGCTGGTGTGTGGAGGTGAGTCTGCTGGTGTGTGTGGGGTGAGTCTGCTGGTGTGTGGAGGTGAGTCTGCTGGTGTGTGTGTGGGTGAGTGCTGGTGTGTGGTGGGGTGAGTCTGCCGGTGTGTGGAGGTGAGTCTGCCGGTGTGTGGAGGTGAGTCTGCCGGTGTGTGGAGGTGAGTCTGCCGGTGTGTGGCAGGGTGAGTCTGCCGGTGTGTGGGGGGTGTATCTGCCGGTGTGTCGTGGGTGGGTCTGCCGGTGTGTGTGGGGTGAGTCTGCTGGTGTGTGGGGGGGTATCTGCTGGTGTGGCGGGTGTGTCTGCTGGTGTGTGTGGGTTTGCTGCTCTGGGGGGGGTGCGTCTGCTGTTGTGTGTGGGAGGTGCATCTGCTGGTGTGTATGTGTGTGTTTTGCTTGTGTTAAAAGGCTCACACAACGGGAAAGGAAAGTAGCAGTAACCTCACCCCACCCCCCGCCCTGCCTTAGCTCAGACCGGTCAAGTTCCAGGCCACCGTGCAGGGAAACAGGGGGGACCACAGAGCGAAGGGATGGGGTGTTGCTGATTTGCAGAAGAGAAGACGGTACACGCCAGGGAGCCCTCCTGTCCTAAGGTATGAGTAACCCCCAGGCACCAGCCAGGAGTCCCATTCCAGCTTCCCATGACTTTCCTACTAAGGATGAAAGAAGAAACTCACACCTCACACTGTGGCTTGTCCATCGGAGCCTCAGGTGGCCGTCTAGGGGGATACAGGGCAGGTGGCAGTCCTAGGACCCCGCAGAGTTGGCCGAGCTCAGACCCCAGTGAGGGTCAGCCCCACCCTGTCAGTTGTGGGGTCCCAGGCTGCCGTTCCTACTTTCTGAGCCTTCCATGGTCCCCATGGACAGAACAGGTGACTACAGTGCCTGCCTTTGTTCCTCCTGGGACTGCTGGGAGAAGCAGACTCAGACAGGTGCCTGGAGGGCCAGGCAGGGCTGCAAGCCGGCTGGGGAAATGGGTAGCTTGCTCATTCCTTAAAATACAGGATCCTTAATTGCTTTCAGAAACCAGACATTCAGAAATGCAGAAAAACTTTGCTTCCAAGCCAGGCAGCGAGGGGCTAAAACACATGGAAGGGCATCCGGACCTCGCAGCTCCTCCCTGGCTCACATTCTCAGCGCAGTGAACCCTAAGAGATCTGCTTTGGAGAGCTCACTGCAGGGCAAAGTTTAAATGTCAGTTTTCCTTCAAAATGAAGGAAAAGAAGCCGGTGGTGTGAAGGTACAAATACTCGACTGAGAAAGGCGTCTCGCCTACGGCCTGTTTACGCACAGCTGGGGGGAGCCGTGTGGCCCCAGCGGGAGCAGACAGATTCACAGGTGATGCAGGTGGAAGCCCCGCCTGCCCTTGTACTTGCAGTTTTTGTATTTAAAAATAACCTGATTTCCTCCACTCAATTCCAGATGTGTATGGAGGGTGGGTGTGAGCGTGGGAGTGGGTGTGGCCTCCAGGAGGCACCCGTTTAGCAAGGACTCAAGACGCCACACTCGAGCTTAGGAAAAACAAGAGTTTCCACCTCAGGAGCGTTTTTGAGAAAGTCTAATATAAGGGAAAAAACCCTCCTTATTAAATTAAAGTGTGGTATAACAGCTCACCACATCCTGTTGCGGGGACATCTGACGTTAGGCAAAGCAAGTTTCCTCTTTCACGTCGCTGAGACGTCTTGAGGGTCACATGTTACCTGCAATTCAAAATATGGTACCAAGGGAAAAACCCTTTGTGCCTGTGGAAAAGCTGAGCAAGAAGATGGAAATTATCAGCAGAGAGAGCTGGTGTGGGAAAGCGTAGGTGGCATCGGCAGCCATGCCCAGGAAAGCCACCCCCGGAACACAGGGCAGAGCAGGCAGCTGTGGGTGACCTCATGGGTCAGAAGCACCCGTGGCGGGAAGGAGTAGGGGGGACCCGCCTTTCAGCACCAGTGGCTTCCGGCCTCAGCTGACCCCAGGATGGCTGTTGTCTGCCATGACGGGAAGGGGAGCCAAGGCTCTCCTCACAGGGTGAGGCACAGGCCGTGTCTGCGGGCGGGTGTGGCTCTGTGCAGGTCCGAGGCGTGGACAGGTGGGCAGTGCAGCCTCCTCTGTGGTCTGGTTGCTGTGCCGTCATCGGGGCAGGGGTGGGACTAGGTGGGACGTCCCTGTGCATGTGTGGCATAAGGCCTGCCTGTGCTGCTGCTGTGGGGTCTTGGGAGGCCCTGGAGGGTGCCTGGGCAGTGTCTGGTCCTGGCTGCGCATCCCTGCAGTGACCATGGGGAACACCCTTGACCCGGTGCTGGGACAAGGTTGGCCGCGTGCACCGCCAGCCACAGGAGTGGGGTGCAGGCTGCTGGCCCTGCAGGCCCCGGCCCCGTGCCTCAGGCCGCCCTCCTCCCCTCCCAAAAGCTCAGCGGCCACTGCAGAGGAGGCAGAGAGCACCGTCGGCTGCTTCGGCCTCAGTGGGAACCTGGGTGGCCAGAGGATATGCCGAGGAACTTCCCACCCCGCACCGGGCTCTCCCCCGGGTCTCAGGTGCCTGTGGGCAGCAAGAGGAAGCCCCATGGCCACCCGTTTTTCTCTCTCAGCCCTCAATAGACGCCCCTCCTGTGCCCAGGGAACAACAGATCTCTGCTGCCACGCAGACAATGCAACCCACAAATGAGTGCAGACCTCAGACACCGTGCCCAGAATGCCACTGTCAGATACCATGTTCCCTCACTGGAGCCCTGAGACCTCCATCTCTCATCATTAGTACCCCCACACCTCCCACACCCACCTTACCCCCACACCCACCATACTACCCTCACACCTCCCCACACCCACCTTATTACCCCCACACCTCCTCACACCCACCTTATTACCCCCACACCCACCTTATTGCCCCCACACCTCCTCACACCCACCTTATTACCCCATACCTCCCCACACCCACCTTATTACCACCACACCTCCCCACACCCACCTTATTACCCCCACACCTCCCCACACCCACCTTATTACCCACACACCTCCTCACACCCACCTTATTACCCCCACACCTCCCCAAACCTACCTTATTACCCCCACACCTCCCCACACCCACCTTATTACCCCATACCTCCCACACCCACCTTATTACCCCCACACCTCCCACACCCACCATACTACCCCCACACCTCCCCACACCCACCTTATTACCCCCACACCTCCTCACACCCACCTTATTACCCCCCACACCCACCTTATTACCCCCACACCTCCCACACCCACCATACTACCCCCACACCTCCCCACACCCACCATACTACCCTCACACCTCCCCACACCCACCTTATTACCCCCACACCTCCTCACACCCACCTTATTACCCACACACCTCCCCATACCTACCATATTACCCACACACCTCCCCACACCCACCTTATTACCCCACACCTCCCACACCCACCTTATTACCCCCACACCTCCCACACCCACCATACTACCCCCACACCTCCCCACACCCACCTTATTACCCCCACACCTCCCCACACCCACCTTATTACCCCCACACCTCCCCACACCCACCTTATTACCCCCACACCTCCCACACCCACCTTATTACCCCCACACCTCCTCACACCCACCTTATTACCCCCACACCTCCTCACACCCACCTTATTACCCCCCACAACCACCTTATTACCCCCACACCTCCCACACCCACCATACTACCCCCACACCTCCCCACACCCACCTTATTACCCCCACACCTCCCCACACCCACCATACTACCCTCACACCTCCCCACACCCACCTTATTACCCCCACACCTCCCACACCCACCTTATTACCCCCACACCTCCCACACCCACCTTATTACCCCCACACCTCCCAACACCCACCTTATTACCCCCACACTTCCCCACACCCACCTTATTACCCCCACACCTCCCCACACCCACCTTATTACCCCCACACCTCCCCACACCCACCTTATTACCCCATACCTCCCCACACCCACCTTATTACCCCCACACCTCCTCACACCCACCTTATTACCCCCACACTTCCCCACACCCACCTTATTACCCCCACACCTCCCCACACCCACCTTATTACCCCCACACCTGCCCACACCCACCTTATTACCCCATACCTCCCCACACCCACCTTATTACCCCCACACCTCCTCACACCCACCTTATTACCCCCACACCTCCCCACACCCACCTTTACTTTCTCTAGTGTCTCTCTCCTGTCCCTGTTCCCCTTCACGGCCCTCCATGGCTTCACTGTTTCCTCGTAGGCCCCTCTCTTCCGGTGTTGACCATCTAGCCCTCTTTGAACCCCACAATCCTGTTCTGACAGGAGTTTTTTTCTGGAGCCCCATTGGCCTCGGTGAATGAGGACCCGACCTCAAGCGCTCTCTGGACATTGGGCCGCCTCCCTTCCCCCACAGGTGGGGCCTGTTCTGAGCTACCCAAACCCAAATTGAGGCGGCCTCCTGGGAAGGGGCTCCTACTCCTGTGAAGGGGTCTCCCTGTCCTGGGAAGGGGGCTCCACCTCCTGGGAAGCGGCTCCTCCTCCTGGAAAGGGGCCTCCTTCTCCGGGGAAGTGGCTCCTTCTGGGAAGCGGCTCCTCCTCCTGGGAAAGTGGCTCCTCCTCCTGGGGAAGGGTCCTCCTCCTCCTGGGAAGGGGCCTCCTCCTCCTGAGAAGCAGCTCCTCCTCCTGGGAAGGGGGCTCCTCCTCCTGGGATGTGGCTCCTCCTCCTGGGATGCGGCTCCTCCTCCTGGGAAGGGGCTCCTCCTCCTGGGATGCGGCTCCTCCTCCTGGAATGAGGCTCCTCCTCCTGGGAAGCGGCTCCTCCTCCTGGAATGAGGCTCCTCCTCCTGGGAAGGGGCTCCTCCTCCTGGGAAGCGGCTCCTCCTCCTGGGAAGGGGCTCCTCCTCCTGGGAAGCGGCTCCTCCTCCTGGGAAGGGGCTCCTCCTCCTGGGATGCGGCTCCTCCTCCTCCTGGGAAGTGGCTCCTTCTGGGAAGCGGCTCCTCCTCCTGGGAAGGGGCTCCTCCTCTTGGGAAGCGGCTCCTCCTCCTGGGAAGGGGCCTCCTCCTCCTGGGATGTGGGTCCTCCTCCTGCCTCTGCTGACGCCTCTTTGCAGCAAGGCTGAACCAGTGCAGTGGGAAAGGAGTTAACTGGTGCCCAATTCTGGGCATCCACATCTCATGCCACAGGCCGAGCACAGCAGGGCCTGGGGTTCCGGGGCGGCTGCACTCAGCAGCATGGCGGCGCGAGGACGGGGAGGAAGCGGCCGCCCAGGCGTTTGGGTAGGGACGTGCCACCCACGCCGAGCAGAACCCCCCTCTGCATTGTGCAGGGTGTCATGGAAAGTGCCTGTGGTGCAGGAGCCGCCGTGCTCTCCAGGACAAGTCTGGTCCTGAACACTGGTACGGGGCAGCCTGCGGGCACCTGGGCCCTGTTACTCCTCATTAGCCTGTGTGAAGAGCCACACGGAGGGCGGGAGCCAGGCTCCTTCTGGTGCCTTCCACACTGGGGGCGGGGCCCTCTGTGTCCTGGGCTGAGGGCCAGGATCTGCGCGGCCTGGGGGAGCCCAGGTGTGCCTGTGTCTTCACAAAGGCCGAGCTCCCACCCAGACGGAGCCAGGGCCCTGCATGGGCACGTGCCAGCGGGTGCTGCCAGCGGGGCCAGGCATGTGGGGCACCTTTGCCCGGGTCTCCGACCCTGCAGGGCCTGGCGAGCCGGCCTCGGGTGTGTGCAGCCAGGATTCCCCTGGAACTGGGTGCCAGCGCGTCCTGTTATCGGTTCCCATGACACAGTTCCTGGTTCTGCATCTGCGTTTTGTTATTGTTATTCTTAAAAATAGTCAGGGGGGTTGTTGAAAGGGAATTTGGGAAAGGGAGTGGGGTGATGAAATGCACGCCCGCTGATGGCTCCAGGAAGCCTCCCTGAGACAGGCCGGGGCCTTTGCAGAAACACATGGGCTTATCTGGGCTGGGGGCACTCCAGCCCAGGGCAGAGAGAAGCCTGGGCAGCTCCGTGACGTCAGCGTACCCCCGCCAGAACCTGGGAGATGGGACGAGGCTTGGCGCGGTGGCAAATCCCTATCTCAGCGCCCATCAGGCGGCCGCGGCAGGAGGTGGGTGGAGCAGGGATGTGCGTAGCTCACAGAGGCCCTAGCAGTGCTGCTCATTTCCTCTCCATCTGCCAGAAGCCACAGGTGAAGGGAATGTCACCGGCATGTGGGGGACTCGGGGACACCGCCCTCCGGAGGGAAATAAACTCAGGAAGAGCCTGAGAGGCTCAGGCGACGCTGGTGCTGCCTCCACAGAGGTGCCGCTGTGGACGTGTGCGTCCCTCGATCCAGGGAGAGACGCCCCCCACACCTTCCCAGCACCGCTGTGGACGTGTGCGTCCCTCGATCCGGGGAGAGACGCCCCCCACACCTTCCCAGCACCGCTGTGGACGTGTGCGTCCCTCGATCCGGGGAGAGACGCCCCCCACACCTTCCCAGCACCGCTGTGGACGTGTGCATCCCTCGATCCGGGGAGAGACGCCCCCCACACCTTCCCAGCACCGCTGTGGACCTGTGTGTCCCTCGATCCGGGGAGAGACGCCCGCCACACCTTCCCAGCACCGCAGCTGGCACCTGGCCTGGCACCATGCTGCGCATGAGGGTGGGCACTGTGGTGACCCCAGCTCTCCGCCGAGGCAGCTGGGCGCTGGCTCAGGACACTCACAGGCCAGGGCGGGACCACGCAGGAAACAGGGGTTCCTGGGGGGACGCCTTATCACAGGCGTGAGCGTCACTGATGAGAGGCAGGGCTGGGGCATTTCTTTGGTATTTATAGATACTTGCTGGAGAGGCGTGTTTCCCTAATACTTTCTCCATTTTTGTTTTCTTGCAGTAAATGAAATAATACGAAATGACCTCTCCAGCACGAGCACCCACTCATAGTTGCCACCTGGGAGCATTCAGTTCAGCGGGTGTGCTGACTCTAGCAAAGATTTGAACACACCTGGTGCCACTCAGAACCTGCAACTGACAACGCTGGGAGCTAAAGATGAGTAGTTCAAGCAAGTGGCTCTCCAGCGAGGAAGGGAGGCCACCGTCTCAGGACAACAGAGGGAGGTGGCTAGGCCGCCACGGGAGCAGCCCACACGCAGCCTGACCCCAAGCCCAGCCCTCTGGCACCCTGGGCTTCAATACTGGAAGTGCCTTACTTAACTACAGCGTCAGGGCGCCGTGGAACTGAGCGTTGAATTTGCGACTGTGGGAGCAGAGACTGTAAGCACAGTTCACGTGAGGGTTTATCCTTTGTGCAAGTGCAGACGGTGCTGGCAGGCTTCGAGGGGTCCCACACGAGTCTCCGCCGTAGGGAACGTTTCCGGGGCCACGAAGTACAATCTTGCTGGCTCATCCAGTGCGTTCTGGAATCTTCCAGTCTGTCATCTCAGCTCTCGGGTCGTGCGCTTCCCTCGCCGGCGCCGTTAAACCGTAGACTGTTCACGGTCGCGTGCTGGCATCTTTGCTTTTAATCTGGCTTTGAACACAGCACAGTAAGTTGAATAGCACAACATGGGTTACTGGACAGAAACAAACCTGTGATAGGATGGGCCTGCGTCTGCATGTATGTACCTATCTCGGCATATGCTTGTGTGTAATGAATGGCTCTCCCGGCCAGCGCTCCCGCGTTCGCCCCAGGACCCCGCTGCTCCTGCTGGAGTCCCGTCCGTGTCACCTCTAGCAGACGGCCGCGTTTTCTCCTCTGGTGCGGTCCAGGGAGGACTTCAGAGAGCCAGGAGCTGGCACTCACAGTAGCTGTAGGTGACCAGATGGCAGAATTAGAAACTGATTGTAAATAACACGCAAAGTGAGTGCAATCTGTCTGTTCAGTTATAATTGTTTCACAGAAGCCTCACACTCTGCTTCATCTGAAAAACCGACACCAAAAACGACGCTTTAACACGCGGCCTGCGGAGTTTCCAGACTAGTGACTGTCCGCAGATGGGTCCGTGTAGGCTCTGCTACTGCTTGTGTACAGGTAACTGCTTTTGATGTATGATGACTCGCCGTGGTCTCTTGTCCCATATAACCAAAAAGCATGGTTTCTTCATGAAAACACGGTCGACCTGAACTGGTGCCTTAGGAATTAACGCCGCCTGGTGGAACATGCCCGAATTGCACCTGCGGCTGGAGGTGCCAGCTGTGGAGTCACTGAGGCTCCTGCAGGACCATCTGTAATACGCTACAGCACGACGGCTGCTCCTGTGTGTAACTCACAGGAAGAAACGGCCTGCAGGCCCTCCCGTGGGGCTGCGTGGAGCTGCGAGGGCGTGCGGACGTGTGGCTGCATGTACGTTCGCCCACAGCTGGGTGCCCACCCTGCCCCTGGCGCCGTGGGAGCTGCATGGAGCCTTTCTCGTTGACGGACCGTCATCGAGACGGAAAAGTTTGGTGTTTGTGTCAGCTGTCTTTGTAGTTACGAAATGGATCCAATAAAGCCATATTTTTTTTTGCTGGACTGGCTCAGTCTGCGAGTGATTCGTGACGTGTGTGGAAGATCCCACCTTGTTTTGAGTGTGCGTTTGTGTGCGCTCGTGTGCACGTACTTGGACTGTCTGTGAGATGAGCCTCACATTGGGAAGGCTGTGCAGACCCAGCCACTCACCCGTGGGGGGCACCTTGCCAGGAGAGCTGTTGTGTTCTGTGTTTAGGTGAAAACCTGCCATAGCAGTTCGTGAGATGTGGAATAGTTCCCAGGCCCTCTGACCAGAGCCCTTCAGAAACGTTCACCCGGGCAAGGTGGAGAAGGAGCTCCTGCTTGTGCCAAATATTTCTGCTCCGAGAAATATCCTGGGTGAGGCTTTGGCCACACACAGTCACACGCCATTTGACAATCATCTGGCAGGGAATGCGTGTACAGAAACCACAGGCTCTCGCGGCTCTTCCTCTTTCCCCACCCCGGTCTCCTACTTCACGTTCGGGTGGGAAAACATTATCTGGCCATTAGTCAAAGCCTGAAGCTTGGACCTTTTACAGTGATTACTGTTCTTGTCTTTCGGAAACATTTTTCTTTTAAAACTTTATAAAATGCAAGAATTCCGATTTCTTTTGCTCCGAGGTGGATGGCTTGAGTTAAAGGACTGAAGAAGCCATCACCACCTAAAGCAGTTAATTGGCAGCAGGTGTCTGCACTTGGCAACATGTGAAGTAAGCCTTCGAGCAGCGTTAAAGGCCCCCAAGGGGTGGCATGAGGAGGGCACAGGAGGCCGGCGTCCAGGGGAGCTGGGAGGAGACACTGCGGGTGTTAGGAGCTCTGGACTCTGAGCGAGTAGGGAGGGCTCCCGCGTCTGCCCCAGGGAGGGTTAAGCCGCCGCTCTCCTCCAGCTGGCCCCAGTCAGGGCCTAACAGGCTTGGACCGTTCCATTGAGAGGCGGCCAGCAGGCTCCCGATTCCCTCTGCTGAGAGCAGGTGGAGCTGTCCATGCAGAATGTGCTGGAAGCTCTTTCAACATGACTTTG
Source organism: Callithrix jacchus (assembly GCF_049354715.1). NCBI lineage: Eukaryota > Metazoa > Chordata > Mammalia > Primates > Cebidae > Callithrix > Callithrix jacchus. The sequence continues at coordinate 121,792,640 of NC_133514.1, forward strand.
AAACTTCCTTTGCTGTCCTGAACCCCAGTAATAGAATATTATGTTCCAAAACTACGAATGTATACAATGATGCTTTCTGCAAAGGAGGTAGAGCTGCTCTGAATAACTCCTCGTGTCTGTGCCTTTTAGGTTGATTTTGAGTAATGAGAAAAATGCACCCACGGGCTGGTTACATGCACTGCCCTCGAGGCTGCGCTTTCCTGGGGAGCTGGGAGGGGTCAGCTCTCGAGGCAGTGGGACCACCTTCCAGGCCTCTGCTGGCCTCTCTCTAGCACGCGGTCCTCGGTCCGAAGTCCTGCGGGAGCTGTGAGGACAGGCGTGTTCTGAGAATCACTTCGCCAGAGGCAAAGCAGCCACAACCGTGCACAAGGCCACAATTGTTTTGCTCCTAAGTGGAGACCCTGGCACGAAACAATATAAAGATCAAGTTTCCCTCAGAGCCAAGTGCAGCCAGGAAAGACCCAGATGCGTGTGCTTCTGGCCCCTGAAGAGCGTCTCACCACATAACAGTCTGGGCCCTGGTGAGGGCGTCTCATAACAGCCTGGGGCCCTTCCCCCTGTGTTCCCCACCCAGGACGCACCCTGGCCCCGCTTCTAGAGAAGGATCCAAAAAATCAGCTGTTTCTGGTAATCCTGCCACGTCTGCCACACAACGTCCCCAGCAGCGACATCACTGGCAGGGTGTCTCAACGTGAAAATTTAAAAAATACGTGCCATGTTGAGATTAACGAGTTACTTCTGAGTGAGTGTGGGGAGGCGACCGCGCAGAGTGGGCTGAGGCCGAGATAAAATAACCTCTTCAAGGGAAGTCCCCGGCTCGCTCTGTGGGTTTTTAACATTGTAAATTCACACAAGATGAAAGTGACCCCTTTAAAACATACCATTCCGTGGTGTTTTGTACATTCACAAGGTTGTGTAGCCACCACCTCTCTCACCACCTCCAGAGTACACACAGGTTCCTCCCTGCCCCCCCCCCCCCGCAGGCCCCTGGACCGCAGGTCAATGCCGTCTCTGCGGGTTTGCCTGTTGGGTGGCTCCTGTCAGTGGAATCACGACTGTGGGGCTGTCTGTGCTTGGTGTCTCCCGTGGCGTGTTTCCAAGGATCGTCCGTGTCGCAGTGTGTGTCAGCACTTCATCCCTTTTTGCGGCCGAGTCCTGTTCCCCGGGGGGGACCCCACGTGTGGGTCCTTCCTCAGCTGACGGACATTTGGCTCCCGCCTCTTGGCTGCTGTGAACGCTGCTGTTCAGGTGTTTGTTCATGTCCCTGTTTTCAGTTCTTTGGGGCATACTCTCTGGGAGTAGAACTCTGGGGTATTATGGTAATTGTATGCTTAACTGTTTGAGGACCTGTTTTCTCCTCAGCTTTTAAATGATCCATCCCTAAGATCCTGGCTCACTAACCTAATTTGGAATCCCATATGTGAAGCACATCGTATTTATAATTATTTATGCCAGAAAAATTAAGTTACGTAGATGACTAAACATTCATTTATACCAAAGCAGAGAGCAGACCCCCCAGCCAACCCTGTCTGCAGCCCCCCACTGCCCCCCACCCCAACCCTGCTTGCGGCCCCCCACTTACCCCCACCCTGTGCCCACCTGAAGCTTCCCCCACAGACCCCAGCCCCTTCCAGTGCCCATCTGCAGGCCCCCAGCACCCCCGATGCCCACCTGCAGCCCCCAGCTGTCCCCCGTGCCCACCTGAAGCCCCCAGCAGACCACCCTGCCTTGGGTTTCTGTCGGGACCGAAATGCAGTGTCCAGGTCACCATGACAGTGCCCACAGAACTAGCTGACACATTCCAACAGTGCCCATGGAACTAGCTGACGCATTTCGATGGTGCCCGCAGAACTAGCTGACACAGTTCATTTTGCTTCAAATATAAACTGTAATAGAGAAAACAGCCTTGGTGAGGATCCTCAGTGCTGTAAGATGTAAGCGCGCAGGTGAAAGTGTTTCATGAGTAAAGGGGCTTCTGTGGGCATTTACACAACGAATCTCCAGCTGACCCTGGGACTCGGCATCCAGCCTCTCCACAAATGCAGCTCAGAGTCACTCGGGGTTTTCTGGATTGTGTCATTGAAAGCGACTCCTGTTTCCATGAGGCTGTTCTCTCTGGGCTCAGTGAGTTTTTCAGCACATGGGACCTTGGTTCCAGGACGGAGCGGAGTGTGGCCGGAGAGCAGACGTGCTGCAGCTGCTGTGTACGGTTTCATAGCAGAGCACGTCTCTCTCCAGCAGGCAAACAAATGCAAAAATGCATTGCCCTTTTCCCAAAAAGGAGGGTAGCCTGAGTCCCACCTGCACGGGGAGGAGCTGGGGGTGGCCTGGGTCCCATCTAGATGGGGTGGGGGGAGCTGGGGGTGATGTGGGTCCCATCCAGATGGTGGGGAGAGCTGGGGCTGCCCAGGATCCTATCCGGATGGTGGGGAGCTGGGGTGATTCAGGCCCACAGCAGTCAGCCTCTCACGGGCCACTTCCCCTCCTGCTGGGCCCGCTCTTACAACCTAGGCATTGGGGGCATGGTCTGGGCTTCTACTCCTCACCCCCACTGCTCTGTCCAGCCGCGAATCTGCAGAATCTGCAGAAGCGCATTTTCCAAGCTGTATCATGGACTGTGATGGCCTCAGCGAAGGTCAGGCCAGGAAGTGGCTCTCCAGGACCTGCTGGGCTGGGCAGCATTCCCTGCCTGCTTCCCCGGGACGCTCCCCCTCGAGACCAGCCAGCCCATGAGGAAGCCCAGGCCACACGGGGAGGCCTCAGTGGGTGTCCCAGCAGGCAGCCAGCACCAGCCACACTAAAGAGCAAGCAACTAAGAGAAAAAGAGAAAGGAGCCTGAGAGCGAATGAGCAGCCGGCAGGCGAAGGAGCTGCCTCCCCAGCAGCAAGGAGAACAGGGCCCAGCAGCGAGGAGAACAGGGCCCAGCAGCGAGGAGAACAGGGCCCAGCAGCTCCTGCCGAGCTCTGCAGTAGTGAGGGTGTGCTGGAAGCCACTGACTTTTGGGTGTCAGGCGAGAGCAGCAGAGGACACTGTGAGAAGTCGGGGAGGTGGCGGTCACTGGTGGGTGACCCTGAGGACCTTGGCTGTGACAGGCGGTGGGGAGGTGCCGATGTGAGATCTGAAATGGCCCCCACACCACCCCTGAGAGCAGGCTGCCCAGGGGCCAGGAGACCAGTTAGGAGACAGAAAAGTGACGATTAAGAGCAAGCAGGTGGCAGTGCCCAGTCACCCAGCAGCGGCAGCCGTGGTGAAGGTGCTGGAGAGGGATCCCATCCAGGTTCCGTTTCAGAGCCAGAGGCCTCAGTCAGCACTGGAATGGACGCGACATGGGGGGAGAGGTGACCAGGGACGGTTCCAGGCTGGGAGCAGGAAGAGCCCCCTTGGTGTTGGCCCCACAGGCTCAGCGAACAAAGCCCCACACACCCCACCCCAGCCCCACCCATTCAGATCTCCCATGGGTCAGCTGGAGCCAGAGCAGCCTGTAAGACCTGGGGGGCCGCTCTTCCAGGGTGGACCCAGCCAGTGCCTGGCACAGCAGCTACCCAGGCCTCTATGCACCTATGACGTGCCCAGGCCGAGCCTTTCACAGACCACCCTGCAGCCGTCCACCACCCTCCCTCCTTCCCGGGCTCCTTCCACAGTTCCCAGCCTGGTCTCACGTTCCCAGGCCCTTCCTGCCCCTCCTTCCTCTCTTGGGTGTGGCCCCATAAGTCTGCACGTCTAATGCAGCCCCAAGAACTGAGCTGACAGGACTCAGTACCCACAGCTGTAAAGGAAGGGTCCATTCAAAAGCTAATGTTCTTCGCTGTCTTGGCAACTCTTTGAGTGTCACCTGCTCTCTGGTGGCAAAGAGACCACAACAGAACCTGGATGACGTGGGAGGCTGCACAGAGTCCCCTTGCAGCTGCAGAGATGGCACTTCCAGCAGCTCCGGGTCCCAGCAGCTCCGGGTCCCTGCACCTCCGGGTCCCTGCACCTCCAGGTCCCAGCAGCTCCGGGTCCCAGCAGCTCCGGGTCCCTGCACCTCTGGGTCCCAGCAGCTCCAGGTCCTAGTACTTCTGGGTCCCAGCAGCTCCGGGTCCCTGCACCTCCAGGTCCCAGCAGCTCTGGATCCCAACCACCCATGTGTCTGTCTGCACATTCCAATTTTCCCACAATTTTAAGGGCTCAGATTCACAGCAATCCTAAAACTGTTAGCAAATTCTCTGAGATACAGTTTCCCTGGAAGACCACTGTAAAGGGGTTCTAGTCCAACCAGATAAATGATTCGTTATTTTTTTATGTCAGGTGAAGAAGGGTTGCGTTAAAATACCCCTTAATTGGTGGAACGTATTATTAGTGATCTAACTTTAAATGACAGCTTTCTGGACTTCCTTTGGGGATTTAGTTTCAGCCAGTGAATAGGAGAGTTACAGGACAGAGTGAGCCCAGGAATCCCTTTTGAGAATTGCCTCTCTCCAGTGTCTAAGCAGGTTTAAGTCACACTGGAAGCTTCTTCCAAACCCTTCTCTTCCCTTCGCGGCCTCCTAAATCTCTTCCTACCTTTCTTCCCTGTTCTTACCACTCTCCTGGCCTTTAAAATCTAAACAGGCAGTAGGTGCAGGAAAACGACATGAAGAAGCGGATCAAGCTGGGGATGGAGACCCCGGTCCCCTCGCCGCGTGACCCCACGGTCAGTACTGCAGGCCCCAGGGGTCAGTGGGCAGCACCGCCTCTGCCTTTAATGCCACTGTCTGGTTCTGGCTCCAGTCACACCAGCCTCAGAATGAGCTGGGAAGAGCCTCCTCCTGGCTCTGGAAGAGTCTGTGTAGAATTGGTGTGGTGGAATTCACAGTGAAGTCATCTGGGCCTGTGGTTTCCTTTGCAGAAGATAGCTAGTTACTAATTTCTCTAGTGGATACAGTGTTATTCAGGGGCCTTGAGTTCTGACATTTATGACTTTGGTAGCTTATGTCCTTTAAGGAATGTGTCCATATCGTGCAGTTGGAGAGTGAACCAGCATGAAGGCGTCTGTGGCACCCTGTGCTGTGGCATCCACAGAACACAAAGGATGTCCCCACTGTGGCACCCTGTGCTGTGGCATCCACAGAACCCAAAGGACGTCCCCCCCAGGCACCCTGTGCTGTGGCATCCCCCCCTCCTTGGCACCCTGTGCTGTGGCATCCCCCCTCCTTGGCATCCTGTGCTGTGGCGTCCACAGAACCCACAGGGCGTCCCCCTGATTCTCCCTTGCCACCGGGGCCATGTGTGCGGTCTCTCTTTTTCCTGAGCATTCTGGCTGGAAGTTTATCAATTTTGTTGATCTCTTCAAAGAACTGGCTTCTGATTGCAAATATCATAAACTCTGATATCTACCATTACCTTACGTCTGCGCACTTGGAATTTCATTTTCATTCTCTAGTTGCTTAGGGTGAACTCCAATGTCATCTGTCTGAGGCTTCCTTCTCTTCTGACTCGAGCCCGCAGTGTTGTGAATGGCCCTTCAAACTGCTTTCAATGTATCCCACAAATGTGGATTTGTTTTCTCCTTATTAAACTCAAAATCCTTTCTAATTTCCATTTGACTTCTTTTATGACCTACTGAGAAGTATTGAGTTTTCAAATATTTGGGAATTTCCAGGTTTTCTAACATAATTTCATTGTAGTTGAGAATACACTTTACATGATTTCAGTTTGTATGTGCGTTCAGGCTTGTCTCCGGCGCAGAATGGAGGCTGTCTTGCTGGCATTCCCCAGCACGTGATAAAAATCCATCTTCTGCACTGCTGGGTGGCGTTCCCAAAATTTCAGTGGTGGTGTTCAGGCCTTTTGGCTCCTGACTGATTTTCTGTCTCCTATGAGGAGAGCGGCGTTAAAGTCTCAGACTCCAGCTTCGGGTTTCTCTCTCCTTGTAGCTGCATCAGGTCTTCTTCCGTGTGTTTTGAAGACGGGTGATTGGGATTGTTGAGAGCTCCCAGTTCATCAACTCCTCTATTTTCATGAAGTGCCTCCCCTTACCCCTGGTAATACTCTGCTTTAAAATCTACCTGGCCTGATATTCATGTCTTGATTAGTGTGCCTCAGAGACATTTGTTCATTTATAAACTTTTAACCCATGTATGGATTGAACATCTCAAATTTGAGAATCTAAAATCCAAAATGTTTCCAAATCCGAAACATTCTACTCCAAGGCAATGCTCATTGGAGATTTTAGATTTCAGAGGGGTTGGCTTGGGAATGTTCAGCTGGTATAATGCAAATATTCCAAATCCAGAAAAAATCTGAAATTCCAAACAGTTCTGGTCCCGAACATTTTGGGTAAGGGAAACTCAGCCTGGGCATCTTTACACACGAAGTGGGATTCTTGTAGGCGTCCAATCTGGTCTTCCTTATTATGCAATCTCATCATCTCTGCCTCCGAGAGGGGTGTTTTAAGCTGTTGCACTAACTATTGAGCATGTTGGATTTAGAGCCGCCCTCCTGTCAGCCATCTATCACCTGTTTCTCCTTTTCTGCCTTCTTTTGGGCTAAATCAAGTATTTTTATGATACCCCTTTTTCCTCCTGTGTTGCTGTCTGAGCTGTGCCTCCTTGCTGTGTCACTTCAATGGTGGCTTTAGTGAAGTGTCACGTTTACAGGTGACGTCTTTCACTTGCACACAGCCTGCCTCCAAGTGCTGTTATCACATGGTGAATAGGATAAGAACCTCCCAAAGGCAGACCTCCACTTCCCGGCACCCAGCTTTCGTGCAGCTGTTACCAGACATCCTGCTTCTGTTATAAATCCACAGTGCATTGTTAATAATTTGCTTTAAAGAGTAAAGTATCTTTTAAAGAGACTAAGCAATAAAAAGTCATAAACTTTTCACAGCTGCCCATTCCCGGGGCTGCTCATTCTCTCCCGTAGATGGGGAATTCCAGCTGCACGCCTCCCCTGAAGGACTTCCTTTCATGTTCTTGGAGTACAGATCTGGTGGTGGTCAATTATTTTGGCTTTTGCATATGTAAATAAAAGCGTTTACTTTGTTTTCTTTTTAATTTTTTAATTTTAAAATAATTATAGATTCATAAGAAGCTGCCAAAAATCAGTAGTACAGAGAGGTCCTGTTGAACCGTCACATTTCTTCCCAAAGTGGAAAGCTGGCCTTGGTGCCACCTACAGGCTGATGTGGACCTCACTAGCTTCACATGGAAGGAAGTTTTTTGCAGGGTCCAACCCCGCAGGGCCTACTGGGTGCTCTTTTGTGTGCAGAGACAGTAGATCATAGAAAAGAAAGACACAGAGAGAAGAACTCAGCTGGGCCGGAGACCACTCCTGCCAAGGGGCGGAGTCCAGCAGTGGCCCCAATGCCTGGACACGTTGATATTTATTGTATACAAGGCAGGGGGATAGGGCCAGGGGAGTGACTCATCTGACATGATTGGTAGGGGTCAAGCACATCACATTCTTACAATACGGGGGGGCCACGTGGGTACAGTTCAGGGGTTCACGTGGGTACAGTACAGAGGGCCCCTCCCTCTCAGGCAGCCGCTGCAAGGCGGGGAGGCACAGACATCAGTATACCTTTCTATGCACTTATCAGAGCGATCAAAGGCTTTTAGGATTCCTGTATTCTTACTTCTCACCACCTGTAAGAATTTACACGGGAGCATCGGGTGGTAAAGTGGAACATGAAAGGGAACCAGGATGGTGACCGTCCGAGCCCAGCACCACCGAGAGGTGTTTAAGCCCCGATGTCTGCAGGCCTGTCTAGCTAATGGCAGGCCTTCCTCAAGAGCCGGCAGAGCAGTTTTCTCTGAACTCCCCGGTGAAAGGGTGTTGTGAACTGAACGCGAGCCCGGGAATCTCGTCCAGCGAGAGGATCCCAAACCTGGAAGAGAGCGTGCGCCGGAAAAAAAAGGAGAAAGAAAAAGAGCGAGGTCTGGAGGGCCACATGCGCTATGCCCATGCAGCAATTTTATTTTTGCAATATGTTCCATTATATACTTTTCTGAAGTTAATGTTGTTTACACCATATCAACATACTTAAGTTACAGTAAGCAAGCTACGCCCACTAAGTTAGCCCAGTAAGTAAGTTAAGCCCAGTAAGTCAGTTACGCCCAGTAAGTTACTGTAAGTAAGTTACGCCCCGCAAGTAAGTTACACCCAGTAAGTACTTAACAATTGTAAGTAAGTTACAGTTAGACCCAGTAAGTTATGGTAAGTAAGTTACAGTTACGCCCAGTAAGTTACAGTAAGTTACGCCCGGCAAGTAAGTTACACCCAGCAAGTACTTAACAATTGTAAGCAAGTTACAGTTACGCCCAGTAAGTTACGGTAAGTAAGTTACAGTTACACCCAGTAAGTTACTGTAAGTAAGTTACAGTTACACCCAGTAAGTTATGGTAAGTAAGTTACAGTTACACCCAGTAAGTTACGGTAAGTAAGTTACAGTTACACCCAGTAAGTTACGGTAAGTTACCACGTGTAAATACTTAAGTTAATATTTTACAATGAAGGTAACCAGGGTCCAAAATGAACACAATCAAGCAATAAACCATAAGGAGCCGAAAGTGGACACAATGCCTCCCAAGTCCTCATATCCATAAAGTAATGTCTGTTAATTATTTTGAATAACGTAGTCCCTCTCTCGATTCCTGCTTTCCCTCAGCTCGACTCCCCCAACCGGGGAATCTGTGTCCGGGCTCAAGCTCACCGTATGTGAGGCCCATTTCCTAGGGGCCTCACACGGGAGCGATCCCCACAGATCCCTCAAAAGGGAAACTCCCCTTCACAGCCTTCTAAGTAGCGGGCACCTTCCCAGGCACTGATGTTGCCACAGGCATTTACTCTCGCCTCCTGATCATTTCTCTTTCCGCTCCTAATTGTATTTCACCCGATCACATCTACACTGTAAGACTAAAATGTTCCTACACTATAATATTAAAGAGTAATATAGAATAATGATGTAATAAGATTGATTATATCATTGACTATGTGATTGAATCTAGTATCTATTTGGTATCATTTCTGTAACTAATCAGTAAATATAATTTATTATACTGGGACAAATTGTGGCTTCAGTCTCGTGCAATGGCACCGGGGCGACTTTCTTCCCATATTTTTTCTCAAATGTATATCCAGGTAACCACCACCAAAGTCGAGATACAGAATATTCCATCATGAGATTTCCCGGAGCTCCCTGTTTGGGGCCATGCCTGTACCCTTCCTCCAGCCCCAGCCCCTTCAACCACTAATGGAGTCTCCATATTTACAGTGTACGTCTTCTACCAGGAGTAAGTCTGCAACCTTTGAGACTGGCTTTTCCCCACTCCACACGGCCCTCCTGCCAGCATCCACCTCGTCACCTGTGTCCGTTTGCTCCTTTTCATTGCTGAGTAGTATTTCACAGCATGGACGTACCATGGTTTGTCTCACCATTCACTCACTGAAGGACATTTGAGTTCTCTTCTTCTTCCCCACATTTAGGCTGCTAGTAATAAAGCTGCTTAACACTGGTGTATAGGGTTTAGGTGAACGCACATTTTTGTTTCTCTGGGTTTAATCAAGTCACTCTCTGGCCCAAGAGTGCAGTTGCTGGGTCAGAGGTTAGTGCACACTTAGCTTTTCTTAAAACTACCCAACAGTTTTCCAGAGTTGCTCTATCATTTTCCGTTCCCACCAGCAATGGATGAGTGATTGGTTTTATCGCAGCCATTCCGACGGGTATGTGCTTCCTTGTGGCCCAAGTTTACACCTCGCTAACAGCTGATGACGCTGGACACCTTCACGCCATTTGCCGTCTCTGGATCCAGATGAATCTGGAGCGAGTGAACATCTCCTGGGGTCTTCTGTTCGTTTGTTTTTACTGCCAGGTTTTGAGAGTGCTTCTGCATCCTAGGTGCAAGCCCTCTGTCAGATGCGTGGGGGACACACCACTCCTCCCACCTGCAGTTTGACTGTTCAGCCTCTTAGGATCTTCAGGAGAGGAAAACTTCCATTTCAATGAGTCAGATTTTTTATTTTTCCTTTTTCAAGTCATGCATTTGGTGTCAAGCCAAAGAACTTTTCACGCAGCCTCAGGTGCTGATGCATTTCTCCTACACTTTTCTTTGTTTTTGAGATGGGGTTTTGCTCTTGTTGCCCAGGCCATGGTGTGATCTCGGCTCACCACAGCCTCCACCTCCCGAATTCATGCAATTCTCCCGCCTCAGCCTCCGGGGTGGCTGCACCACCACACTCAGCTAATTTTGTATTTATAGTAGGGATGGGGTTTCTCCATGTTGGTCAGGCTGATCTCCAACTCCTGACCTCAGGGGATTCGCCCACCTCGGCCTCCCAAAGTGCTGGGATTGCTTACGGTGTGAGCCACCGTGCCCGGCCTCTCCTGTCCTTTATTTTAACAGGTCTATAGTCCTGAGCTCTAAATTTGTGATCCATTTCGAGTTCGTTTTTTGGTAGGAGATGTAAAACTCAGCCCGAGGGCCACTCCTCTCTCTGCATGTCCAATTGCTCCAGCTCTGTTTGGAGAAGAGGCACATGTGTGCTTTGAACAAGGTGAGGTGGCTTTCAGGGGGGCTCCCCATCCCACTTAGGTGGCCTCCTTCCCTGTTCATCCCCCAACACCACACAGCCAGCACCACCGTGGCCATGAAAGTTGTGAAATCTAGTGGGGCGATTTCTCCCACTTTATTCTTTTCCAAAACTATCTTAGCTACACTAGGCCCTGTGTCTTTTGGAACAAGTGTGTCTGTATCTAGAGGACACCTTGCTGGGCTGTTGGTGGGAGCTGTATTTAATCCATAGATCAGTCTGAGGAGAACTGCCACGTTCACTGTCCCACATCTTCCAGTCCACAGCCATGGTATGTCTCATATATTTAGCTCTCAAGAAAAGGTTTTCATCAGCTTTTAAATTTTTCAGCAGACAGATACTACATGTGTTTTGCTAGGTTTGTATCTTGTGTTCAAATGTCTTTGGACTGACTATAAATGGTGTGTTGTTGATTTAGATTTCCATGTGCATAATGTTGGTGCATAGACGTGATTGGGTTTCCCTTGTTGACATCTATCCTGTGGCCTTGCTGAATTCACGTATGAGCTCTCATGTTGCTGTCCATTCCTTCATTTCTATGTAGACGGTCTACATATGGGGCCCCATCTACATATGGGGCCATTTCTTCCTCCTTAATCTGTGTTTCCTTCCTTCCTTCCTTCCTTCCTTCCTTCCCTTCTTTCCTTCCTTCCCTCCTTCCTTCCCTCCTTCCTTCCTTCCCTCCTTCCTTCCCTCCTTCCTTCCTTCCCTCCTTCCTTCCTTCCCTCCCTCCTTCCTTCCCTCCCTCCTTCCTTCCCTCCCTCCCTCCTTCCCTCCCTCCCTCCTTCTTTCCCTCCCTCCTTCTTTCCCTCCCTCCTTCTATCCTTCCCTCCTTCCTTCCCTCCCTCCTTCCTTCCCTCCCTCCTTCCTTCCCTCCCTCCTTCTTTCCTTCCCTCCCTCCTTCTTTCCTTCCCTCCCTCCTTCTTTCCTTCCCTCCTTCCTTCCTTCCCTCCCTCCTTCCTTCCTTCCCTTCTTTCCTTCCTTCCTTCCCTCCTTCCTTCCCTCCCTCCTTCTTTCCTTCCCTCCCTCCTTCTTTCCTTCCCTCCTTCCTTCCTTCCCTCCCTCCCTCCTTCCTTCCTTCCCTCCCTCCCTCCTTCCTTCCTTCCCTCCCTCCTTCCCTCCCTCCCTCTCTCCCTCCCTCCTTCCTTCCCTCCCTCCCTCCTTCTTTCCCTCCCTCCTTCTTTCCTTCCCTCCTTCCTTCCCTCCCTCCTTCTTTCCTTCCCTCCTTCCTTCCTTCCCTCCCTCCCTCCCTCTCTCCCTCCCTCCTTCCTTCCTTCCTCCCTTCCTTCTGTTTATTGCATTGGCAAGAATCACTTTTACTAGCAACAACAATGCTTCCTCCTCTCAGGGAAGCCATGAGGGCTTTCACCCTCAGGGTGGAGTGAGCTGCGGGGCTGAGGAGACGTGGGCCACAATGAGGAAGATCCCCTCTATTCCCATGTCACTGGGAGCTTTCCTCACAGACAGGTGTTGGATTTTGTCAAATGCTTTTTTTTTCTGTGAACTGACAGGATTTTTCTTCTCCAGCCTGTGGATATACTAATTGTGTTCACTTTCATTTCTGAAAGGTGTTTTTCTGGCTGTAGGATTCTCAGCTTCTGCTTTGCCTTTAAAATCCTCAGGTGGAGATGTGGTTCCACCTCTCCATCTGCGTGGCCTGCAGCCTGAGTGCCCGTGGCTTCCACTTCGTGTTTAAAATCTTCAGGTGGAGATGTGGTTCCATGGCCCCGTCTGCGTGGCCTGCAGCCTGAGTGCCCGTGGCTTCCACTTCGTGTTTAAAATCTTCAGGTGGAGATGTGGTTCCATGGCCCCGTCTGCGTGGCCTGCAGCCTGAGTGCCCGTGGCTTCCGCTTCGTGTTTAAAATCTTCAGGTGGAGATGTGGTTTCACGGCTCCGTCTGCGTGGCCTGCAGCCTGAGTGCCCGTGGCTTCTGCTTCGTGTTTAAAATCTTCAGGTGGAGATGTGGTTCCACGGCTCCGTCTGCGTGGCCTGCAGCCTCAGCGCCCGCGGCGTGGCCACCGGGTTCTCCCTCTGCAGGGCGCCCTTTTCTTCCGTCTGCTTTAAAGATTGAGGGTGGTCTCACTGCCGCTGGTTTTAAACCCTTTGATTCGGGAACCTGGTGAGCTTTTCTTCATGTCTTTCACGTCCAGTGTTTGCTGAGCCTCGTGAATCTCTGGGTTTGTAGTTTCCGACACACATGGAAAAATAGCTGTTATGTGTTCAGATGTCCCTGCCCCGCCCCCAGCAATTGTGGCTGCGCCTGTGTTAAGCTCACGGACATGCTGCATTTCAGACCTTTTCTCCGTTTTTATTTTATGGTTTCTGGTGCCATGTCTTCCCCTTTACCGCCTTCTTCCTTCCGCTCCGTCTCATCTGCTGAGAAGCCGCCGGCTGTGGCTTCGGCTGCGGGGCTCCGGGTTCCACTCCAGAACCCAGTTTGGGAATTGTTATGCCTTCTGGGCTCAGCTCCCCAACTCCCTGACGTGGGGAAGACTGTCGCAGTAACTGCTCACTGCCCTGTGTGCCAGCTCTTCGTCGGCCCCATTCACCGCTGGTTTCAACGGATTCAGTGTTGTTCTTACAGGCTGTACTCTCCTGCTGCTTTGAATGTCTGCTAATTTCTAATCAGATGCCAGACACGTGAATTCTACCTCGTTTGATGCTAGTTGTGTTTTACCTTCTTATAAATAGGCTTAAGCTTTGTTCTAGAGTGTGGCCGAGTCACTGGAAGGTGCCGGCTGGTGAACGTTCCACTCTGGACGGTGGGACTGGGGCTACCCCAGCTCTGAGTCTGGCCCAGTGTTGCTCCCCGAAGCCTCTCAGGCCTTTTTTCCCAGGCTGGCAGCCCTGGACTGAAGACTCAGGGTTCCCCCTGCAGATCAGAGCCCCCCACCCTGGCAGCTGTCCTCGCCGGCAGTCCAGCCTGAGCCCTCCAGCCTGTTTCCTCCCTGGACCCCGCTCCTCCTCCTCAGCTCTGCCGGGGGCCTCCCCACACCGCGCCCGCCGGACACTGAGCCACACTTTGCTCGCCGCCTCAGGGACCACGTCTCTCGGTGCCTGGTGTCTGATGCCTAACACATGTTTCAGATATTCTGTCCATTTTTTAACTTGTTTTCGTGGAAGGGTAAATCTGGTCCCTGTTAGTTCTTCTTGGCTGAAAGTGTAAGTTCTGATGCTTGATATTTCAAAGCTTACTTGGTAGAGGCCAAATTTTAGTCAGGGCACTAGTCAGTTTTCCACTGTCCCTGCGTTTTATACCATACAATACTGCTTTTCACGTAAAGCGTGCATGTCTAGCCAAGAGAGAGGCTTGCGATCACCAGCTGGGCCTCCAGGCCTCCCATAACTTTAAGGAAGGGAAAACACCAAACAGAGGTTGAAAAACAGCTTTGGCTGCCAAAGGTGCCTTTTGCCTGAAGGAAAAACAGAAGAATCCCGGGGAAGACACAGGAGGTTTTCAGTTTTTTAAAACAGCAACAGAGAAACAAAAATGTATCGATGTCCAGCTGATGTGGGAATCCCCACTCCTCCCACACAGCTCGGGGGTCAGTACCCAGGGAGCTCCTCCCATCACACCCACTATCTCCGCCCAGCCCAGCCGCAGGGCCTTCTCACCCCGATGCCCGCACACACAGCTGCTTGCCCCAGGCCACATGCTACTTTGCAGGGAGGGCCACTACGGCCGCCTCCCACAGCGTGGAACCGGGAGACTGACCACAGAACTGCCTGCAGTGTCTACTCAGAAGATGAAGATTGCCAAATTCGTGGATGGTTCTAATTTTTGTGCTCTCTTGGACTGTACCTGGAAACCTTATTAACTGAGACTACCTTAATTTGGAATTTGGAATAATTGGACCTTAGTGACTATTTGGCTGGATTCAAGTTTACCTTTTGACTTTCTGTTGAGAAAGGGGTTTGCCAAGCAATTTACTCTCTTAAAACAAGAATGCAAGTGTTTTCTCATGCGAGCGGTTTTAAAGACTTACGGAATACTCATTGTTTGCATGCAAATAAGGCTGCTAATTATGAGATTTTTTTTTTTTTCCTATTCATTGGTGGTCCCAGCAGGACCAACCTTGAAAATGTGTTATTAGCAGTTAGTTCTTGTAATGACATAGACTTGAAAGAAATAAGAAAAGTGTTTTAAAAACTAACACAGACTTTTCTTCACAAATTTAGACGCCACTTACTCCAGATCATAGCTGTTAATGTGTGCAGTGTGTGCAGCTCACTCTGGCTGTCAGTATTTCTCAAATGTGTGCTACCTTATTTGATCCTCAAAGCTGCTCTGGGAGGGAAATGAGGCATGTCACATACCCAGTCTGCAGGTGAAGGCATTGACAGGGTTAACTTGCAGGCTTCGGGGCTTTCTCACTGTGCTAATAGGTTGAGAAACATCCAGAAATCCATCCACCCTTCCATCCCTTCATCCATCCCTTCATGCATCTACCCTCCCACCCATCCACCCACCCATCCATCTACCCATCCACCTATTCATTCACCCACCCATCCATTCTTTCATCCATCTATCCATCCACCTACCCATCCATCCAGTCATCCGTCTATCCACCCATCCATCCAGCCAGCCAGCCCTTCATCCATTTATCCACCCACCGATCCATCTATCCATTATCCATCTATTATCAATTCACCCCCATCCATCCAACTCATTCATCCCTTCATCCATCCACCCATCTATCCATCTATCCATTCCCCTACCTATCCATCCATTATCCATTCCTTATCCCTCCATCCACCCACCCATCCACTCATTATCCATCACTGACCCACCCACCCATCCACTTGTCCACTATCCATTTGTCCATCCACCCACCCACTCATCCACCCACTGACTGATCCACCATCCATCCACCCACCCACCCATGCACTCTTCCATCCATCCATCCATTCACCCATCCACCCATCCCATTATCCACTGCCAACCCACCCACCCACCCATTCATCCATCCATCCATTCACCCATCCACTCATCCATTCATTCATTCACCCATCCACCCATCCACTCATCCATCCATTCACTTATCCACCCATTCCATTATCCACCCGCCCACCCACCCATTCATCCATCCATTCACCCATCCACCCATCCCATTATCCATCCACTCACCCACCCACCCATCCATTCAGTCATCCACCCATTCACCCATCCATCATCTATCATTCCACCCACTCATCCACCCACCCACCATCCACTCTCCATTTATTCATCCGTCTGCCCACCCACTCATCCATCTATCCATCCACCCGCTGTCCATCCACCTACTCATTTATCTACTCACCCATTCATTATCCACACATTCATCCACTATCTATTCATCCACCCGCTCATCCATCCCCACTGAGGCCACCGCTTTTCTGTGCTTCCTCACACCTCGTGACGATGGCTGATGCTGAGATTCCAGCACCACTTCACAGAAGAGTTTCTAAGGCCCAGCAAGAGCCAGGTGTGCCTGAGAGCTGCTCTGCTCTGCTCTGCTCTGCTCTGCTCTGTGCAAAGCGCTGTCCCAACAACTCTGCCAACTGAATTGTTGCCAGGCACTCCCTGTGGCACACACAGTGAACTGAGACAGGAGGGGACATCTGGTAGGGAGCAGTGAGAGCTGTGGAGGGGAGGGGAGGGCAAAGGATGGGGGTGGCCAGGACCAAGACCCCCACTTCTCTCCCTGCCCCACCCTGGCCCTCCCAAGCTTTGCTGGGGGTCAGACCCTCCCAGGCTAGCGCTCAGGGTCCCAGGAGGAACCCACAGAGTTCTGGGCCCCCTCTGCTGCCCTCTTGTGCACAGATTCATGTTTCCCTGGGTCTGTTGAATGTGGTTCCCTGGCAGAGCTGAATCCTTGGGGGCGGGGGAGCATGTCCCCAGTCTTCTGGACACAGATTCTCCCCGGGGCCACAGGTAAAGGTCACTTCTGCCCTGAGTCCTCCCCATATCCCTGTCATTAGGCCCCTTGCCCAGGCTGTCCCATCATGTCCTGGCTGCTGGTGATGGACGGCTGGTGTTTCACTCCAGGACACTTCTGCCCTGAGTCCTCCCCATATCCCTGTCATTAGGCCCCTTGCCCAGGCTGTCCCATCATGTCCTGGCTGCTGGTGATGGACGGCTGGTGTTTCACTCCAGGACAGGTTCACTGGTTGTTCTTGGGGCCAGAGCAAAATCCCTCCCCACTGATTGTGCTGCCTCTGCCAGGGGCCTTTCTGGGGTGAGATGGCTGGTGGTGCCTGGTGGGAGGGCATGTGGAGATGCACATGTCACTTTGGGTGCCTTCCCCAGGCTGTACACTTAGTGCGTATGTGTCACGCGCCTGGGCACAGGGAGAGACGGGAGGCCCTGAGAGGGAGGGGCTGTCAGTCAAAGCCGACATTACACAGGCCTGGGGTCAGCCCACGTCGCAGCTTTGGCACTTTCAGGAATTTTCCAAGCTTTCCGTGTTGTCACACTGATATTTACAATGACCAGGAAGATGCTTTTGTGCCTGGCCCCAAACCATGACTGCCAACAGCAGGATAGCCCTGAGTCCTGAGGGGCAGCCAGGGGCGCCACGACGGGCTTTCAGGACGACCGGACATCCCCGAACCTCCCCACTGGAGGCTCCCAGGGCAGATCCACCCTCAGCCTGTCATGGCCGGGCTGTGGTCAGAGTGAGGCTCACAATGGCTCCTCAGGGACCTCCTCGCCCCAGCCTGCCTGGGAGACCCTCACCTCACCACTGCCTGGCCCAGCCAGGGCCCCGGCTTGTGAAGGCCACTGGGGATGGCCACTGCTCCACGCTGAGGAGCCTAGGCCGATGCCAGAGGAGCCTCGTGCCTGGGTCCCCTGCCTGCCCAGGTCCCCCTTTCCAAGACAGCACTGGCTTCCCAGAGTACTGGCCCTGCCTAATCTCTGGCTGTTGGAGAAGCTGCTGAGACCAGGGCTGTGGGTGGGGGCATGAGGGGCCTGGGTTCCTTCAGGCACATGAGGGCTTCTTTCCCAAGTGTCCATCACAGCTGCATCCACGCCCTCAGGGCTGTGGGCTGAGCCAGCTGGACCAAGGGCAGGTCAATGGGCTGCAGGGAGAGGTGGCCCTAGGACAAGGCGGGCCAGCCCCTCCCCTGGCAGGTGGCTCCCTCTCTGCCCCTCAGCCTCTCTGTGAATGTGGAGGAGGTGGGACACCCTGGCATCTCACTGGCCAAGCTGCAGCTGCTTTGCTTCTCCTGGACCCCCCCAGGTGCCTGGGTTCCACCTCCTCCTCTGCCCCCCAACTCCGCCAGCACCCGGACAGCAGGCAGTGGAGGGTCCCCGCCCCAGCCTTTGAGAAAAGACAGTGCCCTCTTGTCTGCAGTGGAATCTGCCCCTCAGGCTGCCGCATGTCCACAAACAGCCTCGCCTGGGAGCTTCCAGAGGGAAGCAGGGAGGTGGCCCTGGCCATGCTGTGAGGCAGGGACACGAGCTGCTGGGAAGCAGGAAGTCCCTGGCAGGGCTCAGTCCCAGGACCCGCGGCCGCCCTGCACAGCCCCCTCCCCTCAGTCCTGGTCCTGGGACCCCCAGCCGCCCTGCACAACCCCCTCCCCTCAGTCCTGGTCCCAGGACCCCCCACTGCCCTGCGCAGCCCCCTTCCCTCAGTCCTGGTCCCGGGACCCCCAGCCGCCCTGTGCAGCCCCCTCCCCTCACAGCCCCGGTCCCGGAACCCCCGGCCGCCCTGCGCAACCCCCTCCCCTCAGTCCTGGTCCCAGGACCTGTGGCCACCCTGCACAGCCCCCTCCCCTCAGTCCTGGTCCCAGGACCTGTGGCCACCCTGCACAGCCCCCTCCCCTCAGTCCTGGTCCCAGGACACCCGGCCGCCCTGTGCAGCCCCCTCCCCTTATGGCCCCTGTCCTGGGACCCCTGGCCACCTGGTGCAGCCCCCTCCCCCAATGGCCCTGGTCCCGGCCCCCCAGCCGCCTGGCACAGCCCCCTCCTCTTACAGGGGACCCCTAGTTGCTTCTCTGTAATCCACAGACGTGGAAGGAGCTTCACTGACCCTGTGAGTCAGTGAGTGTACAGGGCTCTTTCTAGCAAATCAAAAAATGGTGATCACCTTGTCCCAAAGCTGTGAGGGTCTCTGCCCATTTTTTTAAGGTTCCATTGTATTCAAGGATTTGAAATAGAGTCTCACATTGGCCAACACTGAAGGTGCTGGACTAATGATACGTTGGTGGAAAACTTCCAAAAAGAGTCTCTAAGTTCCGTTAACCAGGCCATCCATTTCCTGATCCCTCTGTTAACCAAGAAATGCTGGGTTGCGTTTTGAGGGGCTACAGAAGTCCCAGAGGATTTCTGTTACTGAGAAGGAGGGAGATCGTCTGGGGGTCTTCACCCGGGGAGACGGGAGGCCCCTGCTGTTCCTGCCACTGCGAGCTGCAGGTCGAGGTGCCCCCGCCCCACCCCATTACCCGGGAGAGGACAAAGAATGAGGCTGGTGAGAATGAGGCGTGGTGAGGCCTGGTCCAGGGCGGCAGACAGGCCGGGTGCGGGGGACTGAGTGGGAAGGCGTCCCCCAGGGCCAGGCAGGAGCCGCAAGCGGGGCGGCGGGGGGAGGGTCGGGCGTGGACCCTGGACAGGTGGCCTCGGCAGGGGCCTGATGGGAGGCATCCTCACAGGAGGCATTTGGGTTTGCTGGGGAGATGGCGCATGTTAAATCCCTAGGGTCCGGGAGAAAAGTCCGGCTTTATTCAACTTGCAGGGTCTCTGCTCCTCCCTCTCAGTAAGGAGCTCACTGCCCGAGCTGGAAGACGCGCTCTGGGCCGGGGCTCACTGCAGGCAGGAGGGGCCCGAGCGGCTGTGAAGTCTTGGATGGCGCTGGGTGCTGTCGTGGCCGCCGGGGCCCGGTGGGGTCTGAGCACTGACCCAGGATGGCAAAGGGAGGCAGGACCCTGAGGCCAGGGAGGCCTCGGGCCAGCAAGTGAGCTCAGTGCTGCCCCACCTTGGTTGTGGGTGTGGGCCGGACGAAGCCACAGGGGAGGCCGGCACCGTGGCAGCGCTGCCTCCCTGCCCGCAAACCTTCCAGACGCTTCCTGGACTTTGCAGATGCTGAGCGATGAGGCTCCAACAGGCTGCTGTGGCCTGGGGGTTTTAATTTCTAGTAGATTTAGAAGCCCTTTTCTTCAGCTCCGTAATGCCTGCCAGCCTGCCAACACCCCCTGCCACCCCTGACAATGGGGCTGCATCTCCTGCTCAGCAGGCCTTCAATTCCACTCCCGTCTCCCTTAAATTTGTTTGGCAACAATAAGGAATCCTGAAGACATTGTTCAGCCGTCCAGGCACACCCCTTCCGTCCCCCAAGCCTGGAACACAGGCTGCGAGCAACAGCTCCACGGTCGGCTCGGTGTGCAGGGGGTGTCTGCCTGCTGCCCCGTCTTTGCATCCATTCCAGGCCGTGTGGCTCCAGGTCAGAGGTCAGCAGTCTCTGCCCTTTGAGCTCCCCACGGCGCGGTGGTGGCCGTCACACTCTCGTCCACGGAGCAGCCTGGGGGACTCACCGGGCCCACGCTCACCCTGCCTGCCCCAGGCCTATGTGCTTTGAGGCTGGCTCTCATCAGCTCAGCTGTGCTGGCTGCAGCCCCTGAGCCTGTCCTGTGAAGGGACCCTCAGGCTGGGCTCCTCGAAGCTGCTGCAGAGGAGGGGCCACATCAGGGCTCCCTCGGCTGCTCCTGGGACTGTGGCTGGGGCTGCCCGGCACTGGGGTATAGCTGCCGGGCTGTGGGGGCCCCTGGAGGCAACCGGATGCCCACCCAAATGGGGACTTTCACCACTGCACTTCCAGCCTGTGGAAGAATAGAATGAATGAGACCCAGAACGGCTGGTGTATCAGACATCCCCGTTCGCTTCGCCCTCGCCTCTTCTATGGGGGAGAACTAAGAAACACATGCCGTGCTGGCCCTGTCAGCCCCTCCTGCCCTCACCCCCAAAACAGTCCCTGCTGGGAACTCCATCCTTGCTGCCCACATGGTGCCGCCTTGTGCCTCCACCGCAGTAGAGAGCAGGGTCTGTGCGTTCCTCACAGCTGCATGAAGGAGACCAGGTCCCACGTGTTTCCCTTTGCTGCCTGCTTTCCCGCTCAGCGTGTGCGTGGGGCTCATCTGTGCTGACGCAAGAACTCCCTTGCCCACATGGACCCGTCCCTCCATTCATGCCACCATTTCCCAGGGTTGCATTTCCTGATGGCCCAGCCTTTCACTCCTGCATCATGGGCGGGGACACCACCGGGTCTCCTGGCACGGCCTCCCTTTGCCCGGGCTGCGAGCTGGGTCAGCTCTGGTGGTCGGAGCTGCTGTCCACGTGGAGTCCCAGCCATGCGTGGGGCTCTGCTCCCTCATGTCCTGCACAGCCCTCGGCTTTGAAAACTCAGGAGTGAGGAGATATTTTATGGTGTTAAGATTCAGCATTCCTCCTCCTTGCTTTCAAAAAAGGGAAGCCCACTTTGGAATACGTTGAGGAACACGGATTTTTACTGAGGACTTTGTAACGAGAATTAAGTAAGGGACTTATGGTGCTTAAGGAAAAATCCCACTGGAGTTTTAACTTCTGGGGGCCCCTCTCACCACATCTGCCCACCTCCCCCACCTGTGTCTGCCCACCTCCTGTTCCTCCTGCCCTGTTTTCCCTCTTCCTCCTCCTCATCCCATCTTCCCACCTCCTCCTCCCACATCTACCCACCTCCTCTTCCTCCTCCCCACATCTGCCCACCTCCTCTTCCTCCTCTTCCTCCTCACATCTGCCCACCTCCTCCTCCTTCTCCTCCCATCTGCTCACCTCCACTTCCTCCTCCCCACATCTGCCCACCTCCTCCTCCTCCCATCTGCCCACCTCCTCCTCTTCCTCCCCACATCTGCCCACCTCCTCCTCCCCACATCTGCCCACCTCCTCCTCTTCCTCCCCACATCTGCCCACCTCCTCCTCCTCCTCCTCACATTTGCCCACCTCCTCCTCTCACACCTGTCCACCACCGCATCCCCCTCCATCTGCAGTGGCAGTTACACCCCATCTTTGACTGTGGAATCAAATCATTTGCCCACTGAGAGTGACATCTCTGGGGAGTCAGACATGAGTGGAGGTTTCCTCTGCAGTGCCATGTAACACCTCTCAGCACTGAAAGGTGGTGCCCACCGTGCTCACCGTCTCCCCTCCTGCCGTCTCCTCACTGCTGGATGGCGGCTGTCGGACCCTACAGAAGACTGCGGCTAACTCACTAGCCTGGCTCCACCAGGCAGCCCGGGGCCTACCTGTTTTCCCCTGTTTGGCCCTCACCTGGGCACTGTCCCCTCCCGGGCAAGGTGGGCCACCCACCCCTGCAGAGAGGCCCCTTCCCTGCTGGCACTCAGACAAGCTCCACGCTCACTCCAGGCATCGTGTGCAGGGGCTGTGCGCGCCCGGCGTGGCCTCGAGAGGGTGTAGTTCTTTAATCCTTGCTGGGAGTGAGACGGCTCAGTGCCCTCTTTGTTCACAAAACAAGGGTGCATTGTTTCCCATCTTTTCTTTTTGGTGGGTGAGCAGTAGCTTTTTAACTGCTGAACTTGTGGTTTACGAGGAAAACCCACCGTCACTTGCAACCAAGGTCCATGCTGAGTTCCACTTCATGGGGCTGACCTCGGAGACTGAGTCTCAGTTTAGCTTCAAATACAAGATTAGAAAACTGGAGACTGGTGAGCCCACTGTTGACATTAAAAACATTTTTAAAAGTTTCCAGGAGTTTCATGAATCTAAACGTGGTGTTAATGGAGTTTAAGGATCAGAAGGAAAGGACTCTCCCCTCCGTGACAATTTCTAGAAAGAAGCACTCCTCACTGCCCGAGACCTTACGCCATAGGGAGCCCCACGCGGGCCGCAGCCCTAACCCTAATCCTAACCCTCAGGGCCAGAGCAGGTCTGGTTCGGCGCCTCCCCAGTGGCCACTGCATCCTTCAGCACTTTCCCTGGGCTGGGTCATGGGCAGAACACACGTGGCTCCTTCCCGGTGGGCGCCGCACACCTAGCAAGCCCGTCCGGCACCCGGAACAGCAGCACAGCCGCCTGTCCCCGGCAGAGGTAGCCCTGGGCAGGGAGCCCTGCATACCACATTACTGGAAAGCCAGGCCCCAAAGGACGGGCAGGCCAGGAGGAGCCACAGGGCCGATGTCTCAGGCTGGGCACGCAGCGGGGTCCGTCTGGTGAGGCTGCAGCTCTGTCTGGAGGGGAACGTGGGCCCCCACCGGCCCCTCCCTCCAGCCTGGTTGCCCGCTGCTGTCCCAGAGCCTCCTCTAGCTCCTGACTCGGGCAGGCGTCCACAAAAGCAAGAGTGAGAGGGGATTCATGACCAAATTCAAAACCCACCCAGCCCTGAGGCTGCCTGTCACCTGCCGCCCACCCAGGCGGGGCTTTAGTTCCACGAGGGCACAGGCGCCTGCTGGACCCCTGGGGCCTCTGCCGCTCCTTCTCGGGCTCCCAGCCCTCTACTCTGTCTCATGGAGGCAAGGTGTCCCACACTGGCCAGTTCTGACATTGGTTCTGGGGGCTGCCCTCCATTTGCTGACCCCACCGACTGTGGGTGTGACTCAGCCGTGCCCAGCATGACCTCGAGACTGCCACCTGGCACTCAGGACAAGTCACCAAGGGCTCCCTGGTGAGGCTGGACGTGCCTGTGAGGGCCAGATGAGACGCACTGAGATGCGTGGGCCACACATGGCGGATGGGACCCCACTGTGGTAGTCTCTTCCTCAGCCGAAGCCCTCCTTCCCCTGAGAGCCTCCTGCCTTTGGACTTGAACTGAAGCATGGGCTGTTCCTGGACTGAGACTAAAATGGCACTGCTGGCCTCAGGGTCTCCGGCCTGCGGGTCTGGGGTCTGGGGTCTGGTGGCCTCTGTCACCATGGAACCTGCAGGTGCAGCCACGAGGTTGGGGTGGAACTGACTCCTCCCCAGTTCCTCGGCAAGGCCCTCAAGCCTGGCCACTCCCGCTCACGCGCTGCAGCAGCCATCCTGGAAGCCAGTCCAGCCCCGCGCAGCCCCAGGGCTCAGGCTCTCAGGCGGCACCTCCAGCTCCCGAAGGCCGGCCACTGCGGTTTTCCTCGGTGCGGGAGGAGGCCTGGCTTGGGACGAAGGGAGCTGTGGTCCAGCCTCAGAGGAGCCTCTCCCCGGCCACCTTTGTCCGTGCCTTCCCTCAAAACAAAAATAAGCCTATTTGAGAATTATAATGACTAAGAGAACGGTCCCAAGAATGACTCTGCGGCGCCCTCGTTCCCGTCCCCTCAGCATCTCCATGTGGGGGCTGCACAGCCGTGTTCGCTACTGGGCAGCGTCAGCCTCTACAGGGACCTCCCCGCCCCATGCAGCTCAGCCCCACATCCACCCCAGGCTCACGGGACCCCGGCTGCGTCCCGCCAGATGGTGGCAGGGGTTTCTTTGCCAGAAAGGGGTGAAGAAGGGCCAAGCTGTCATTAGTCTCATCCCTGGTCGGCTGCTACGTCCACCCTCCTCTTATTTGACACAGAAGCGGCTCCTTCCAGCATCACGGACAGGGAACCCTTGGGATCAGGAAGGCCCTGCGGAGCCGGGACAGGGTCTCCTCCTGTCTGGAGGGAATGAGGGGATTAAGTCAGAGGCATGGGTGTCGGGGACGGGTGAGGTGTGGGATCTGCTTGAGGGCAGGCAGGGAAAGAGGAGAGGCCAGCGGGTGGCATGGGGCCAGCAGCCACCAGCCCTGAGGTGAATACGGGGCCGGCTCATCCTGACGCAGCTACATAGGTGGAGGTGCCCTCGGGCCCAGACGGGAGGGCTTCTCCCACAGGTGGTGCAGGTGCTGTGCCAGGCTGGGTCTCGGGGGCAGCGAGGCAGATGCCAGCAGGGGCCAGCGAGGAGGACGGTGGGGAAAGAGCAGGATGGCAGCCCAGAGCCTCTTGGCATTTGCCATGCTGAGGTCTGGGGCCTGGCCACTTCCCCATGGCCTCCTGCTCACACCTGGGGATGCTCAGCCCAGAGGGAGGGGGCCTGAGCGGGGCCCTGGGCCAGGGCCTGGCATCCTCACAGGGTCACCCCCACACTGGCCCTGCCAGAACTGGGACCCGCACACCGGTGGCATCTCTTGGGCCCGGCCACACTCTGGGTCCCCGGGCTGTGGTGTCCCCAGACCCAGGGCAGGACACACTCCCTCACCAGGCGTCTGTGGTGCCCACTGCCAGGGGTTTGGTTATTTTATTTTGTTTCTGGTTCTGCTCTGCCCGTCGCTTGTTGCCCGAATTCTCTCGCGTTTTTCTCAGCACCTCCACTGGGGCCTCTCAGGAGCTCAGGCAGATGGGTCCCGCCAGTGCACCAGCTCCCATGGCGTTCGGGGCAGGGAGTCGGGGGCTTCTGAACCACTGTGTATGGAGCTGGAGCTCCCTCAGCCCCCGGCAGCCCTGCACATCCCAGGCCCGCACGGGACCACGCTGGCACAGGGAAGGGCAGATGCCTGTGGGGCCGAGGGGAGCTCCCAGGAGACCTCATGGTGTCCTGGGGTGGCCGTGACACAGCCTCACGGAGCCGGGTGGTGCACACAGGAAGGCAGCATCCTCCTGCCCGAGGCCTGTGCTCAGCTCTGCGGGCGAAGCCAGCCCAGCCTCCCTCCCGCTTCACCAGGCCTGGCGCTGCTTCCTGCCTCCACGTCTGTCACTGGTGTCTGCGTCTTTGCAGGCTCTTCCTCGGGGCCTTGGCTGTGGATTGTCAGGGCCCCTGCCCAGGTCCCCTCTCAGCTGCGCACCCCAGCAACAACCCTGTTTCCAAACAAGTCCCCGCCCTGAGTCCTGGGGTTGGAGCTTCAACCTGTGAGTTTCTGGGAGACACAGGTCAACCCCTGGCAGAGCCCCAGGCTCAGTCTCTATGGGGACGGCAGGGGTCAGACACCCACCCCACCACGGGCCTCCCTGCTCCGGGAGGATCTGCGGGCTGCAGGCCCCACCCTCGCCGGCGGGACTCCACGCTGGGAAGAGGCTGGAGGAAAAAGGAGCGACTGTCCCTGCTGAGGGTGCCCCAAGCTGAGACCTCAGATAACCTTGTCTCCATCTGAAATGCTGATCAGTAAATAAACATCTGCTTAACTACATCCGCCCACAGCATCCCTGTGCCCGTGGGTCCCGGGGCCATGTCCACTCTGCGCTTGGGGATGGAGCTTGTTTTACTCATGAGGCTCCCTGGGGCACACCCTGCAGATCCTGAGTCTCCGGGAGGCCATGCCCAAGACTCGGTGGGCAAGAAGGGGCTCCCTGGCTTCCTGTCCCAGGAGCTGGGGCTGCCAGGTCTGAAGCCCCCTTCCTCCCCTGTGAGCGTGGGCGACGTGGTGGCACAGCTCTGGCCACTGGAAGCAAGTCTGGCTTTGAAGATGTGGCCGCAGGCGACACAGGAGTCCCTGCTGTGAGCTGAAGAGCAGCCGAGCTGCTCACGTCCCTCAGGGCGGCTCCTCAAGGCTTTAGGGAGGGAGGAGCTTTTGCAGCCTTACCACCACCCTGGGAGGTGGGAGAGAGAGATGGAAACTCGGGGTAAGCTCCGCCGAGGACCCGCTACGCTTCTGTCTCATAAACTGAAACCTGGGTGTGGCTCAGGGCAGCGCCTGCATCTGGAGGGGCTGGGCTTCCACAGGCCGGGCCAGCACCGTCCTTGGGTCCTTGGGTGTGCTCTGTGACTAAGCGGGGACCCGCCCACCAAGTCACCTGATGCGCCTGCCATGTCCTGAGAAACCCAGTTCTCTTGGGGCTGACCCAGCCTGACCCGGGCTCCCCAGGGAGATGCGGAAGGCGCTTCCAAGAGGCTTCTGCTCACCTGGGTCCTCCACGTCCACAGCTGGACGTCTCAAAAACAGTCTCAACAAGACGGTGAATGAACTAGCAGGTGAATGAACTAGCAGGTGCGTGAATGGCACCTACACACTTAGAGCCGCACCGAGAACCCACGGAGAAGAGACGGGCAGGACAGAGGCTGTCTCTCAGGCAGTTTCTAATTGCAAGGGCGGCAGGTGCCAGCCCTACTGTGCCAGCGGCCGTGTTACCGCAGCTGTTCGTGCTGCCTGGGAGCCACAGGTCACCCCATAAGGCTGACATCCCCAAGCTCTGCGGCAGGCCCAGTCCTCAGCAAGGAGGAGTGAGGGCTCTTGCCTCTTTCTGTTCCTCCCAGGGCCCCATGGCCGGGACGTCAGCTCCCACCCTGACCTCTCAGACCACATGGAGAGAGGTCTTCATTTTCAGCAAGTGGCTGAAAACCCCTGAGGGGCTGCACTTGAAAGAACTACCGGACTTCAGCTGCATGCGGAGCCTGAGGCCAAACTCTGAAAAACACAGCCTGCGGCCTCCCATCCGTCCCGCACCCCAGGACGCGCGGGCTGATTGGGGCGCTCATGCCCTCCAAGCCCAGACGTCCATCTGGACATGCCGGCAGCAGCCACTGTTTATTGTCGCCTCTCTGCGGTTCTGCCCTAAGCTGGCGGTTTGGCGATCCTGGTGTCAGAGGAAGGGATGCTGGGGATCCCTCTGGCCTGAGGTCACCCCTGTTTTAGGGACACCCTTAGAAGCGCCAACACTGCTCACCT
Source organism: Callithrix jacchus (assembly GCF_049354715.1). NCBI lineage: Eukaryota > Metazoa > Chordata > Mammalia > Primates > Cebidae > Callithrix > Callithrix jacchus. The sequence goes on from NC_133514.1 coordinate 121,819,753, forward strand.
CGCTGATTGGAAGAGGCTCTCCGGAGCTGAGTGCGTTCCTGCGTTCAGGTGCGCAGCACGGGAGCCTCCGTGGCTCACCGGGAAGGCACACCTATGGCCACAGGTCCCACTGTCTGGGGATGACCAAAAGCAGAGCAAGGTGGTTCCTGGCCCTCGGGTGCTTGTCAGCTTCATGTGTATGTCTTGTTTGGCTTTGAAAATCATGTAAGGGCCAGCCTGAGTCCCCACGTCGCGCACAGCCATGTCTAACTCTGGAGTCCTGTGACTGGCGAGGTGAGCGTCACGGCCTTCACGTTGAAGGTGGTGGGGCTGACCTTAGAGGGTTGGCTGGCAGCCTCCCTGCCAAAGCCCCAGTGCCTGGCAGAGTTTTGCCAAGCAGTCCCCAGAAAGTTACGGCCCCCTGGCACCTAACGTAATTCTTCCTGAAATTCTTCAATACCCAGGAGCGGCAAGGTTGCTGTTTAAACCATGTCTTATTTCTCCTCCTAAATTCTAAGCAGGAGATGGAAAGCACATTTCAGAGCCTGCAGCATCCACGCAAGCACAGCAAAGCTTGCTGATTAGGTTCCAGCCAGCCCTGGACCAACAGCTCCTTGGAGTGGCCATGGGATGTGAACCCCCTGGGCCGGCTTCCCTTGGTGGGCGTGCTCAGCACTTGCCATGTGACTGTTTTCTTCCTCCTCCCTCCCCACTCCCATCTTCTTTTGTACTGGGAGAAAAAGCATTTCTGCTCAGTCCATGGCACAGGGAGGCCTCGTGGCTGCAGGGAGAGCTGGGGCAGGGCAGAAAGGCTGGGGTGGGTCCTGCAAGGCAGCTGCTGCAGTGAGGCCAGTGGTCAGCGGGAGACCCTGCCTGGCCAGTGGGTCTCGAGCTCGGGGTGGCCTGCCTTCCACAGTGACAAAGGAGTCTCACTGCCTTTGTCAGGAATGGTTTCAGGGAGTCACAGAGATGGGGTCTGCATGGGCAGAGCCAGGTGTGCAGAGCAGCAGGGCGCCCACGTTCTTGCGGCGCAGGGTCAGTGGCAGCCAGCGGCTAACAGCAAAGAGGGTGCAGCTGGTCCTGGAAGCAGGGACAGCCAGAGACAGGCTGCAAGGTGGGCTGGGGGCCATCAGGCTGTTCCTCAAATGCCATGGGTGCAAGAGGCAGGCAGCAGGAGCGCCCGGTGCCCTGGGGTGACTGCTGGACATGACGGCTCTCTCCCCACCCGCTGCTCTCCCTCAGGCATGGCCGGGTGTGGCTCCGTCAACCTCTGCACCAATGTCAGCGCCTCGCACTCTCTCCCGACCTGCCTCACCCATGGGGTCAGGGGTCGGACCCCCAGGAGAACCCCCAACCTCCACAGGCCCCCATAACCGGTGTCGGGCGGGATCTCAGCTTCTTGTCTGTCGGGAGGCAGCGCTCACAGTGGCAGCCCCTCCAGGCGAGGGGGCGAAAGGACAGCCTGAGATGCAGGCCATGGGCTCTGGTCACCAATGTCTATGTCCAGCTCCTCTGCAGAGAGGATGGCAGAAGGCTGTGAGCACCAGGGCTGGGGTCACTGGCCCGTCTAGAGGCTGCCCAGCCTGGCGGACAGTGTGGCCACCTCGATGGGCAAACCCTCCTGGGGGCCTTTACAGCCACTCAACAGATAAGGAGAGGCCACGGCTCCTTCTGCAGGGAGACGGTAGCGGGGACTCTACCTACTGTCCTTCAAGCCCAGCCCACCGACCACAGGCCCAACCTGGCCCTTCTCAGCAACCCAAGGTAGAGGTCCCCAGGTCCACAGAGAGGGCAGGCCCAGGGAGGCCCAGGCAGGCTGCTTCCATGGAGAGGGGCCTCGTGCCTGCCTCTGGGGCCTGGTGAGGGATGCCCCTGGATGCTCTGCTCCTAATGGGACCAACCTGCTAATGGCAGGGGAACCTGAAATGCTTCTGTCCCCTGGCCCCCAAAACCAAGGCACAATGATGGACATGACCCGAAGACAGGACTGGGAGGGAGGTGCTGGAGTGGGGGGAGCTGAGCAGGCTGGAGTGGGGGATGGGAGCCTGGAGGGAGGGTGGTGGCTGAGCAGCCTGGAGGGAGGGTGGGTGGCTGAGCAGGCTGGAGGGGGATGGGACCCTGGAGAGAGGGTGGGTGGCTGAACAGCCTGGAGGGGGATGGGACCCTGGAGGGAGGGAGGGTGGCTGAGCAGGCTGGAGGGGGATGGGAGCCTGGAGGGAGGGTGGTGGCTGAGCAGGCTGGAGGGGGATGGGAGCCTGGAGGGAGGGTGGTGGCTGAGCAGCCTGGAGGGAGGGTGGTGGCTGAGCAGCCTGGAGGGGGATGGGAGCCTGGAGGGAGGGTGGTGGCTGAGCAGCCTGGAGGGGGATGGGAGCCTGGAGGGAGGGTGGTGGCTGAGAAGCCTGGAGGGGGATGGGAGCCTGGAGGGAGGGTGGTGGCTGAGCAGCCTGGAGGGGGATGGGAGCCTGGAGGGAGGGTGGTGGCTGAGCAGCCTGGAGGGGGATGGGAGCCTGGAAGGAGGGTGGTGGCTGAGCAGCCTGGAGGTGGGGACAAGGGGGCTGCTCCAGGCCTACGGCAGCCCAGGGACCTGAAGTGTCTCCTTCCTGCCCTCACTCTCCCTGTCTGCTCTGTGCTGGGCGGTGGCCTCTCCCTCCTCTCGGCTGCTCAGGTTCAATGTTTCACACCCCTGGTGACTTGCTAGCACAGCCTTGTACTTCCCCTGTGGCCTGCTGTCCACTCCTCACTGTCCCCTGCCAGGGGCCCACAGGCCACCCCGTCCAGCCAGCAAGACTTGCTGCCTCTCAGGCTCCCGGCCCAGGCCCAGGCACCTTCCCCAACCCCGGTCTGCTCAGCTCCAGACCCTGCTCTGAGACCACAGGGTCAGGAAACCTGGTGGCCTCGTGGCTGTGCTCAGAAGGCCCCTGGACCTGCCCCTCCACCAGCCTGAAGTGGCCAGGAGTGTGTAGAGGGCTTCAGGGGGACTGGGAGGTGAGTCCAGTCCACTCGGCTCTGCTCCAGTGCCCTGTGTAAGCTCAGGGGCTGTCCTGGGTTCACAGGGCACAGGGTGTCGTGACCGTCTCAGACGTGGGCCGCCATGACACAGGTGTGACATGATTGAAGAGGAAGCTGTGAGCTTCAGGCATGGGGTGCTGGGTGGCACTTATGATGCTCCTCAGGAAATTCCTAATGATCTGTGAGACTGAGGGTCCATTTTCAGAGAAGGCGCCAAGAAGAGACTCCCCCACAGGGTGGGAAACACCTCCTCTTCCTCCATATCCAGGGTGGAGGGGTATGGAGCCCTCCCTGAGCATCGGGGACCCCTGGAGACCCCTGAGACCCCTACAGACCCCGGAGACTCCTACAGACCCCTGAGACCCCTGCCAGCCTCTAATGCAGCTCCGAGCAGGCAGGAGGCCCCAGGCTTGAAGCCCACAGGGAACACAGCTGAGGCTCCTCCTGGAGCCCGTGAAGCCTGGGAAGCTCGTGGTCCAAGCCTCAGACGGCGGGTGGAGCTGGGAGCAGGAAGCCAGGCCCCCTACGCCCAGCATTGGCCTGTGGAGCAGACCTGCTCTCTGCCTGCCATGGAGATGCTGGCATAGCCATCTGCAGTTCCTTTCCCGGGCAGGTGGGAATGACCTTCCTGTCTGCTCTGCCTCGGGCGACAGCCTCTGCCTCCTCTCAGCTGCTCAGGTTCACCTGAATCTTGACCTAAGAGGCCTGTTGCTTGTCAGTTGATTGATACCTGGACCAGGGTCTCCAAGTGGGGCAAGAGTCTCCGCAGGACTCTGACTGCAGCTGTCATGATGGGGACGGCGCCTGTGGTCTCAGCGACTCGGAGGCTGAGACGGGAGGGTCACTTGAGCAGGGAGGTTGAGCTGCAGTGAGCTGAGATGGCGCCACTGCACTCCAGCCGAGGCAACAGAGCAAACCTTGTCTCTAAAACCAACAAGGAAAACAGAAGCAGCAGCCCGTCTTTGCGAGCTGCTTAGGGGTGTTACATAGAACATTTGTGGGTGAGACTTCAGCAGGGAAAGGAAAATGCACAGGAAGAAGCTGGGGTGCAGAGGCAGCTACGGCCTCTCAAGGTGTGATTCTGGTGTTACAGAAGGTGAGGGCAGGCATTGCCAGGGAGGCCTCGCTGTTGTGGGAGCTGAGAATGGGGCCACCGTCCACCGGGTTCTCTGTGGCGCTGACCTCTATGGCTGGGGCCTGGTGGCATGGGCTGCTGGGGTGTTTGTGGATGGCTGCATTCATCTTGAATGGTGAGAAACGCCCTGCTGTCTGTGCTTTGGCCATTTAATCCTCAGGGCTGAGAATCCTCGGGCCGGGATGGACAGTTGCTCCCATGTTTGGCTCCAGGCACTCAGTCGCCACCTCTGGTTACAGTGATACAGGAGACCGTAGCTGGAGGTGTGTCTGCCCTGCCGGGCCACAGTGGGGCCACTTGGCGCCAGGAGTAGAACAGGAGGTGCTCAATTATCAGGCTCCCTGAGAGACCACACGTGTGGACACGGTTCATCCATAAAGCAGAGCACGCCCTGAAACTCCCGGCGGAATGATCCTGCTCCCTGGAAGCGGTGAGATGGGGGCACAGCTCCTGGGCCTGGGGAGGGAATGGAGGAGGCTCGCAGGCCTCTGCAGGTGAGTCAGGAGGGGCTGAGGACCAGCCCGTGGTGAGGGCGGGCCCCCTTCAACCTGGCGGGACTCCAGCACTGCCAGCGGCTGTCTTAGGGGGCGCCTCAAGTTAGACCTGCCTGGAGATTTGATGCCGGAACTTACTGCTAAGCTCTCGGGGGTCGGCTGATGGCAATGTTTTCTTAAGATTACTCTTCAGAAACAAACGCCAGTGTATTTATAATGACATAGAACGTCGAGAATTTGCAGGGAGTGGGGAGGTGGGTGAAACAAGAGGGCCTGAGTTGGCCCCTGGGAAGCTGGATGATGGGGGCAGGGAGGATCTGTTGTGTTAGTCTACCTTTGTATTTATTTATTTATTTTAGACAGAGCTTTGCTCTTATCTCCCAGGCTGGAGTGCAATGGTCTGGTCTCAGCTCACTGCAACCTCTGCCTCCCGGGTTCAAGCGATTCTCCTGCCTCAGCCTGCAGAGTAGCTGGATTACAGGTGTACCACCATACCTGATTAATTTTTGTACTTTTAGTAGAGACAGGGTTTCACTATGTTGGCCAGGCTGGTCTTGAACTCCTGACCTCAGGTGATTCCCCCACCTCCGTCTCCCAAAGTGCTGGGATGACGGGCGTGAGCCACTGCAGCCAGCCTACTTTTGTTTGTGTTTAAATTTTTCCCATAATATAAAATCAGGCCTGGTGTGGTGGCTCACACCTGTAATCCCAACACTTTGGGAGACAGAGGTGGGCAGATCACCTGAGGTCAGGAGATTGAGGCCAGCCTGGCCAACATGGGGAAACCTCGTCTCTACTAAAAATACAAAAATTAGCCGACAAGGATGAACCTGAGGTGGCATGCTCCTGTAGTCCCAGCTCCTCTGGAGGCTGAGGTGGGAGAATCACTTGAACCCGGGAGGCCGAGGTTGCAGTGAGCCAAGATTGTGCCATTGCATTCCAGCCTCGGTGGGACAGGGTGAGACTCTGTCTCAAAATAAATAAATCAATAAATAAAGATAAAAATTTCCACACAAAATCAAAAATAGTCCCAGGGCAGAAGTTGCCCATTGACATTTTCTGCGTCTCCATCCCGAGAGAGAAAATACCTGCAAGGCAAGGGTCTGTTTGAAACCTGAGACTCCCAGACCTGCCGCCCAGCAGCCTCCTGCTGCCACTGTCCCCACGTCAGTCAACTCGGCTGTCTACACCAGACTCCTCCGCACCCTCCCTGGCCAAGCGGTCCACACTATCTGGTTTATATCAGATGTTCAACAATGCAGCTCTGATCACCATCATTTTCCATGATGGGAGTATTGCTAGGGACTGGGGAAAAAGGAATGAGGTTAGAGGAGGGGTTACCGACGGCACGGAACCTGCCTAATTGATGGCGTGTTGTGGGTACTCGGCATGGTGCCTCTGCAAGGAGCTTAGATTGCAGCTTCAAGGAGCCTCTAACGCTCCTGAGTAGCTGGAATTACAGGCATGTGCCATCGTGCCCAGCTAATTTTTGTATTTTTAGTAGAGATGGGGTTTCACGATGTTGGCCAGACTGGACTTGAACTCCTGACCTCAGGTGATCCACCCACCTAAGCCTCCCAAAGTGCTGGGATTACAGGCGTGAGTCACCGCGCCTGCCCCGACACTGTAGTTCTAAGGGAAGGAGCGTGTCTCAGGTGGCAGGGGTGCTTACAAATCCACGCGAATACCTCTGCTTATGTCGAATCAGGGTATCCAGGAGCTTCTTGCTGCTTAGAGAATAGGCCTGATCGCCAAAATAATGTTCAGACTGTCTGTCGAATATCCAGCCTCCTCTCTGCGAGACGCTCCCTCCTCGTTGAAGGCCGAGCGTGGCTGTCTTTAGTGTCACCAAGCCTCTTGTCATTTCGATTCAGTCAGTCATGAAGGAAGATTTTCCATGAATTTTTTATTATAAAAATAATCATTGATGAAGACTTGCCCATTAACTTTTTTCCTTTTTTTAATGTTTTTTGTTTGTTTATATTTGAGGCAGGGTCTCACTCTGTGGCCCGGGCTGCAGTGCACTGGCTCAGTCACAGCTCACTGCAGCCTCAGCCTCCTGGCTCAAGTGATCCTCCTGCCTCAGCCTCTCCATGAGCTAGAACTACAGGCACGTGCTAGCAGGCCTAGCTAATGTTTGTTAAGATTTTTGTAGACAGGGTCTCACTATATTGCCCAGGCTGGCCTTGAATTCCTGCGCTCAAGCAGTCCTCCCACCTCTGCTTCCCAAAGTGCTGGGATTACAGGAATGAGCCAGTGTACATGGCCAGAATTTTATTTTTCCATAATAAAAATTATAGCAACATTACAAAATCTTTAGGCATGTGAGAAAAACGTGGCACCTAATGTTATCCTCGACCTCTCTAATTAGCATTGGGTGCTCTCGTCTCTACCTTTGTCTTCTGTGGTTTTAACGTTGCTGTGACTGAGATGGGAGCTTCGCGTTCTGCTTTTGCCTAAACATCTGAGCGTTCGCTCCTCACGGGATCACATAACCCCCTTCACCATTTCTTTAGACGGCAGCGGACCGCGATGGGCAGTCGTATTTGTCAGCTTGGCTGAACCGTAGCGTCCAGTTGCTTGGTCAAATGCTGATCTAAATGCTGGGAAAGTTCTAAAACTATGTGATTAAAATTCGCCGTCAGACGCCTTTAAGCAAAGCAAACGACCCTCTGGACTGTGGATTGGTCTCACCCAGTCCATTGAATCCCTTCCGAGTGGAGACTGAGAGCCACTGAGGGAATTCTCCCTCAAGAACGCAGTGTGGAAATCCAGCCCAAGCGTCCCGCCCACCGGCCTGCCCTGTGGACTTTGGACTCAAGGCTGAAGCAGAAAGGCTTCCCTGAGTTTCAACCTGAGGCCTGCCCTACAGAGTTCAGAGTCGCTAGTCCCCACAATGGCGTGGTCCAGTTCCCCGGGAGAGGTTGCTCTCCCTCTCTCGCGTTTGTGTGTGTGTGTGTGTGTGTGTCTATGTTTCTGTTTGTGTATATGAGGACTCCTCTGACTGAGATATTCTACTGAGCTCTTAAATCTATTTATTAACTGCTTTGCTATTGTTGGATATTTTAGCTTTTTCCAAATTATGCCACTGAAACAATACACCACTAAATATATTTACACACTCGTTCGTAGTTTGGATTACTCTGTGTTAGACCAGATTCTTAGACATTGAATTACCACGTGAACACTGTGCCCGCATTGTTGGCACACATTTACTTCTGCCAGCACCAACAGTGCAGTCTTCACCTCTCGGGTTATGATACGTTTTAAAATGTGAGCCAGTTCAATAAATAAATCCAAACTCCTTACCACAAGTTACACATTCAATACTTATTCCATGCCAGACTTAGCCTGGCTACAGGGAGCTTGCAACAATTAAAAAAACCCCTACAATTCAAAAGAAAGAAACTGTGAGAGCCCTTTGGACAAGGGACAGCAAGTGCAGAGGGAAGGTCTCTGAGTAGAAATGACGGCTCCCAGCAGCCTGCACCGCATGTAATCCACGCCACGTCAAGAGAGACTGACAAAAGCAATTCTCAATGTAATGCGTCTGATCATTTTTGTGCAAACAGATGTCATCTTTCATTAGAAATATGTGCAGTACACTTAGGAAAAAAGTTTAGTTACAAGCAACTTCATGTTCAAAAATATAAATACACAAGATTCCCTAATGCACATTGGCTGCACTTCTGACCTGACTCCTCCTGGCCTCTGAGGAAGCTGGGGGGACGCAACGCAGTGATGTTTTCATTCCTTGGTCCCCGCTGTGGTCCAGAAGTTGGAGCCTGGAAACAAGTTTCCTTGGCTCCAGTTACCCCTCCCTTCCTTCCTAAAGTCAATCCCTGCCACAACCCATGCTCTGTGTGTGTGAGTGTGAGTGTGTGTGCATGTGAGTGTATGTGTGTTGCATGAGTGTGTATGTGTGCGTGTGTGTATGTGTATGTGCGTGCATGTGTATGAGTGTGTGAATGTATGTATGTGTGTGAGTGTGAATGTATGTGTGTGTGAATGTGTGTGCATGTGTGTGTCGTACAAAAACACAAATGTAAAAGTAGACAGGGAGATGACTTTTTATTTTGAGACAGTCTTACTCTGTTGCCCAGGGTGGAGTGTATTGGTGGGATCCTGGCTCACTGCAACCTCCGCCTCTCGGGTTCAAATAATTCTCCTGCCTCAGTCTCCCAAGTAGCTGGGATTACAGGCGTGTGCCACATGCCCAGCTAATTTTTTTTTTTTTGTATTTTTAATAGAGACGGGGTTTCACCATGTTTGCCAGGCTGTTCGCGAACTCCTGACCTCAGGTGATCTACCTGCTTCAGCCTCCCAAAGTGCTGGGGTTACAGGTGTGAGCCACCCCATCTGGCAGATGCCTTTATTAATCAGAGATATAAAAGGAATTTGGGTGGCTCAGCATCTTGAAGTCAGAAAGGAAAGAGAGTTCCCACTTCTGACCTTATTAAAAGATAAAAAGTCTTCTGTTTGTGAATGCTGTGGACAGGCTGTGACGTGTGACTGGAGCAGACAGGAGGGCCGTCCCGGAGCATGCGTCTGCCTTCTCGCTCCTCTGGGTCTCTGCTGGAGGTCGTTTCCAGGCTTGTTCTAAGAGTCGTTTCTGGAGAAGTCACTTGGGGAAAGGAGGAGAAACAAGGGAAGCACGGGACGTAGTGCGGTGCCCACGGTGGAGACAGGGCTCGACCACGGCAGGTTGTGAACTGAACGTGAGCCCGGGAATCTCGTCCAGCAAGAGGGTCCCAAACCTGGAAGAGAGCGTGCGCTGGAAAAAAAGGAGATAGAAAAGAGCGAGGTCTGGAGGGCCACATGCGCTATGCCCATGCAGCAATTTTATTTTTGCAATATGTTTCATTATATACTTTTCTGAAGTTAAAGTTGTTTACGCCAGATCAACGTACTTAAGTTACAGTAAGCAAACTACGCCCGCTAAGTTACGCCCAGTAAGTAAGTTAAGCCCAGTAAGTAGGTTACGCCCAATAGGTCAGGGTAAGTAAGTTACAGTTACACCCAGTAAGTTACGGTAAGTAAGTTACAGTTACACCCAGTAAGTTATGGTAAGTAAGTTACAGTCACGCCCAGTAAGTTACGGTAAGTAAGTTACCAAGTGTAAATACTTAAGTTAATATTTTATAATGAAGGTAACAAGGGTCCAAAATGAACACAATTAAGCAATAAACCATAAGGAGCCGAAAGTAGACACAATGTCTCCCAAGTCCTCATATCCATAAAGTAATGTCTGTTAATTATTTTGAATAACATATAGTTCCTCTCTCGGTTCCTGCTTTGCCTCAGCTCGACTCCCCCAGCCAGGGATCTGTGTCCAGGCTCAAGCTCACGGTATGGCGAGGCCCATTTCCTAGGGGCCTCACACGGGAGCGATCCCCACAGGTCTCCCTTAACAGCAGGTTCTGGAGGCCCGGGCGCGTCAGCAGACCCGTGGGGTGATGAACTCCGTGTGCCCTGTGCGTTCCTGTGAGAGCTGTCAGTCTCCTGTTCGCGTGCCCCCACCACCAGCACGGTTCTTGCTTCAGAAAGCGCCTGTCCCTTTCTCATCCACAGGACGTCACACTGTGGTCACACGCCGCCTCTGAATTCTTTCTTCTTCTAAGCCAGTGGTTTTCCAAGTTCTTTTAAACCGAGACTCAGAATAAGAGGCACATTTTACATCACAACCAGCAGGTACATGCAGACGTGAAATAGGAGTGTGTGAAACAACACTCCCTCTGATGAGTGATTCCCTGATGGAAATCACAACTTCCATGATCATAGAAAAAGGCGCTTCCTGCTACCCTGCTCCTTTTTGAAAATGCTCATTAGGACTCATTAAATTGATTTCACAACCAGCTGCTTCACAAACACCTCCAGGTCATTGCAGCCTGGAAGCTGCTTGTCTGCGGAGGCCGCGGTGGCGCCGACCAAGAGCGAACCCATCCTTGTTTCTGCCTCTTCCAGCTTCTCTCTCACGTGTCGTGAAACCCACTGTGTCCCCATCACCCCACCCAGAGGACTCTCTTCTCCTGTCCCCACCCCACAATCTTCCTGTACCTTCCTCAGGCCCCTCGGAACCTCAGTGACTGGCCTGGGTGCCCGGCACCCACCCCTGCCCGGCGCCAAGCCCTGCGTCGTCCTCGCCCTGCTGGCCTCGGGCTGCGGGATCTGCCCTTCATTCTGCAAGGGCTTTTGTGTCGCTGAAATGCTTCCTTTGTTGTGAGACTAAGGTGTGAGACAGTATGACAACAGACCAAATGCAGCCCCGCCTTAGGCCTGATGCTTGGTAGAATATTCTTTATATATTTGCACTGTATTTTCCAGCTTGTCTCCAGTGGATCATGTTGCTTTTAGGACAAGAAAGAAAATCGAAGTTAGGCTGAGAGGAGATGGAAAGGCATTGCTGGACTGTCTGCCTGGGTCTCGCTGGTGCTGCCCCTGCGGTGGGGGTGGGGGTCGTCGGCTGCAGGTGGCCTCTCTGGAGCATGTGCCCACCTTCAGCAAGGAGCAGGAAAGCTGGAGCTGCTGCTGGCAGCTGGCGGCACTGCTTCAGGGGCTCCATGTGGTGGGGTGGGCAGTTGCTGCCCCTCTAGGGCACCCTGGGGGCCCCCAGCCTTCGGGGCTGGTGGGTGTCTTCCTGGCACACGTGTTTTTATGTTTGTTCCAGCTACATCTGGCTAAGCCGCCTCTTTCTAAATGCAGGGTCTGTGCACACATTTGCTCCAGGGATCCTTTTCTACTTTGAAAGGCAATTCTCGGCAGGGCTGGCTGTGTTTCCTTTGCAATGTGAGCTGCGCGGTGTCGGGTGTCACAGAGCTGGGGTGTTGGGGACGTGGAGGAGGGAGGGGCAGGCCTCTGCTCGCCAAGGCGGATCCCAGCCCGTCTGCAGCCTCACCTCCTGTTCGGTGGCCGTGCTGATGACGTCACCCACATACCTAAGTGAGCATGCTACTTCCTGACCTAAAGTCGGCCAAGGGGAGCAGGCAATCTGTGTGTCTTCCTTCCCCAAGAAAGCAAAGTCAGCCCTCGAGTCAGCACAGGAGACGTGGTTTTCTGAGCGTGGCCTCTGGGCTCTGAGCCTTCCTCCCAGCCCTCTCCACTTCTCTGCTTTCGGTCTCCTGCGTTTGTCTAACAGAGGAATGAGACACGGAAAAAGGAGTGTGGCCTTGGGTGGATTCTGGCCCTAAAGTGAAGCATAGAGGAATAAAGAGAAAGAACAGGACGTCTCCATGAGCTCAGGGCAGGCAAAGCTTCCTCAGGCAGGACACAGATAATCCAAGCCATGAAGGAAAAGGTTAATCTCATTCATTCAAATGAAAACTTTTGTTCACTGAAAGACAGCATCCCCAAGAGAAGAGGCAAGTCAGACTCAGAGACTGGTGGTCTGTGCAGTCAGCAAACAAGCAGAACACACATAAAGAACACTTACAAATCCATAAGAAAAATACTAAGAGGTCAATATTTAAATGGGCAAAACACTGGCACAGGAGTTTCACAGATGAGGACATCGAAATTGCCAGTCCACGTTGGAAAGGTGCTCAGTGTCACGGTTCATCAGGAGACCAGGAGAGGCCATCGTCCCCCACAGAAGGACCAAAGCCAAGAGGCCTGATGGTGCCCGTGCCAGCCAGGGTGCAGAGCAGACAGCCCATGTATTGTGGGCAGAACCTTCCACAGGCACAGCGGCTGGAGTGCTGGTTATCGGTGATTCTTTCTCTTGTGGTCCTCTCTCTTCCGGGATTTGCTGCGTGCCATGGGCAGGTGAGGCCCCCACCGGCTCACCAGTCTTCCTGTGAGCTCAGGGCAGACAACGGTTTCCCACACAGACCCCAGAACTCTCTCGTGCTCCACTGTGTCCATGGCTCTGTTTTCTGCTGCACCTGTGTGGCTGTTACCTGTTCCCCCTCAGCATTGCTCAAGAGCCTGGCACCAACCACAGCCTCGCTCCTGCCAGGCCCCCCGTACGTGCTGGAAATCACAGGTAAAGCTGGGCACTGTCAGCTCAGAGTTGAGCTTTAAAGCTGCTTCTTATGCTAACATTTTTTTTTTTTTTTCTCAGCATGGAACTGAGAAATGTCCTAAATGTGGAAAAATCAAACTGGGTCTCAGAAAAAAACAATAAGCATCTCTTCATTAATTATCAGACGGAAATCCAGAGCACAGCAAAGTTAATCAATGCAACAAAGTGCTTCCAGGCAGACAGACAGAAACTCAGGAGCTCCTTTTAGAAAACGGAGGCTCCTGGCAGGTACACTCACGACCTGCCCGGGTCACTAACTGAGCTGGGGCACAGACCACACCACCTGGAGCGATCTCTTCCTGGATTTGCCGTAAACTTCACCTGGCTGTGACCACACAGGCATCAGAACATCAAGTGGGAAACATGTACCAATTTTCCACGCCCGGACCCTGAAAAGAGAAGCACTTCTTCCTAGAAAACCCCCTTATTCTGATCGTTAAGTACCTAGATAATTCTTTCTAAATCCTGATGAGGGTGAAGAATACTGTGTTCCATATTTTAAAAAACACATTGGAAAAACACACCTTCTTTCCGAAGCCAAAGAGAAAAATGTCAAAAGGGGTGGCTGTTGCCAAAATGTCCAGCATGTCTGGATAACGCGGTGTCTGAGTCCAGCAGAACACGCCCTCACCTTCATCTCAGTCCAGCAGGACACACCCTCATCTTCACCATCTCAGTCCAGCAGGACACGCCCTCACCTTCATCTCAGTCCAGCAGGACACGCCCTCACCTTCAGCATCTCAGTCCAGCAGGACACGCCCTCACCTTCACCCTCTGAGTACAGCAGGACACGCCCTCACCTTCATCTCAGTCCAGCAGGACACGCCCTCATCTTCAGCATCTCAGTCCAGCAGGACACGCCCTCACCTTCACCATCTGAGTACAGCAGGACACACCCTCACCTTCATCTCAGTCCAGCAGGACACGCCCTCACCTTCACCATCTGAGTACAGCAGGACACACCCTCACCTTCATCTCAGTCCAGCAGGACACGCCCTCACCTTCATCTCAGTCCAGCAGGACACGCCCTCACCTTCAGCATCTCAGTCCAGCAGGACACGCCCTCACCTTCAGCATCTCAGTCCAGCAGGACACGCCCTCACCTTCATCTCAGTCCAGCAGGACACGCCCTCACCTTCAGCATCTCAGTCCAGCAGGACACGCCCTCACCTTCATCTCAGTCCAGCAGGACACGCCCTCACCTTCATCTCAGTCCAGCAGGACACGCCCTCACCTTCATCTCAGTCCAGCAGGACACGCCCTCATCTTCAGCATCTCAATCCAGCAGGACACGCCCTCACCTCCACCATCTGAGTACAGCAGGACACACCCTCACCTTCAGCAGCTCAGTCCAGGAGGACACGCCCTCACCTTCACCATCTGAGTACAGCAGGACACACCCTCACCTTCTTCTCAGTCCAGCAGGACACGCCCTCACCTTCATCTCAGTCCAGCAGGACACGCCCTCACCTTCATCTCAGTCCAGCAGGACACGCCCTCACCTTCATCTCAGTCCAGGAGGACACGCCCTCACCTTCACCATCTCAGTCCAGCAGGACACGCCCTCACCTTCATCTCAGTCCAGCAGGACACGCCCTCATCTTCACCATCTCAGTCCAGCAGGACACACCCTCACCTTCATCTCAGTCCAGCAGGACACGCCCTCACCTTCATCTCAGTCCAGCAGGACACGCCCTCACCTTCACCATCTCAGTCCAGCAGGACACGCCCTCACCTTCGTGGCTCCTGGTGAGTGATCTGTTAGCTGTTTTCTTTTCCTGTGGAGTTTCTGAGAAATCTCTCAGATGGTGGTGGCTGGGGTGAGTTATCAAGACCAAGCAAATAGACTGAACTACAGGCTGAACAGCCAGGCTTGCAGGAGACAGGCCAATGGAAGCTGCCGGCAGGAGTGAAGCAGAGGGTGGGGCAGAGGTTGAGCAGACTTTAGCTACGCACACCCCTGGGAGCTGTTTCTGTCAGATGGTTACACTAAAAAGAGGCTCCGCCTCCATCCTTTATAACAGCGTCTGTGAGCCACAGTTCAGTTTACTGTCTTGCATTTTCTGACTTATGTTGGCAGGGTAGCCACTCAAGCTGCCGTGGTCATGGAACCAACAGAGATGAAAGTGGGACAGGCAGGTTTTCATTGTCCGTATCCATGCAGCACTTGCGGTGGGTGAGGATGCGGATGCTGTCTTCCCCTGCTTGATAGCTGGCTTCTTAGAGGACTCAGCAGACACCCACCAGACATGTGACCACCACGGAGGTGATGGGAAGCCCCTCATCCAGGGAGGAGCAGCCTCGGAGCTCGCACGGGGCTGGTGGCATACAGCACCCCGCTGCATGTGCTTGGGGCCATGGCAGCGCCCTGGAAGAGAAACGGGAATTACCCCAGGGTTTGTCGTCTGGCGGTGGAGTTCGATACTCAAGAGTTATGATATTTATTTCAGAAACACCATCTGGCCATCAGCCCAATCTTGAGTTTTTTATTTTTCTCAAGATGATCATTAGGAGTGGTTTAAACAAAACCAAACACAATTTTGAGGACCCCAAACCTGACTCACCAGAGCCCTTGCTGAATTCTCCTTGAGTCAGCCCGGCCCTCCCTGCTGACTCACCCTTGTGGGCACCGTTCTTCTGACTTTATCACTTTTTGCTGCTTTTTTGGTTTCCAGCTCTGACTAAATTCAGACCCAAAACCTTCTGATTCTTCCCGGCCGCCTCAGGGAAACCCAGAGGCAGATCTGAGTCGGGGAGTGGGGTCTGAGCATGGGGCTTGGACCGCCCCGTGATGGAGGGACCTGAGAGGTGGGTATCTTCCCAGGGAGCTCTGGAGAGCAGCCTCAGTCGGGCAGGAGGGGTCTGCCATCCTCCTCTCTCTACAGGCAGGGCTGCCATGTGATGGGCGGCTCAGGGTCCACTCCACACCCCCAGCCCCAGGCAGACGTGGGGCTGGTGTTTCCTGCCACTCCTCACAAGGCAGGGACACTGGGGATTCCACAGTCAGAGGCGAACCTGCATTTATCTAAATGGAAGGAGAGTGGTGTCTGGCCGGAGGAAGAGGGGAAGTGGCACCTCCCAGTGAAGAAGTCGTCCCAAAGCCATGGGGTGGATGGGGGCTGCCTCGAGGGGAGGCTTTGGGATCTGGGGAGGAAAGGCCAGGGGAAGTGAGTGTCCATGCAGAGGAAACTGCATCCAGATTCCTCTTTAGATAGTGACAGGGAGCTCCAGGGGCTGCCCTGTCAGGGATCTGTGGGACATGCGTGTTTCCTTCACCTCCTCTGGAAACTTGGCTATAAGGGCAGTGGGTGGAGGGGAGGCCCTGCGGGATGAAGGAAACAGCAGCACAGCAGCTCAGAGGAGAGGCCAGTGGAGGCATGAGATGGGTCTGCAGGGGCAGGTGAGCTGCACCCCAAGCCCAGGAGAAGCCCCAGAGACACTGGGAGCCAGGCTGCCCTACGGAGCTACAGACAGGTGAGATGGCAAGTTCCAAAAGCAACTCCAAGATCTCAAGGCTATCTTCCAGCAAGCTCGGGCCTGGACGCACGTCCTCCCACCAGGCAGGCATGGGGCACCCTTGGTCAGGATTGCAGGGAAGGTGGGTGGATCCCATAAGTGCTGGGTCCTGCCCCCCACCACAGTAGCTCAGCTGCAGAAGGTCATGGAAATGTGATGGCAGGGGGCACGGGAACTCTGGGCTCACTCCAGCCCCACTGCCTGAATGCTGAATGCTGGCCGGATGACACTTGGGAGTTCAGAACCCAAGATGAAGGGGGATGTGGAACCTTTAAATAGCAGCAGGGAAACCAGCGGGTGTGGGCAATACCTTAGTGTTTTCAGGAAAAAGATTTCCTACCTAGAAGTGGAATCCAACCATATTATCAGTCAAGAATAAAAGGAAAAAGACATTTTCAGACCTGTACAGAGGCTCCTAGAGGATCAACCCTGGAGGAGGAGCTCAGCACCAGGACACAGGAGAGACGTGGGGGGCTCTGGCACTGTGGGGAGGGGGCTCTGGGTTACAGTGCAGGAAAGCCAAGAACTTCCAGGGGGCTCTGAATCAGCATTCTCACTGTATGGAGAGATTTCCATTTCTGACTGAGAGGTTGGGAGAGAATCGAGGATGGGTATATGGGCAAAGCCATTTGAAAATCAAGGCAGCGATTAATTCCAGACAAAATAGTTTGTACAAGATGGGCTACGTAATCACAGCACATTAGGATACATTGGCTGCAGTGGCAAAGGCCAACATAATAGTGGCCTGAACAGTCTAGAAGCTCACTCTCTCAGGAAGCCGTTGGAGGGTGAGTGGATACAGCGGCTCCGCAGGGCCAGGCCTGGCTATCCTGAGCATATGTCAGGCATCTCAGGGTTCAAGAGGGTGGCTCTACCCCACCGTCAAGCCCACACTTCCCTGGTGGGGGGAAGCAGGGGAGGGGCATCTCTCCCCCTCCCATGTCCTGCCAAGAAGTTGTATGCATCATGTCCACTCATAGGCACTGACCAATGACCAAAGCCCATCCCACAGCCCACTGCAGAGGAGGCTTGTGCACCTGCCCACTGGCCCAGCAGCACTGGGATCACTATAAAAGATGTCTTGAGGCAGCTGGAGGAGGCTGGGCCTTGGAGGCTATTAAGGGATGAGTGCTAGTTTAGCTGGGTATGATAGCAATATTGTGGTGATGTCAATACAGCCCTTATCTGTAAGAAATACAAACAGAAGTGTTGGTGGATGAAATAACATGATGCCTGAGATCTGCTTCAGAATATCCCAAATGTATTTAGGTATTGTGCGATTAAAAAGTAAACTTTTTAAAGGGTCAAATAATTTCTTTCATCATATATAGAAGAGGAGGCTGGAAGGTGGAGGCTGGAAGGTGCAGGAGACCGGCTGTCCTTGTCCATGGGCATTCCCACAGCTGGTGTGAACACCCAGAGATGAGCTGACGCCCACCCAGCCACTGTGAAAACCCACAGATGAGCTGACATCTACCTGGTGTGGCTTCCACCTCCACCGGGGCCTGACGTCGGAGGGGCCCAGGGAGGGAAGCAGATACAGCCCTCCCTGGGGATGGACATTTCCAACAGCCCGAAATGGTCACCCTCCCTAGTAGGACATTAGCAGAAAATACCTATAACTTAGAAATCATTGAACAGCAGTGAAACATATTTTTTTTAATTGAAGGTGAAAACTGAAAGGAAGTGTGAAGAACATTCCAAGTGAGCAGCAGGGGTGGCAGGATCACCCAGAAATGCCACTTTGTGGTTGTGGTCATTATAAGCATGAAAATAAATCTAAAATATTTAAAAGATCACTTTAATACAAATAAAAAGTGATAGGAAAAGGCTTGTTGAAGCACGGGAGGCTTGAATGTGCGCAGGACGGACAGAGGTGAAGACTGAAGTCGAATGTGCGCAGGACGGACAGAGGTGAAGACTGAAGTCGAATGCGCAGGACGGACAGAGGTGAAGACTGAGGTCGAATGCGCAGGACGGACAGAGGTGAAGACTGAAGTCGAATGTGCGCAGGACGGACAGAGGTGAAGACTGAAGTCGAATGTGCGCAGGACGGACAGAGGTGAAGACTGAAGTCGAATGTGCGCAGGACGGACAGAGGTGAAGACTGAAGTCGAATGTGCAGGACGGACAGAGGTGAAGAATGAAGAGCAAGGAAGACCGCGGTCCGGGCCTTTGCACAGGACGAACAGAGGTGAAGACTGAAGGGCAAGGGAGACCGCGGTCCGGGCCTTTGCACAGGACGGACAGAGGTGAAGACTGAAGGGCAAGGGAGACCGCGGTCCGGGCCTTTGCACAGGACGGACAGAGGTGAAGACTGAAGGGCAAGGGAGACCGCGGTCCGGGCCTTTGCACAGGCCTGGCTGGGTTCACCATGACCTGCATGTGGACACTGCAGCCCAGCGGGCAGAGCTCCCCAAAGCCAAGCTGCTGCCTTGATGGGGTCGCGTGTGCTGCCCACTAGCACCTGCATTGTGCACTCCGTGTGTGACCCAGGAGGACCCTGTGCAGGGACTGTCCGTGCTTCCCAGATTTGCTTCTCCGGCAGCAGGTGAGCTCCGGGGTCCTGTCAGCACTGCCTCTGCGGGGCTCCTGAAATAGTCAGAGTGGGAACAGGTTAAAAGTTTTAACCCCTGAATGGCTAAGATTTTAAAAAAATGAAATCTGGCCAGTGGTTAAACCAAATTACAGAACTAATTGCTTGCACTTAAAGCAACACTAAAGCAAATGTGAGATTCTGTTTAACTTGGAGGACCGGCACAGTTGGCAGCGTAGTTCTGTTCTCATTTCTCACCAGGGAGGGCTACATTTCAGGCTGTTCATGCAGAACTGTGATGAAATGAAGGCCTTGGTGTCTGTGAAGTTCAGGTGTTTTAAATGGAGCAAAGGCCCCTCCCGGGCTCACCCACCCATTTCCACCTCAGCAAACCATCCCAGTGCCATGAGCAGAGAGCAGGGAGCTCCCACCTTCTGATGCAGCAGCCAGATGGCAGGAGGGCCACAGAAGCTGGTCCCCGAGATATTCTGAACCGCAGGTCCAACTGGGAGATGCCAGGCACTGAGGGGACCCCGAGCCCTTGAGGGAACCGTGACTGCAGGGGACTCCTCTCCTCCGTGACCTGCTCCCAGGCTGCCCCTGTGCAGAGCTCGGGAAAGGGGTCGTGACCCTGACCCCTCTGCCAGGCTGCCCGCGCTGCCCAGGGGACGTCGTTTCCACTGGGCCACTGGTGCTGTGTGACCATGGTGTAGGCGAAGCCTCTGGACAGAGAACCTGGTAAACTGGCTGCGGCAGGGTCGAGGTCGGGATTGAGGTGTGGCCGTGCCAGGTGACCTCTGCAAGGACCTGGGGAGCTGCACCAAAATGGCAGAGAGAAGGATGTGGTTCTTAAGCAGCCTCCGTGTTGACTTCAGCTGATCTTTAATTTCAGTTGCCAAAGCAGCTGCCTGCACCGTGCTGCTGACTCCCAGGGGCCTCGGACCCACCCAGCCGCCCGCCCAAGGCGAGAATTAGGGCTGCAGCTGGGCCAGGCAGACGGGGCCAGGGGGCACAGTTCACGGGGGCCCCACACTCCACACTGCCAACTCCTGTTTTTCCAGTAGTCCCGAGCTAACTGGAAGAAACAGAAATATGAGGGAAGGAGGGAGAGAAAGAGGTGAAAAAATATGGTCATAAATCCGGGACCTCTTTTTATTGGCGTTTCTCTCTCAGATTTCCAGTTTGGAAAAGTACCTTTTTATGCATCCCAGGCAGCTTGGTGATGGTGGAATTCTGATGATAAATGCAAAGTTTTCAAAAGTCCTTCCTATGCCTAGGAGAGCAGAGCCTGGAACAGGGCAGCCGCCTCAGGACCTCGGTCATCCTTAGACTAAGAGCTGTGGCTTTTCCAGTTCAACTTTGCCCCTAGCCTCCGTGCCAGTGTGACTGTGCCAGGCGCCCTCGGTGCCCTGAAACCCTGTCCACGCCTGGCTGCACCTCTCAGCTCGTCTTAGGGAGCGAAGGTTGGCCAGGCGCCCTGCAGGAGGCCCAGCAGGGAAAGGGTGTGTGATTGGGCAGCGCTTTCAAGTGAACCAGGGAGAACCAGCGAAGAGCGTGGAAACTGGGAAACCTCGCAGCTGGGAAGACACAGTGCAGGGTCTGCCATCTGGACGGGGCTCTGTGTCTCCTGGGGTGGCAGACGGTGAATGCAAGACTGGGTTTGTGCCTCAGATCTGCCCGGGTGATGCCTCCCTGCCCAGCCCGGGAAGCTGCAGCACAGCGGGTCTGCCGCGCCTGCATAGGTGGGTTTAATTGGCTCCGGCTGCGCTGGCGGCTCCTCTCCCCTCTGTGATGTGGCGCGGGGAGTCTTGGGTGTAGCCTCTGAAGCAGCTGCAAGTCATTCCGTCGTATAAATTGAAATGAGAAGAGGGTGAAAACTCCAAGCCTCGACTGCCCATTCCACAGCTGTGCTCATGCAGCTCCACCCGACGGCCGCCCAAACAAAGCTGCCTCCACGGCCCTGGCCGGCTGACGAGAGGAAGGGAAGGAGATCACACTAAGCCCCAGGTATTCTTGTGAGCTGGAAGCCAGCCGGGAGGGCTGGGTGCCAGTGACACCTCCAGCCAGCAGGCCCCTGTGGGGGCCGCGTCTCAGTAGTGTGCCCAGGGGTGAGGGGTGTCCAGCCACCACCAACCGCCCAGGAGGCAGAGGTGACCCAAGGGGGGCTGCTTGGTTCATGGGGGAGAGCCCAGCCCCCAACGCGGAGCACGGATGGACTCTGAGGAGCCCCCACACGGGGCACGGATGGACACTCTTGTGGTCCCCCACACAGGGCACGATGGGCTCTCGGGGTCCCCTGGGCATCCTGCCCACCAAGCCGACTGTAAGATCATCGAAATGGAGCAGGAGCCCAGGCCTCAAGTTTCCAGGCCAAGTGACCCCCATGAGTGCCTGAGAGGCTGGACATGGAGGCTGGCTCCCGGCCTCTCACCTGAGCCTCCCCATACCCTTGCCTCCACGTCTGAGAATGCCCAGCGCCCCAGCATGGCCTCGGGGAGGCAGCGGTGCTGAGCGTGTGGGGCTGAGAGGATGGCTCTGGGCCAGTCGGGTGCTGGACACTGGCTGGCACGGAACCATGTGGAGAAGAGCCCACTGGTGTGAGCAGCTCCAGCTGCTGCTCCCGCCGCCCTGGCCTCTCGTGAGGCCCTGCCTGGGCCCATGTCCAAGTCCCAGCACTGCAGACGGCCGGCGAGTCACAGGGTGAGCACAGCACAGAGGCTGCTTTTACACGCGGACACCTGGGGCCACCTCCACAGGCTGCTGCCTCAGAGGGAGCATGGCCCACAGGGACCTCCTGGACTCAGCCTCAGGGCCACCTGGGGGCTTCTGAGGGTGCGGTCAGACCAGAAGCTCGAGTCCTGAGAGCCGCGCTGTCCTGAGGGCACAGCCAATGCCCACTCCTGCCCCCAGCCTGGTGTCCATCCTACTGTTAGAGGGGCTGGGGGACAAAGTGCCAGACCAGGTGTGGTGGGAAAGACAGCTCTCAGCTTCAACCTGGGTATGTAGCGGGGACACACATGGGACGATAGTCAGACGAAGGCACCTGGTGGAGACATGATGGGTCTGGGGTCAGACGCAGGCGCCGGACTTCCCGAGACGTCCACACTCAAAAGCAGCGTCTGAGGCCTGGGGTGGTGTGAACAGTTCAGGGGCTTCCCAGGAGCGGTCCTGGCTGACATAGCTCTGTGGAACTCAGACATGACCTGGGGCCCTGCTCACCTGTGGGGTGTGAACTAGAACCCCACACTGCAGGAGCCCAGCTTCCCCTCCCTGGGTGGTAGCATCCTGTTCCCCTGCTGGTGTGAAAGGGAGACCCCTCGTCAGAGTGGATGGCAGGGCCAGCACCCACGGTGGGTAGGTTCGTCGTCAGTGTCCCCTGGAGGGCCCGGCCTGGCCTGAGACCCCATCTGGTGGATGATCTGGCCCAATGTCCTTCCTACTCCTCCCCTGCCTTCCCTTGCTGGCACTTCACGAGTGAGCCTGAGTTACTGAGTTGAAGGGAAGCAGAAGAGGTGGAGCGTTCCAGGTGCTGAGGGACCAGGAAGGAGGAGAGGCGGGGGGTTCCGGGAGCTGAGGGACCAGGAAGGAGGACAGGTGGAGCGTTCTGGGTGCTCAGGGACCCGAAGGAGGGAGAGGTGGTGAGTTTCAGGTGTTCATGGACTCCAGGTCTGCTCCCCCTGTGCTGTCCTCTGTGCCGCCCTGTAGGGGCCTGGCAGCCACAAGTGTTCTTTGGGCCCGAGCCGGCCAGGCTGGAGTCAGGTCCCCCTAAGCCACACGTGCCTCTTGCTCTGGGTGGGGGCTGAGGGGCATCTACATGCACGGGGCTGTCGATGGTGCCTGGTTCCTCTGTCCAGATGCAGTTCTGGGCTTGCAGCCTCAGCTGCCCTGATGGGACAGCAACCCTGGTTGTCGCTGGAGGCTCTCGGGTCTACACAGACCCCATCCTATATCCTGCAAGGTTGAAACACAGAGGGAGGCTGGCCCAGCCTCATGGGGAAGAAAGGCCAGTGACATCGTTGGCTGAGGCTGGCAGCCATCTTCTAGTGGACACTATGGCTGAAAACCAGCCAGGGGTGCCTCAGAGTCGCTGCCACATGTAATCGCCCAGCGGCCCATGGAGAACCAATCAGGCACCTGCATTCACTGCCACGTGTAATCGCCCAGCAGTCCGTGAGGTGCTGGCAGTTCCTCCATCCACGAGTTAGATGGAGTCATCCGGGGGCATGTCCCGGCAGCAGCGCTCTGGCTCCTGACCACCATATCAGCAGCCTGAGACCACCAATCAGGGCTGAGATCAGTACAGATTCCTCCGTTCTCACCAGGCTGCAGGCACCTTGCAGGTCCACACTCCTTGCTGGGGGCCCAGGGAGACTCTGCTTGAAGGATCACGGTTGTGGGAGGAACCCAGCTGCCAGCTGCAGAGCTGAGGTTCTGTCTCCGCCCTGGCCTGTCATGGGGGCCTCCCACCTGCCAAGCAGCAAGCAACGCCGCACGACCATCGACCTCTGTCTCTCACTCCGCTTTCTGGCTCCCTGGACCCAGCCCGAGCTCTGGTGATGACCAGGTAACTCCTGCCCCAAGCAGGCATGCAGATGTTCTAACAGTCGCTACGTGGCTCTGCATCCTGCGCACAGGCCGCCCTGTAGGGGGCGTCGGCACTGCTGGCTTCAGAGCCCCTCGCGATGACACAGCTGCTGTGAGCACAGGTCCGTGGCCAGTGCTGGGACCCACATCTCCTGCCTCCAGCTGCGTGACTCAGGGAAGCAGGAGCCTCTCCCTCCTACTGTCCGTCCACACACCCAAGGTCACCCATGTGCACCCATGCTGTGCACTCGCTGTGTCTGTTAAGAACGCGGCGTCCTCTGCCCCTGATTTCCCAGGAAAGCTTGACCGTGGCGGTGTTCCCCCCAGGTACATGGGAATATGCGGGGCGGCAGTGGGGGGCACACGGAGACTGCACGCTGGGTCCTGAGGCTGCCTACAAAAAAGAATCCAAAATATCCATTAATTGTTTACGTTGATTGCAGATTTGAATAGTATTTTTTATAGGTTGGGTTAAACAAAATATGAAAACTAATGACACCTACTTCTTTTTCCTTTTCTAATGTGGCCACTGGAAACCTCAGACTCACATCTGTGGTTCCCATTAGGTTCCGTCAGACGGTGCGTGTCTAGAAAGTGGCTGTGAAGTGCCGCCCCTCCCGCTGGTTTTACTAGAATCGCGTCTGACCCGCAGGACTGAACATGTGGTCGGGAATTGTCCGCGCTGCGGCAGTAGAGCTGCTGGGGAGTGCGCTGGATGTTTCTTTCGTTTTGTTTCTCATTTTTGAAAATTTAATATGGAAAGACTTTGAGGTCATGCATGGTCTGCAAATGACTTCTCTGTCCTTACTCAGGACGGGCACCCACACAGGCCTATGAGGAGCATGCACGTGTTGCCTGGGCACGTGTGTATGTGAGCACGTGTGTCCACGAGCACGTATGTGGGCTTGCGTGTACCTGAGCACGCCTGCTGGCACCAGCATGGGTATAAGCTGCGGCCTCACAGGCTTGTCACTGTGCAGCTGGAAGTCCCTCTGCAGAGAGTCGGGGCAGGGCCCCGTGGCCTCATGCTGGTGTGTGGCAGCCACAGGTCCAGTGCCTATAGCCTCAGTTTGGCGCCCAGAACTGCTGCCTGTGGTGAGTGAGCTCTGCTGGAGAAAATGGAGAACCGCAAGGGGGACGGGGACGGGGCTGCTGGCTGCCTGCTCCCTCAGTAGGAGGGCCTGGGGGATGGGGACTGGCTGCTGGCTGCCTGCTCCCTCAGTAGGAGGGCCTGGGGGACTGGGACAGGGACGGGGACAGGCTGCCGGCTCCCTGCTCCCTCAGTGGGAGGGCCTGGGGGACAGGGACGGGGACGGGGCTGCCAGCTGCCTGCTCCCTCAGTTGGAGGGTCTGGGAGACGGGGACGTGGATGGGCTGCCAGCTACCAGCTCCCTCAGTGGGAGGGCCTGGCCTGTGCCGAGCTGCACTGCTGCCTTCACCCCAGGGCCTCCCGGAGAGGACAGAGCCATCAGCAGACAGCTTCTCCCTTACAGCCTAGGCAGCATCTGCACCCAGCAAGGGTATGCACCCGTGCAGGAGCCTTGGTCATCCCCATTTCGAAGTGCCCCACCACAGGCAGCCCTTAGAAGCCCCTGTGTATCAGCCACCACCATGGAGGACTGGGCATGGACAGGAGACAATGGTGGGGACAGCTGGGGTGTCCCACGGGGACTGTGTGGGGCTATCTGCCCCACAACATGGGCTGACTCCTCCCTCCCCCCCACGTCTTGAAGTTCGCACTTCATTAAGCCCCTGGGATGCAACTGCTTAGAGACCCACTTGGGTTAAATGAGATGCATCTGGATTATTTAAAGGCCCTCGGTCACTCACACGTTCATCTGAATAAGTTTGGTCTGCTTGATTTTACTTCTCTCAGTCTGACTTCTGGATGGGGATTTGGGAAGGAGCTTCTGGGGTTCAGGCAGCCCCAGGGGACGGGCCAAGGCTCTGTACTCCGGCCACCTACTTGTTCCTGCCTCTCAAAGTCTCCCTGAGCCCCAGGCTGGTGTGGACATAGGAAAGTCCCCCTGAAGGGCCCTCTTTGCATGGAGAAGCCTGAGCCCTGAGCAGCCAAGGAGGTTGTGGAAACAGGCAGCCACGGCTGGAGAAAGCATTTCTCCTCCTGCTCCTGCCTGGGCAGCGCCATTCAGATCCGAAGCCCGTCCACGTGACAGCATCCTCCGGGGCCAGATGTGAAGAGCTACTCCATGAAGGCCAGAGGTGAGCACCTGGGGACTTCTCTCCAAAGAGACAGCAGCAGGTACAGACGTGGTGGGTACTGACACTAAGCACAGCACACACACCACACGCACTGTCCTCACGCATAGCACACACGTGCACACACACCACACGCAATGTACTCACGCACAGCACACACGTGTACACACACCACAGGCACTGTACTCAAACAGCAAACACACCACACGCACTGTACTCAAACAGCACACACACCACACGCACTGTCCTCACACACAGCACACACGTGCACACACACCACATGCACTGTACTCACAAACAGTACACACACCACACGCAGTCCTCACACACAGCACACATGTACACACACGTACTGTACTCATGCACAGCACACACCACACGCACTGTCCTCATGCACAGCACACACGTGCACACACACCACACGCACTGTACTCACACACAGCACATATGTACACACCACACGCACTGTCCTCATGCACAGCACACACCACACGCACTGTCCTCATGCACAGCACACACGTGCACACACACCACACACACTGTACTCACGCACAGTACACCACATGCACTGTCCTCATGCACAGCACACATGTACACACCACATGCACTGTCCTCATGCACAGCACACATGTACACACCACATGCACTGTCCTCATGCACAGCACACACGTGCACACACAGCACACACATTGTCCTCACGCCCGGCACACACACACACACACACTACTCAGCACACACGTGCACACCGCGCACTGTCCTCACACACAGCACACACGTGCACACACACATGCACTGTCCTCATGCACAGCACACATGTGCACTCACCACACGCAGTCATGCACAGCACACACGTGCACTCACTACACGCACTGTCATGCACAGCACACACGTGCACACCACACATACTGTCCTCATGCACAGCATACACTACACGCACTGTCCTCATGCACAGCACATGTGCACACACCACACGCACTGTTCTCACGCACAGCACACACGTGCACACACCACATGCACTGTACTCAGGCACAGCACATACCATGCACTGTCCTCATGCACAGCACACGTGCACACACCACACGCACTGTCCTCACACACAGCACACACATGCACACGCACTGTACTCAGCACAGCACATGTGCACACACAACACACTGTACTCACGCACAGCACACATGTGCATACACGCACTGTACTCACGCACAGCACACGCACATATGTGCACACACGCACTGTACTCATGCACAGCACACGTGCACACACATGCACTGTCCTCATGCACAGCACATACATGCACACACACCAGACGCATTGACCTCACGCACAGCACACCACACGCACTGTACTCATGCACAGCACACACACCACATGCACTGTACTCACAACACACGTGCACACACATGCACTGTCCTCATGCACAGCACATGCATGCACACACACCACACACATTGTCCTCACGCACAGCACACGCACATATGTGCACACACGCACTGTACTCATGCACAGCACACGTGCACACACATGCACTGTCCTCATGCACAGCACATACATGCACACACACCAGACGCATTGACCTCACGCACAGCACACCACACGCACTGTACTCATGCACAGCACACACACCACATGCACTGTACTCACAACACACGTGCACACACATGCACTGTACTCACACAACACTCACCACATTCACTGTCCTCACGCACAGCACAAACATGCACACGCACCACACTGTCCTCACACACAGCAGATGTGCCCACACACTGTCCTCACGCACAGCACACACACATACTGTACTCACGCACACATCCACCTGGGTGCTTGCTGCATGCACACAGGTGCACATTCGTGTGGTCGCCGCGCCAGCCTCCCTCCCTGGGGCACTCCTGTCCATCTGTATTGTGGTTGTCCCTGGGAGCTGAGAAGGTCTGGCCTGTTTTCACTGGGATTCAGAGACACTGTTGGCGGCAGAACTGTTTCACCCCCACCTGTTTTCTCCACAAATATTCTTTATTAAGAGAACTGTAATTGAGAGCGTTAGGCAGAACCTGAAGAGACTGTGGCCTTAGTGGTGGGAACGCCTGGTGCAGCTCTGAGGCCTGGGGCGAGTCATCAGGCTTCCGCCTTGGCTTCCCCTCTGTGGGCCGACAGTGCGGCCTGCGTGGGCTCCTCAGGTGAATGCTGTGCACCCCACAGGAAAGGCTTCTCCTCAGGTGAATGCTGTGCACCCCACGGGAAAGGCTTCTCCTCGGGCGAATGCTGTGCACCCCACAGGAAAGGCTTCTCCTCGGGCGAATGCTGTGCGCCCCACGGGAAGGGCTTGTCCTTGGGTGAATGCTGTGCACCCCACGGGAAGGGCTTCTCCTCGGGCGAATGCTGTGTGCCCCACAGGAAGGGCTTGTCCTTGGGTGAATGCTGTGCGTCCCATGGGAAGGGCTTCTCTGTGCTGTTTAGCAGGTTTTTCATCACCTCTCAAGGGCCTGGAGTTGGAAGAGAAAGAGCAAAATGAAAAGGCGCCTCCGACAGCAGCCGCCACCCCGAGCCCTTCTCTCTGGGTGCAGTCAGCAGCTCTCCACAGCCCGGCCCCGGGCCCTGCACGGAGCTCAGCAGGGACCCCATCTTCTAGAGCAGATGCCAGCCCCACAGACATGCCCTGGAATCCCCCTCGGAACTCACAGGAACCACTTTTTTCTGCTTAACCCATTGTTTTAGGGTCCTGGGGCTGCCAGGTCAATGTCCCACAAACTGAGGGACTTAAAGCAAAAATTTCTCCTCTCCCTGGCCTGGATGCCAAAGTTCAAAACAGGGACAAGGTAGGCCATGGGCAGGGAGTGCTCCCCAGGTGTTCCTGGATGTGGACAGGGTGTGCTCCCCGGGTGCTCCTGGATGTGGGCAGG
This sequence comes from Callithrix jacchus, assembly GCF_049354715.1. Classification (NCBI taxonomy): domain Eukaryota; kingdom Metazoa; phylum Chordata; class Mammalia; order Primates; family Cebidae; genus Callithrix; species Callithrix jacchus. The sequence goes on from NC_133514.1 coordinate 121,848,140, forward strand.
GAGTGCTCCCCGGGTGCTCCTGGATGTGGACAGGGTGTGCTCCCCGGGTGCTCCTGGATGTGGGCAGGGAGTGCTCCCCGGGTGCTCCTGGATGTGGGCAGGGAGTGCTCCCCGGGTGTTCCTGGGCATGGGCAGGGAGTGTTCCCTGGGTGCTCCTCCTGGGCATGGGCAGGGAGTGCTCCCTGGGTGCTCCTCCTGGGCATGGGCAGGGAGTGCTCCCTGGGTGCTCCTCCTGGGCATGGGCAGGGCTTGCTCCTGGGTGTTCCTGGGCATGGGCAGGGTGTGCTCCCCCTGTGCTCCTGGGCATGGGCAGGGTGTGCTCCCCCTGTGCTCCTGGGCATGGGCAGGGTGTGCTCCCTGGGTGCTCCTGGGCATGGGCGGGGTGTGTTCTCCAGGTGCTCCTTGGCGTGGGCAGGACGTGTAGCTCTGTCCATGCAGCGGGGTTTGGAGGAGGGGGTCCAGGGCATGGAGAGACAGGGCCCCCCTTTGACGCTGGCCACCTCTCTGTCCCTGCCCTTCCCTGCCCCGAGATGGCTGTTTGGGCCCCCCAGAAGCAGGCCCAGAGCATTTGCTGTATCTGCTTTATTTGGGGCATTAGGGAAGACAGGATGTTGGCAGCATTAACCAGGTCCCCTGCTGGCTCCTGGACTGGGCCTTGGCCCCCCTGGGCTGTTCCCACTGGCTGCTCCTGGTGGCCCCTGCTCTGGCTGATCCCCAGACAGGTTCAGTGAGGGTGGCGGGAGGCACTGCCAGAGGCACCTTGTAAACAAGTGAACCTGCCTAGGGATTTGTGGGTTGCGGGGGGTGGGTGTGGGTTTAGCATTTGCGAGCTGCCACATCTGGTGGCCCAGACAAACTGAGACACCCAGGTCCCACCCAGCCAACAAGCCCCTGTGCCCCCCAGTCCCACAGTGGCTTGGGGAGAGCATGCCTGCAGCACACTGCCTCTGAGGGCCCACTGGTGTCCAGGCAGCAAGTGGGAATTCTTTCTGCACCTAAATCAGTCTGTGCCCCGGGATCTGCCCCCCAACAGCAGGTCTCTCCTCACAGCTGCCGGGAGGTATGACCTGAGGTACACCTGGAGGAACATTCTGGAAATGAGAACAGCAGTGCAGCCCAAGAGGAGCAGCAGGTCAGCCTCGCCTCACCCCAGCAGAAGCTGGGCAGGCGCAGACCCTGGGGGCCTCAGGGCAGGACTCCATCCATCCTGGGCTGGGAAGAGCAACTCAGGTCCTGCCTGGAAACCCGAGGCCTCCGGTCCAGGGAACTCAGCAGGAAATGAAAGCCAAGGATGAAACCAGGACCCCAAAGGGCTGGTTCCCAGGCTGGAGCTGCACCCCCTGCAGAAGCTTGGATAGCAAGTGACAGTCAGCAGCCAGGTAGGAAACTCAGGGGCTCTGCACTTGGAGGGAAGCCCTGCCCATATGGAAATGCTTTTGAAGCTCGTGGTGGTGCACTGGGCCACCAGACGGCTCCGTGAGGACGGTCATCAGCCCCGTTTCTCAGGTAAGAAAACCAGGCTCAGATTTTCAGCAACTTGTGCACAGCGGCAGGTGGGTCACCCTCAGCGGCAGAACCAGCACAACACCAGCAGGTCCAGGCCTGGAGGTGCTCCCGCACCTCCCCACTGCACCCCAAACTCCCCACACCTCCCCCATAGGCTCTCACCCCACACAACTTCTCACCATACACCCAGAAACCTGGCATCCCACACGCTCCCCCCCGAACACCCCATGCCCCACACACCACACAGCCCCCACCCCCACAAACCCTGCACCATCCACCCAGCAACTCCGAATCCCACAGGCTGCCCACCCTCACCCTGCGCCCCACCCTCCCATACCCAGCACCCTGCATCCCACACCCTGCACCCCGGTGCCTCGTCCCCACTCTGCTCCATTACACTCCTGCACGGTGGACATGCTGGACACTGCTGTGCTGAGCCCTGATGCCTCCTGCCTATGCCCTTTGCTCTGAGCCTGGCCTCGCAGCCCACCTCTCCCAGGGTGTCTGGTGGTATTCAGGTTCCTGGTAGCAGCCCAGCTTGCCAGGCTCCAACACTCCCCTAGGGACCCCTGTATCCCCCCTCCATCCCCCCAGTCTTTGTGCAGGCCCAGCAACCCCTACCCAGCCCTCGTGCCCAGAGAAGGGAAAGGCTTTCAAAAGGGGAGCCCTCAGAGTCCAAGATTCTTCAAAAGTTCCAAAAGAAGTGCTGTATTTTTTAAATAACTCATTTTATCAAAAACACGTGACAGTTAAGGGATGGGAAATGGCGTGCAGAGCTGTCAGACTTTGTTTTAAAGGTACAGCACATCCACCTCCTCCCAATGCCGTAATGCAGCCACACTGAAGCTGGGGAGCACGTGCGTGTCCTCACAGGCCCGAGTTTACAGTGGGTGGAAGCACCAGGGGCTCAGGAGCCCGAGCTTAAGGCCTTCTGCACGGACAGTGTGGGGGACGTGCCATCCCTCCCATGATGCTGAGGGGACCTCACAGTGCCCCCGGGAAGTGCTGGTGGGGCGGGCAGCAAGAGCCACAGTCAGGGTCCCCGGATGGGGCTGCGGGGCCCTTGGTGTCCTTCACTGCTGTGATGGGGCTCCCTGCCGCCCCAGTACCTGTGGGCTGTGACCAGTGCCTAATGCCAGGCTGTGGCAGTGGAGCCCTAGGGTTGGTCAGCGGCCCCCTATGGAGGCTGTGCCATGTGGGTCAGGGGCCCGGCCAGGCCTGCACCAACCAGCACTGACCATCAGTGTGGACAAATGCCCACAGGAGGGGCTCTCGTTCTCCCCACCTTCCAACGGGGAAACCACGTGGGGCCAGCTCAGCACCAAGCGTGGGTCTGGCCCTGGTGGTGGCAGATTTCCCTCACTGTGGTGCAGTCCTGCTCAGTCCCTAGACTGCTGGGCTCCGTCGTGGCTGCTGCCGAAGGCTCAGTGGCATCCCCTGCTGCCACCACAGGGACAGCCTCTGTGTTTCCAGGCTGTGCTGTGGGCCCTCGGGGCAAAGCGGCCACTGAGTCAGGGGCTGTGGAGCTGGACCTGGGCCTCACTGTTCTCAGCCTGGAACATGGCAGCTCTGCCAGGGGCCCATGGGCCGACACTGCCCCGAAGGCGCTTCAGCGCCAGCCACAGGCAGATTGTAAGAAACTCAGGGAAATGTGTAGGCTTTTCTGTGACTTGGTGGCACAGCATCTTCTGAACTGCCGATGTCTCACCCACCTCTGGTCAGCGGACTCTGGAAACCCTAGGTTTCCGGTATTTGTAGGAAACTGACGTGCTAAGCCGCAGAGCTATCCCCTCCAGACGCGGCACAGCAGGGCTCACCATGAGGCAGGCACTGGTGCCAGCCCAGTTTCTGTCTGCTCTGCCCGGCGGGACTGTGGCCAGCCCAAGCACGGCTGCAGAAAGGGTTAGAGTGAGGCTTGCATTTCACTTTCTGGTCCAAGGGTTATACTGTCTGGTGAAAGTTTTTCTTTCTCCTTTTTTGGACAGTGAAGCTGCAGCAATGGGCCAGTTGGCACCAGGGTGGAGAGACAGGTATTCCTCACTTTGTGGCACCAACGTGGTTCTGGCAAAGTCTCCTCTTTTCCAGTAAAAAAGGTAGTCTCTTAGGACCAGAGGTTTGTCCCCGGGGAAGCAACCTCACTTACCGTGAGCTCTGCCATCTGGGGAAATGGCCTCGCCACTAGCGACACAGAAGCCAGAGGCGTGGCCGTGCGGGCAGCACCACCTGGCACAGCCCCTGCCCCTGCTACGAATCTCGGTGACTGCCCGCGTCCCACTCTGCCTGGCCCGCACCTCCCTCACCACCACGCTCAGTCCCTCGGAGCCAAGTGCCCACCCCGCAGCGTGCCCGAAACCCAGGGCCTCCTCTGCACTAATTCAGAGCAGAGCACACCTCTCCTGTGGCCAATGTCTTCCACACAGGCGGCTTCGAGAGGCTCAGGACAGCGCGTGGCGGGGAGGTGAGAGGAGGGCTCGGGCCGGGATGAGGGGCTCGGCCTCACCACGCAGGCTCCATTCCTCACGGAATGGCCGCCCCCAGGCCTGTGCAGGGAGAGGCCCCTCGGCCACCCCGTCCCGACTTCCATGCTGTCGCCTCCAGCCTCCCTCTTCACGTTTTGTGTAAACTCTGGCCCTGCCAGCTGAAAGCGAGTGCTGTTTTCCGGCAGCCCTGTGGCTTTTGGACTCGGACTTGAAATTAGTTCAAGGCGACCCAGGCACACAGCGCACCGGGAAGCCACGTGGGAGCCCTGCGGGTGGGGGCGCAGCCGCCGCAGCCAGACTGACATGCATCACCACGGCCTGGGCCTCATCTGGCCTTTATGACAGAGTGAAGGGAGTTGCTCTTACTCACCGACCTGCTTGGCACGGCCGCGTGGATGAGGAACATCAAGGGTCAGACAGTAGGAGTCCGTCTAGACGGTCTGTTTTGGACTCCACGCACACCCGAGGCCTTTCTGCAGTAGAAATGGTATTTGTAGAAAACCGACGTGCTAAGCCGCAGAGCTGCCCCTCCAGACGCAGCCTTTGCAACGCGGCTATTCCCGCACTACCGAGAAAGCAAGTCTCCCGCGTCAGGTGGGGCCCGCTCTCAAAACCCCATGGCAGTGTCTGCCGTGGCGTCTCCACCTCCATTTAGAACGAGGAAGCCCGACAGGGAGGCCCCTGGGAGGGACCGGCTGCTTGGGCGGAGGCCAGACCCGGGAGCTTGTCCAAGGCTCATGGCAAAAGTGCCAAGAAAGGGAAGTGGCTCATTTTTCCTCTGGGCCTGAGGGGAGGGTTCAGATTTTACAGCCGCTCTGCAGTCATTTCTCAGGTTTGAAGCAGACCTTTCTGAATGAGGGAGGAGAACACAAAAGTCTCACATGGGTCCTCACAACCCCACAGGCACTGGGGGAGACGGAGAAGGGTGGGGAGATGCCAGAGGAGGTGGTTGCCTCATAGGGGATGCCTGGCCTGCCCAGCACGGTGGGTCTGTCCCAGGGAACATGTGGCTGTGTCTGGAGGCCTCTGGCTGGCACAGTCACAAGGCAGGTACTCCTGGCATCAAGGGGTGGGTCGTGGGGACGTCACTCAGCACCCAGCAGTTCCCAGGGCAGACACATCCCGCCCAAAATGTGCACAGTGCTGCGGGCAAGAACACCCTTTCCAGAGAATGAACCCCTGCCATGAGGGAGGAAGTCATTGGCCCATCGAGACACCCCGAGGGCGGGCCTGGCCCTGTGTTTTCACCTCACTGTTGTAATGGCTGCCAGCGGGACATCCTCGGAATCGGGCTGCCCTGGACCTCTGCATGGTATCACTGGAGCCTCGGCCCCCCTGCTTGCAAGTGAGCAGATTGCGCAGAGCTGCTGGGCCGGCTACGCCATGCAGACACCTGGCAGGGGTGTGTGGCCACGCCACGCACATAGCCACACGCCGACACCACTCTCCACAGCACGTGCACAGGGTGGCGTTAAAAGAACCAGTGCACACATGGGGTGTCCGCCGCACAGGAAGGTGAAGGCTGAGCACAGGGTGGGAGCTGAACAGGGGACGGGGGGCGCTGAACATGGCGGGGGGGGTCTGCCGTGCAGGAGGGTGGAGGCTGAACACGGGGGGGACTGCCGTGCAGGAGGGTGGAGGCTGAACACAGAGGAGCCCCATGCAGGAGGGTGGAGGCTGAACACGGTGCAGGGGGGCATCTGCTGTGGAAGAGGGTGGAGGCTGAACATGGGGGCATCCGCCACGCCGGAGGGTGGGGGCCGATCACGGTGGGGGGGGGTCTGCCGCGCAGGAGGGTGGAAGCCTGAATGTTTCCACTCCCACACTCCTCCAGCAGTTTCTGTCACTGTCCTTCCTCGGGGCCCTGGCCAGATCTGGACACAGCCAGCAGATGTGTCTTTTCTCAGAGAGATGCTGCCACCTCCCCAGAGGGCAGTGCTGCGCCCTTTCCCCTAGCAGAGCGCTGCAGACCCCTCTGGGCCGTGGCTTGAGGAAATGAAGGTCCATATTACTTTGCAAAGGCACTCACGGGCCACTGCAGCGTCACCCCTGACCTGGGCGCAGACGCACATTGTGGCCCAGGAGGACAGGCCTGCCACAGCCTCATGGCCCCTTTTAACCCCACAAGCCTGGGCGGTCAGGCCGTGGGATTTTGGGTGATTCTCTTCAGTCGTTTCTGAATGAGGTAGGCAGGGTACATACTGCTTGAGGCCCACCCAAGGTCCTGAACAGGCCCGGCACCCTTTGGCAGGTGGGAGTTTGCCCCAGCAGTTCTCACTGACGTCCAGCCCCGTGCATCTCGGGAGCAGGACAGCACACCGCCCTGGGAGCTCCACAAAAGCAACCTGGGGCCAGGCTCCAAGTACAGGCAGCTTCTGTGGGAACTGATCCTGTAAACAACAGACTGTGGAGGTGAGACGAGAAAGGGAAAGTCTGCAGGGCTGCGGCCCGAGAGGAGGGAGGCTGCCCTGCCGCTGTCAGCCCCTGGGAGGGCTGCGGTGCCGCTGCCCCCACCAACCAGAGGCCTGCTGCAAGGGGCTGGGCTCCTGTATGCCCGGCCTGCATGTGGGAAGAGCGGCCGCTGTGGCCAGACACAGAAGGTGGACTCCGGCGGTTGTCCTGGACCCGGGAAGCTCAGGGCAGGGGTTGGTAAGCCCACCCAGGCTTCTCTACCCCAGCATTTTGTAAAGGCCATGCATGTCTTGCCGAGAATCACGGAGCCATGTTTAGAGTGAATTGATATGTTTGATCGATGTAGCGAAGGGACGTGCTGACATAATTTCCGAGCAAGCTAAGAAAGGCTGGGACCACTCGGCACAGAGGAGGGCCCACAGCAGCAGAAAGACTCCACCGAGATGTGGGGACGGCCGAGGAGGACCTTCCCCCAGGAGCTCTCAGAGCCGACACTGGACATTGAACCTCCCTGGCCTCAGAGCCCACCGCCTCCAGCATGCAGAGATGGGATCAGGGGCATGGGCTGGCAACCTGGCCATCTTGGAACCCCATTTCACACCACAAAGTGACAAGGACATGAGGCCTGCCCAGGACACACCCACGAGCAGGCCCATCCTGTGCACAGACATGTGTGTGAGGCCATTGCTGAGAACCCCGGGTGTTCCTGCGATTCCAGAATGGCTTTGACCCATCTCCCACATGGACCTTTTGCAAGGGAAAGGTCTGTAGAGAATGTACCACATTCAGAGATAATAAAAACGATCTATACACAGTTACCACCAAAAACAAGGAGAAATAAATGGCAAACAAAGAACTCACACCATCAGAAAATTACCCCAGAATAGATGAAAACGGAAACGGGCTCCCCTGAGAACACAAGATCAGCACATAGGACGGAATCCTCTGAGACCACGGGATCAGCACACAGAACAGGATCCTCTGAGAACACGGGATCAGCACACAGAACAGAATCCTCTGAGAACATGGGATCAGTGCACAGAACGGGCTCCTCCGAGAACACGGGATCAGCACACAGAACAGGATCCTCTGAGAACACGGGATCAGCACACAGAACAGAATCCTCTGAGAACATGGGATCAGTGCACAGAATGGGCTCCTCCGAGAACACGGGATCAGCACACAGAACGGGCTCCTCCGAGAACACAGGATCAGCACACAAAATGGGCTCCTCTGAGAACACGGGATCAGCACACAGAACGGGCTCCTCTGAGAACAAGGGATCAGCACACAGAACGGGCTCCTCTGAGAACACGGATCAGCGCACAGAACAAAATCCTCTGAGAACATGGGATCAGCATGCAGAACAGGATCCTCTGAGAACATGGGATCAGTGCACAGAACGGGCTCCTCTGAGAACACGGGATCAGCACACAGAACGGGATCCTCTGAGAACAGGGGATCAGCACACAGAACGGGCTCCTCCGAGAACATGGGATCAGTGCACAGAACGGGCTCCTCCAAGAACATGGGATCAGCACACGGAACAGGCTTCTCTGAGAACACGGGATCAGCGCATGGAACAGTCTTTCCTGTCCACTTAGTGCTGGAGCAGCTCCTGGCCAGCCCGGTGCTAGGGGAGAGGCTTGGGTTCCGTCAGAGGACGATGCCATGGACGGCCCACCTCTGTTGCCAGTTGCAGTTCAGACAGGCCGGCCTTGGTCTCCCTCCTCTGGAGCCCCAGCTCACTGCAAATCTGAGCTGCCTGTTGCCCCAGGCCTGGGATTTTGACCTGTCCGCCCCCGTCCTGCCGCCTTTCCAAGCTCTCCATCATCTGCCCCTTCCTTCAGGATTTCTGGAGAGGAGCTGGGAGAGGCAGGCTCAGGACACATTGTCAGGACGAAAAGTTGGGCATTTTGAGAACCACTTTAATCCTGTTTGGAACGGTGGGTACAAATAGATCCCTCATGCTCACTCCGAGAGTGCTCTACTCGGCCTCTGACAGTGGGGAGGTCACTGGCTGCAGACCACATAGGCTCTCAAGTCCACACAGCAGCCTTGGCAGGTCCTTGGAGCCCCTCAGCTCCCTGCAGCCTGGCACCTTCACTCTGATCCCCAGCCATCTCCCCGACATGGTCCCAAGATAAATGCCCTGCCCTCCATCCTGCTTCAGCCCTCCCTCTCCAAGGACCTGGACTGCCACGACCCTGAAAAATCTATTGACGGACACTCAGGAAAGTGGGGAAAACAGGACTATTAAAGTTTACCACTTGGCGGAGGTCAGGGGCTGGCGGGGGCCGCCTTAGGACAGCAATTGCTTTGTGATTACTTCCTGCTTCGGGTCTCCTTGTGAGAGCCGCAGGCAGACGGCTGGTCATAGGGCAGATGGGAGGCCTGTGCTGGCCGCCCCATCCCTGCCACCATGTCTCGCTCTCCATCACGCCCGAGACCCTCTGTGAGCTCTGTTTCAGCTTCCCTGCACTTCCCGGAGTGGAGGAGCCTGGAGCAGTCTGTGGGTTCCCTCTTCTTCCCTGGGCCCTGGCACCAGATCCCAGAGCTCCCAACCCAGCGATATGTTCCCCAGCCATGCAGCTCTCCTGGGGCCCCACAGGGGAGGAAGGTGAAGGTGGCTCTGCCACTCCAAAGTGTGCGAGCTCCGGCAACGTCAGCTTCCCCTGCCTCAGCTTCCTGAGCTCTGAAGGGAGGGTGCGTGACATGACGATTCCTTGGCAGAGATCTCAGGGCACAGTGAGCGCAGACCCCAGGCCTCTCTTGCCATGCACCACCCCGGGGAGTGAAAGTTCAAAATTCCGCATGCGCCTGAGGACCCAGGCAGTGGGAGCATAACTGCAGGCCAGGACATTACATCCACCCCACTGGGGGATGGCGAGGGGCACAGGCTCCCAGGCCCTGGCCCCCATGTCCAGACACCACTCTCACCTGTGCGGGAGCAGGACTTGAACGCACCTGTCTCAGCTCCTTGCACACTGCCCTTCCCACGCCCACACAGGCCCATCCCTTGCCCTAAGAACTCTGTGGGGGTGCAGGCAGAGGCTACCCAACTGCTAACCCATGAGTCTCAGAGTGGCGCAGGGTCTGCCCACGCGCCATTGCCCTCATGCTAGCCACCGTGATTGCTGTCGTGCTACTGGGAGCTGCTCTGTTTGGGAGGGGAAGCCACACTGTGGGAGGGGCCGAGGAGGAGCTGGGGCGCATGCCTGGCCCTGCCCTCCAGCTGGCCTCAGTTCCACGAGAGCCTTGCTGAGAAGGCCCTTGGGGGTGGCCCGCCGGCATCCGACATACTGCAGCTCCCCGGGTGACATCCCCTCTGTCCTCCAAAAGCAGTTATGGGACAACTTGGGGTCAAACTGAATGAAGGAGTGACAAGCCAGGCACACACACTCCTCAGGGGCAGAGGAACAGAGATGCACGCTTCACCTGCCTTCCCAGATGTCACACATGCAGGAAGAGAACGAACGAAACGTTTAAAGTGTTGAGACAGGAAAACACAGCCCACCCAGGATTCTGCACCTGTCAATTAACCTTTAACGCAAAAGAGAAAAAATGCTTTCTCAGAAAAACAAAACTTGAGGGAAGGAGTTGTCAGTAAACCTGCTCCGGGAGAGATTCTAAAGGAAGCTCTTCAGAGAGAAAGAGTAACGCTCAGAGCCAAGACAGGAAGAGCATTAGAGGAGGAAAAAGCAAAGGGAGAAAACAAACCTTTCTGATTCTCCGCCAATCCCAGAGACACGTGTGTCCAAAGTCGTAATGGCAACAATGCATTTGATCACGTGGGCCTACATGTTAAGCATGTATGCTTACCTATGTTACATAAACGTGCACAGCTAGGTGTGCTTACATATGTTATACACACGTGCACACCCAGGTGTGCCCACATGTTATACACATGCACGCCCAGGTGTGCCTACCTATGATATACACACGTGCATGCCCAGGTGTGCCTATGTTATACACACGTGCACACCCAGGTGTGCCTATGATATACACACGTGCACGCTCAGGTGTGCCTGTCATATACACGTGCACACCCAGGTGTGCCTACATACGTTATACACACATGCACGCCCAGGTGTGCCTACCTATGATATACACACGTGCACGCCCAGGTGTGCCTACCTGTGATATACACACGTGCACACCCAGGTGTGCCTATGTCATACACACGTGCACGCCCATGTGCCTACCTATGTCATACACACGTGCACGCCCAGGTGTGCCTACCTATGTCATACACACGTGCACGCCCAGGTGTGCCTACCTATGTCATACACACGTGCACGCCCAGGTGTGCCTACCTATGATATACACACGTGCACGCCCAGGTGTGCCTATGATATACACACGTGCACGCCCAGGTGTGCCTACCTATGTCATACACACGTACACGCCCAGGTGTGCCTACCTATGATATACACACGCGCACGCCCAGATGTGCCTACCTATGATATACACACGTGCACGCCCAGGTGTGCCTACCTGTGATATACACACGTGCATGCCCAGGTGTGCCTACCTATGTCATACATGCATGCCCAGCTGTGCCTACCTATGTCATACACACATGCACACCCAGGTGTGCCTATGTCATACACACGTGCACGCCCAGGTGTGCCTACCTATGTCATACACACGTGCACGCCCAGGTGTGCCTATGTCATACACACGTGCACGCCCAGGTGTGCCTATGATATACACACGTGCACACCCAGGTGTGCTTATATGCAAGTGAAACCAACCGCAGCAATGACACAAAGGATGGGAGGGAGACAGTTAAGTGACTTTGCTGGTATGAGTGTCACACTGCCCATGAAGTGCTGTCATATTTGAAAATGGGCCTGGATTCGTTGTATGTTATAAACTTTAGGATAACCACTAAAAAAAGTTTTTTTAAAAAAAAACTGTAACTGACATGCTAAGAAAGGAGAGAAAATAGAATCATAGGAAATACTCAGTGAAAACCACAAAGGACAGAAAGAGCCGAAGACAAAAGAAGGAGCAGAGAACATGGGCGACAAATAGAAACGGTTCCGGACGTGGGAGATATTAACCCAGCTGAATCCACATCACCTTGAGCATGAAAGGTGAAGACGTACCAATTAAGACGGGCTGTCTGGGAAACAAGACCCAATTATGTATTGACTGCAAGAAGCCCACTTTACATACAGCAGCACGCAGATGAAAAGTAACTGGATGGAGAGATTTATGCCTTGCTCACAGGAAGCGGGAGTCGCTACGTTGATTTCAGGCAGCACATTCAAGAGTAAGGAGAGGGTCAGGGACCAGGCAGGGCGTTCCATGATGGTGAAAGGGCCAATTCTCCAAACAGAGGTAACAGTCCTTACAGAGCATGAATCTACATAAGGACAGAAATGCCAGGAGGAATAGATGAATCTACGATCCTAGTTAGAAACTTCAATATATCTCTACCAGAAATGGATAGATCCAGTAGGCAAAAAAAATAAAAGAAATGAGTAAGGACACAGTCAAACTCAATAACACCGTCAACCAACGGAACATAATTGACAGCTCTAGACTCTGCCTCATCCCACGGCAGAACATTCTTCAGCCCACCTGGAACATTCGCCACGATTGACAACATTCTTGTGATTTAGTTCATTTTCACATGGCTATAAATGAACTACCAGGGACTGGGTAATCTGGAAAGAAAAGAGGTTTAACTGACACAGTGCTACACGGCTGGGGAGGCCTCGGGAAGCGTACAGCCATGTGGAAGGCAAAGGAGAAGCAAGGTATGTCTCACGTGGTGGCGGGGCAGGGAGAGAGAGAGGGGGAGAGTGGGGGGAGAGGGAGAGAGAGGGAAAGAGAGAGGGGGGAGACAGAGAGGGGGAAAGAGGGAGGGGGAGAAAGAGAGGGAGAAAGGAGGAGAGAGAGAGAGAGGGAGGGAGAGGGGGGAGAGAGGGAGGGCAAGAGAGAGAGAGAGGGATGAAGAGAGAGGGAGAGGGAAAGAAGGAGGGAGAGAGAGGGAGAGAAAGGGAGAGAGAGGGAGAGAGAGAGAGGGAGGGAGAGAGAGGGAAAGAGAGGGAGAGAGAGAGGAGGGGTGGAGAGAGGGAGGGAAAGAGAGGGAGAGAGAGAGGGAGAGAGAGAGGGGGGAGAGAGGGAGGGAAAGAGAGAGAGGGAGGAAAAGAGAGGGAGAGAGGGAAAGAGAAGGAGGGAGAGAGAGGGAGAGAAAGGGAGAGAGAGGGAGAGAGGGGGAGAGAGAGAGAGAGGGAGAGAGAGAGGGGGAGACAGGGAGAGAGAGAGAGAGAGAGTGAGAGAGAGGGAGAGGGAGAGTGCCACCACTTTAAAAGCATCAGCTCTCATGAGAACTCACTACCACGGAAACAGCATGGGGAAATCACCCCATGATCCAGTCACCTCCCGCAGGTCCTTCCCTGGGTGAGAGCAGACGTTGCCTGATTTCTGTTTGATATGGTTTGGCTCTGTGTCCCCACCCAAATCTCATCTCAACTGTGAGGATTACAAATTTCAGATGAGATTTGGATGGGGACACAGAGGCAAAGCATATCAAATAGAAATCAGGCAACATCTGCTCTCAGCCCGCAGTGGAGTTAAACTAAAAACCAGGAATGGAAAGGTAACTAAAAAGTCACAAAATACAGACACTAAACGACACATTTCTAGATAACACATGGGATGAAGAAGAAATACCAAGGGAAATTTAAAGATATTTTGAGCTAAATGAAAATGAAAACACAACTTATCAAAATCTGTGGGAAGCAACAAGAGCAGCACCTGAGGGACGTTCACAGCATGTACGTGTTAGAAAAAGAAGAAAGATCCAAACCAATTACCCTAAGCACCCATCTCAGGAGACTAGAAGAAGAGCAAATTGAATCCAAAGTCAGGAGAAGAAAAGACATCACACAAATTACAGCAGAAATCAACAAGATTGGAGACAGAAAATCCATAGGGAAAAGCAATGATACCAGAAGCTGGTTATTTGAAAAGACAAAAAATTGATATGCCTCTAGCCTGGCTAAGAAAATAAGAGAGAAGAGGGGACATCACTACAGAAATGGTACAATTCCTTGAAAGACAATGTGCCAAAACTCACACGAGAAGAACTAGCCAATCTAAATAGACCTGTAACTATTGAAGAAATTGAATAACTAATTAACAACTTTTCCAGGCTGGAAATGGTGGCTCATGCCTGTAATTCCAGCACTTTGGGAAGCCAAGGCAGGAGGATCACTTGGAGCCAGAAGTTCAAGACCAGCCTGGGCAACAAGGCAAAACTGCATTTCTTCTAAAAATCCCCCCCGACAAAGTTAGCCATATATGTTGGTACACATCTGTAATCCCAGTGACTTGGGAGGCTACGGCAGGAGAATTACTTGAACCTGGGAGGCAGAGGCTGCAGTGAGCTCACAGTATTGCACTCCAGCCTGGGCAACAGAGTGAGACTCTGTCTCAAAATTAATTAGGTAATTAACAAGTTTCAAAATCAGAAAACATCAAATATAGATGGGTTTACTAGTGAATTTTGCCTAACATGTAAGGAATAAATTATGCCAATTCTCTATAATCTTTTTCAGAAGATAGAAGCAGAGAGAATGTTTCCAAACTCGTTCTATGAGGCCAGCCTCACCCTACTACCAAAACCAGATAGATAAAACCACAGACCGATATATCTCATGAACACAGATGCAAAAATCCTCGGCCAAATACCACCAAATCAAATTCCATAATGTAGATAGAGAATCACACACCAAGACCACGTGGACGTACCCCAGGTGTGCAAATCTGGTTCAACATTTGGAAATCAATAATGTAATCCATCACATCAACATGCTAGGTTAGAAAATGACCACATCCAGAGATGCAGAAATAGCACTTGACAAAAACCCAGCAGCCATTCTTGATAAAAACTCAGTGAACCAGGGATACAGAAGAACTTCTCCAAGTTGCCACAGATCATCTACGATAGCAACGGTGAGAAAGTCAAAGCTTTCCTGCCAAGATCAGGAACGAGGCAGGGATGTCCTCTCTCATGTCTTCTTTTCAGTGTCAAGTCCCACCTAATGCAGTAAGACACGAAAAGGAAATTAAAAGTACACTGATTGGAAAGGAATAAAACTGTCCACAGATAACATGATTATCTATGTAGAAAACCTGAAAGAATTGATACAAAAAAAAAAAAAAACAAGAAAACCCACCAAACTCTCCTGGAACTAATAAGCAATTATAGCAAGTTTGCAGGATACAAGATTCGCATGCAGAAGTCAGTTCCTTTCATACATACTAGCAATGAACAAGGAATTTAAAATTAAAACATAATACAATCACACTGGCCCCCTCACATGAAATACTTAGGTATAAATCTAATAAAATATGATGAGATCCATGTGAGGAAAACTACAAATCTCTGATCAACAAAGTCAAACAAGAATAAAGAGACAGATGAGGAACAAGGCAACAATGTCCCCTCTTCCTGAGGACACTGCAAGGCTCACTGCAGCCTCTGCCTCCCAGATTCAGGCAATTCAAGAGGTGAGGATGTCTCTCACCTCCTCTTGTCCCATGTTCGTGGACAGGAAGATTCAACATTGTCAAGAGTTCATTCTTCGTGATTTGATCTATAGATTCAATGTTATCCCAGTCAAGGTTTCAGCAACTTATGTTGTGGATATTGACCAAACTGATTTTAAAGTTTATGTGGGGAGGAAAAAGACCCAGAATAGCCAGCACAGCTCAGTACGAAGAAAGGGTGATGCTGGCAGAGAACAGACAATAGATCAATGGAACAAAGTAGAGCTCCCACACACAGACCCACGTCGATACAGTCAGCTGATATCAGACGAGGGAATAAAGGCACAGCAGCAGAGGAAGACCATCTTCCCCAAAAACTGTGCCGAGCAACCGAGCACCCACGTGCTGATAAACGGGTCTAGACTCAGACCTTTCACCTCTCACGATTAACTCAAAATGGGCCACAGACCCAGACGTAAAACACAAAACTATAAAATTCCTATAAAATAGCACAGGAAGAACTCAGATGAGCAACGCCAAACGTATACCTTGTGAAATACTTGGCAAGCTGGACTTTCTTAAAATTAAGATTTAAGAACACTGTCAAGAGCATAAGAGAAGACAGAGACTGGGAGAAAACATTTGCAAAAGACACATTTGATAAAGGAAAAATACAAGAGCTCTTAAAAGTCAACAAAAGCCCGATTTAAAAGTGGGTCAAAGACCTCAGCAGATCCCTCACAACATGGCAGAAACCCGTAAGAGAAGATGCCCCCCGACCCGATCATCAGGGAAATACGAGGCGGCCCTCGCACGCCTGCCAGAGCAGCCACCGTCCTGCACGCGGGCAGCATCCAGTGCTGGTGAGGACGTGGCACTGCGGGGATGCCCCTTCCCTGCTGAAGGGCATGCAGATGGCACGGCCACTTTGGAGGACAGTTTGGGCGCTATTTACACATGTCAACATGGGCTCTGACCCTGTGACCCAGTGTGCACGCACCTTGGAACCTGCGCAGAAGAGCTGAACTCCTTCATCCCCATGGAAACCTGCACACAGGTGTTCACAGCAGCTCCCCTCTCACCCGCCCAAGCTGGGACAAGCAAGATGCCTGTCAGGAGGTGAGTGAGTAGCCTGGGGACACCTGGGCCGTGGAGGATTGCTGGGCACTAGAACGAGGAAGGAACCATCAAGGCACAAGAACGAACACGTAGAAGCAGCTGGAACGCGCAGTGTGGAGGGAACAAAGCCAGTCGAAGAGGCTCCGCCCTGCCTGAGTCCACCCGGATGAACTTCTGGGAAAGGCAAAACTGCGGCGGTGGTAGAAAGACGACAGGTGGCCCGGGGCAGAGCGCAGAGGGTGTTTAGTGGTGAAAGTGCTCCATGGGACAGCGCAGGGCGGACGGCCGCGATCATGCATCCAGACCCACGGAGTGAGCAGCGGGGGGAGCCCTGTGGAGAGCTCCGGGACCCTGACGGTCATGACACGTCCGTGCGGGTTCATCACCACCGTCACCAACGTGCATCTCCAGCACGGCGTGTGGAAGGTGGGGAGGCTGTGCCTGTGTGGGGGCAGGAGGCAAACGGGAACTCTCTGGACCTTTTTCTCCATGTCTCTGTGACTAAAACTACTCTGAAAAAGTAAATCCTTTTAAGAAGAATCAAACATTTAAAAGAAAACAAAAAAGAGGAACAGGCGATGTCTTTAAGATCACCCAGAACCCAGCTGGGATTTAAGCCTGCGTGGAGTGGTCCGAGGCTGAGCTGGTGGGAGGTCGCCCGGCCCAGCTGCAAGCCCTCACTGCCTGGGCTGCCTGGGTCACAGGTGTGGAGTGGGAGCATTTTCATCAGCCCAGGAGAGCAGGATGAGGACCTGCCCGTGGCTCCTGGGGAAGAAACACCCACTACCCCCAAGACAAACACCCACCATTCACCACCTCGTAAGATGGGAGGTGATTAGACAAAGGCATTTAAAACCCATGACTCGGGGGAAGCAGAGGATTATTGCTGGTTTGAGCCATAGGCCCTCCCTGCTGCTATTGTGGCCAAATGCGCAGCCAGGAGACGCAGACCTCCCCTCCCCTCCGCCCCCTGCCACACCCCCGACTTTGGGAGTCTGTGGATGAAGGTGCAATGTTACCGAGCTACATATTTTTTAATGAGGTGCAGGTAGAAGTTCATGATGGCCTCGCAGAAGATTCAGACTGGTCTGTGATGGGAAACTGAGGCTGAGCCCGGCAGCGTGGGGAATCCTGTGCTCTGTCCTTGTGGGAGCAGAGCTCATCAGAAGAGCCAAGGGCTGTGCAACCCGGAGCAGCTGCCTCTGTCTGAGCACGAGGGGGTCCCCCAGGTGCTGGACTCCCTCATCCAAAACCCTACGAAGAGGCAGAGCCAGGGAGCTGAGAATGTGCACATTTCCTGCGGGAGGCCATCCTGCCTCCTCCTGAGGAAGCGCCACTGTGGACTTCACAGGAGTGGGGGTCAGGGCAAGACCTGAAGTCGTGAGCTGGGGGCACCCATGCCCGTGCACTGAGATCAGGCAGCCGTGGTGAACCCAGTGTCACCTCCGTGGCCTGTCATCTTCGGGGCTCCGCCGAAGTGAAGAGGTGCTTGTGTCCCAGGGCAGACGGCTCCAGCCCCCAGGAGCCTGAGAGCAGTACCCGCGAGGTGCTGGGAGAGGGCCGGGAGCTCATATGGGCAAGGTGGGTACCAGGCAGAGGCCTTGGAAAATGGCAGGAACATCATCCCAAAGCCAGAAGACACACCCCTTGTAAGAGAAACTCATTCGGGAGCAACGAGAAATCGGCGTCCCTCCCTCGGCATAGGTCAACCAAGACGGCAAGTCACACCCAGGTGAAAGCCTCAGTGAGGGCCAGGTTTGGGTGGCACTGCAGCTGTGCCCTCGGCAGCCACAGGCTTCCCCATCGGACTTGGCCGAGAAGCCACTCCCACCCCCTCTGAGCTCGGGGCCGGACCCTGGAGTGGTACCTGGAGTCACTTTGCACTGGGCTGGGCGAGAGCTGTAGGAAAGCACAGCTGTGGGATGAGGGTGACTCCTGGCCACACCCCACCTCCCGTGGGCAACTCCCGGCCACACCCCACTTCCCGCGGGCAACTCACGGCGCCCCCCCCAACACCCCACCTCCTGTGGGCAACTCACGGCCACACCCCACCTCCTGCAGGCACCTAACGGTGGCCCCCCCCAACTCCCCACCTCCCGCGGACAACTCACGGTGCCTCTGGACCACAGCCCACCTCTCCAGGCTCCCATGTTCTCTCCAAGGCCTTTGTCTCCGAGAATGAGCTGCACCTCGTCGGTGGGGTTCATGGGTCTCAGGACTAGGAATGGCACTGGGTGCACGAATGGGTGAAGGCCACTGTTCCCGCTGCAGCGCACACCTGCCACCAAGAGCACAGAGCAGCGGTGTGGACACAGAACCACTCATTTGCCAAATCATTTAAATCAGACTTTTCACAGCTGAGAACGCCACAGCAAAGCACCATCGACTTTGTTCCAGAAAGAAAAGGGAGAGCAGGGCACTGAGTCAGACCACAGGAACATGAGCAGCACCTTGCACACTGTCATGGAGAGCACCCAATCAGACCATGGGAACACAATCAGTGCCTTCCACGCTGCCCGGGGAGAGCAGGGCACCCAGTCAGACTGTGGGAACACAAGCAGCGCCTTCCACACTGTCCAGGGAGAGCCAGGGCACCCAGTCAGACCACGGGAACACAAGCAGCGCCTTCCACACTGTCCAGGGAGAGCAGGGCACCCAGTCAGACCATGGGCACTCAAGCAGCGCCTTCCACACTGTCCAGGGAGAGCAGGGCACCCAGTCAGACCACGGGAACTCAAGCAGTGCCTTCCACACTGTCCTGGGAGGGCAGGGCACCCAGTCAGACCACGGGAATTCAAGTAGTGCCTTCCACACTGTCCGGGTAGGACAGGGCACCCAGTCAGACCGCAGGAACAGGAGCAGCACCTTCCACGCTGTCCGGAGAGCCCCCTTTACCAGTGAGGAAAGTGGTGCTCGAGGCCAAGAGGGAGACCGATTCCAGGTGAAAGGACCATTTTTAAAGACTCTCCAGCTGCCGGTCTGTTTCTCCATTAATTTTCCCTAGACGCCCCGCTTGTGAGACAGGCAGATAGATGCTGGCCGCTGCCGCCCACCCATCATAAACCAGCACACCCGTGGGGGAGCCGGCAGCCGGGCCTGGGAAGGCGTCGTGGGGGTGCGTGCCACGACCCACCTCCCGGGCAAGCACAGGGTTGGGGGTGTATTTTCTGCATTTTTAAAAACCACAGAAGCGTTTCTAAGGTCAAAGTGGAAGGGTTCAAATAGCGCAGCCAGAGCCCAGAGCAGCCCAGCACGTCCTCTCCACATTGACAAGAAAAACCATCTGATTTAAAGTGAGAGACTCCACAGTCACTTCTGTAATTGGCCGGAAGATCACCTCATGAAGGCAGTGTGTTGTTTGAACTATGTCTTATCCTGAAAGAATTTCATTAAAGCAATTATATTTTAATAAATGTGGGAGGTTATGGATGGCACTTCATTTTGTAACAGCCTATGCGCCTCGGCAATTAGCCTCGGAAAATGAGCAGGACCCAGCCCATCACTGTGCCTGCGCAATGTTTTCATTACAGGAGCTGCAAATAATCTATTAATCTTCGTCTAAGCACACAGCCACATGCAAGCATTCCTCACCGAAAAGCCGGTTCCCTAAAGTCGCTGTCAGGAAACAAAGTGAGACTCGGAGACGCAGCTCGTCAGCGTCAGATTTGTGGCGTGAATCGAAGGGCTCTGCGTCTGGAGACATCCCGAGCCCTTGGGAGCCAAGAGTGGCAGCACCTGGAGACGGGCAGAGCCTGCCTCACCACTGCGTGGAGCTCTGCCTGTCCGGCCGGGTCGGTCTTTCCGGAACGGTCCGTCTGCCCGGGTCCCGCCTGCCCCTGCCCCCGCCGTCCGAGGAGCCTCAGGGAGCCTCAGTGGGCCCCGCCCCTCGGGAACCAGCTGCTGCCATGGCCCCCAGGGTCACCTCAAGCCCCCTCCCAGAATGAGGGGCTCCCTCAGGAGGAGCACAAGGCAGAGGAGAAACTCCCCAAGCCTTTCAGACAAAAATGTTAGGTCCATTGAACAATTCTGAGTGGCAGACGGAATGGGATGGCCCAAATCCAAAGGGGCACCTCAAATCTCATCTTTCATCGTCTTCAGCAGAAATGGGCACCAGACTGGCTTTGCCAAGAATGCCACGCCCTGGAGTGATTTTCTTAAGATCTAAACCTTCATTGTCAATTTCCTCAAAACCAAATATTACAGAATTAGTGAGGCCGAGGCTGAAGGGGTGATGTTCGCCCAGACTCCTCTGGAGCCTCCGCTTCTGTGGGAGACCCCAACTCTCAGGACACGGCAGTGGGCAGAGTGCGGTGGGTGACGGGGATGTGGCTGGAGGACGCTGGAGCCACCATCAAACAACTGCAGGAGGATCCCTGGGAGACTCGGCCCTGGGACACGGGCAGAGGGCAGAGGGGCATCTGTGTCTGAGGTCAGGAAGCCTCTGGTCCCTAGAAGACACCTCCCTTCAGACACAGATGGCCCTTTTTGCCTTGACTGCCAGGAAGCTCAGTGTTCAACACCTGCCTTCCACCATCATCTCATCCCTGCTGAGTTGTCTGTTCCTGATTGAGAACAACATTAAATCCCTTTTGGAAAAAAATGGGTAATGAATGTGTGGTGGGAGCTCAGGCCCCCAGCCAACTAGGAGACCCTTCCCCCAAACCCAGGGGTCCCTCCACAGAGCTCCCAGGCCCCCAGCCAGCTAAAAGACCCTTATCCGCACACAGAGTGTCCCCCTCCACAGTTCCAAGGCCCCCCATCTCCCTTCTCAGACCCTTCTCCGAGAAAGACCTATGAATGTGCGGACTAAGCTCTGATTTTATCTGGCCCAAATTCCTATCTAAGGCCACTGGGGAGTCAGGCCCTTCATCAGATGGGTCTCCCTTGGCCCTATATGTCATGCCTTTCTTTCCAATCTGACTCTGGCATAACATTATAAGACAAGAAAAGAAAAATCAAAATATTTAGCCCCCTGCAGGGGACACAGACCAGACACAGCAGCCGGCAGAACCTCCAGCGGACAAGAGCATCTCCCTAACTCCCGTGCTCAGCCACTGCTACACACCAGCAACACGCAGGGGCCCGAGGGCCAGGACACGGAAAGGGACCTCTGCTCCCGGGACAGGAGCCCCATGGGAGACCCAAGGCCTGCCCGCTGTGAGCAGCTCCATCAAGGCCCGAAGGCCCGGTCTCTGTCAGGCCCAGAGGGACAGTGACTGACTGCTCTAGCCAGGTACTCCCCGCAAGCTTCCTGTCCCGCCCTCAGGACGCCAGGGAGCACCGCCCTCTCCTCACAGTGGGTCCAGGTCCAAAGGGTGCTGGGGCTGCTGGGCCTTTGGGGCAGGCCACAGGCACCCTGAGCTCCGCAGAGACACCCGAGACGCAGGGAGATGCCTTAGACAGGAGGCTCCACTCCTTGCTGGAAGCTTTCACCTGAGTGCAGACGCCGGCCGCAGTCCTCGGCCCACAGAGTAGGGCGCTGGAGTCTGAAGCCACTCTCAACGTCCTCCCCTCCAGGGCTTAAAATGCAGCCGGGGCTCACACCCTCTCTGGGGTTCCGCGTGGCCTGTACCTGTGAGGACGCAGGCCATGCGGGCTCGGTGCAGGGGTGGATCCTGGGTCAGCTCCACAGGCGCTGCCCCCACCGCGCCCCTGCAGTGCCGGAGCCCCGCTGCCCTCCCAGTGCTGGCATGCGCGCACCTCGGCCCCTCCGGGAGCCACACGGAGTTCACACCAGGTCCATCCACAGTCCAGTGCAGGAGGGGCCGGCGGCCGGGTGGCTGTGCTGGGAGGGAGGGAAACCCTTAATCTAATGATGTTTTCCTTCTCTGACAGAAACGCTTGCACGCTAGGAGCCACTCTCCGTTGATTAAGCTCAGCTCCCACATCCCTTTAACCATGCAACTTTAAATGAAACATGTATCTTTCCAAATTAACTTTGTATCTAAGAATAATCAGAGAGCAAGAGTTGTCCTAATTAAGTTACAGTCAGCCACTGAACTCATTTGCCATTGCCACACTTGATTCAAAGGGAGCCGACATTTATTCAGGGCAGAGGCGGTTCCAGGCACTGTCCCACCTGGGCATCGCCCCTTGTTTCCACAGAGCCCCGAGGGTCTCGGAAGCAAAGTTCCCACCCAGGGACAGTGCGGAGCTGGGACTCGGGTCAAGGACATCTCCCCACCCCGCCCCCAGCCCATTCTGTATTCCAGAAGGACCCAGAGCTTTCCCTCCCACATGCCAGCTCCCACACTGGAGACACTCATAGTCGTCAGACAGACTGCCTAGAATGCGTGCTTTTGATGGAAAAAGCCAGGAGAGTATCTTTTTCAAACAAAGAATGGAAACCTGTAAAAATCAGCCTGTGTGACTTACTGGGGTTCATTTCCTCAGCCCCAGTTACATTCTCGATTGTGTGTGGCCAAGGACGCCGCCTGTGCAGGCTTAGCAGGGTGAGGTGCAGGGACACAGGGTTTCCGGGACCCGGCCACAGCCACTCTTCAGGATTGGCTGCAGGACTTTCGGTTCCGAGGAGCCAGGGGAGACGGAGACACCACATCTGAGAAGTTCCCACAGCTGTTTCACAGGCCGACTGCTGGAGGATGGCAGCGCCCTTCCTCCACGCTGAGCTCCAGAGCTCAGAAGCTGAGGCTGCCAGCTCTATCCTGCCTGGCTCAGAAGGAGCAAATCACAGGGTCCACACTGGACACAGAGCGCAGGGAGAGCCCTGTTGGCCCTCGCCCATGGCATGGTGGAGCACGTGATGGCAAACGCCTCTGCTCCGAGAGAAAACGGGCAATGCCTTGCAACTGACCAAGCAAACGCAGCCGCTAGATCTGCCTTCTAAACTTCCAGCGCTGGAAATCTCACATGCCCCAGGCAGGCAGGAAAACAGAGGGCCACGGTTCCGGGTCAAGTGGAGTGTTCTGTGGGGTTGGAGGGGACTGAGCATGTAAGGAGGAGGGGCCACGTGTGCGGGCGAAGCTGGTGGCTGCGTGGCCGAGGGAAGGGGCTGAGAGGCCATCAAGGCTTGCCTGGGACATTCCGTGGCGTCCATCACTTCCCCCCCAGCCTGTAGCCGACTGCACCAATGGCTGGGCCCAGGTGGGGTTTTCCACCGTGGGAGGGGCGAGGTAGCTTCCCCAGGCTGAGTGGCTGAAGAGAGCAGCACCCAGCAGCAGGAAGCTCTGAGGTGGGAACGCAGCTCAAAGGAAATGGCAGCAGCCAGCATCCACGAGGAGACCAGCCATGTGGGCCCAGCTTAGGGGCTGAGCGAGGCCAAGTGGATCCCCAAGACTCCCCACAGAGTGAAGCTGGGCCAGGTCAGATGCAGAGACACAGCCCTGGACACACGACAGAGACACGGATGCAGAGACATGGCCCGGCCACATGAAAGAGACAGGTGCCACATGTGGCCCCAGGGCAGTGACCTTGGCATTGGTGACTGTGAAGCAGGGGCCAGCGTACTACATGTGACACTGTTTTAGTGAAAATCCTGATGTCCTGTAGAACACAAGGCCTTTGCTGTAGTTTATGGCCAGTTCTAGAGATGCCCAGGCTTTCACCACTGGTGTCCCCAGAAAACGGGGGGCTTATAGAAGAGAAGGGGTCCCTGTGATGAACAGCCGGGCCCTTCTCCCCAGGCCTTGGGAGAACGGCCCATCCGCATGCCCCAGGAAGATGGGACCCATGTGCCCTGGAATGATGAGACCACCACTGTGACCACTTGCTTTGCTACTCTGGGGCGTCTGTCTGCACAGTACACCAGGCAGTCAGGTCTGCTGCCCCCCCTGACTGAACAAGCCCCATGGCTGAGCTCCCCCACACCACCATCACCTGCTGGGTGAGGGCTTTGCCTAGGCAAGTGTTAAGTGCACGGAGGGCTAGCTCTGGGGCAGGCCGGTGTCTGTCTCAGCACCGTGGCCAGGCTGATGGCATTGGCTGGCCAACACGCCCTCCTGCTGTACCTGCTGCATGATTCAGGTCAGGACCCCAGAGTGTAGGGCTGAGCTCCAGGGCCTGCTCCACCGAAGTGCCTATCTCCATGGGAAAGCCCCCACCACTGAGCCACCCCAGGAGCAGGCTGAGCCCCTGACACTAAGAAACCAGGAGCAGGCTAAGCACCCACCACGGAGCCACCCGGAGCAGGCTGAGCACCCCCCCGCCTCTGCTGCGCTCTGAGCCCCAGCATCTGAGAGCAGAGTGTGGGGCAATGCTCAGATGCTGGGCCTGGCTCTCCTCCCAGTTCTAATCCTAGCCCTCCACTACACCCCAGGTGTCCAGCTCTCTGGGTCAGGCTCCCTGAGCCAGCACCCTCTGAATTTGCCTCCCTTCAGATCTCAGGCCAGCAGGGTGGTGAGGGACAGCAGTGCCCCACCTTTTATCTGGATCTTGCCCAGGCAGGGGCTGGCCGCAGCACCACACCGTGGCTCGGAGGAGTCTGCATGTTCTCGCTGGGGAGCCTGACACATCGGAGCTTTCCTGCACCCATCCATGTGGGTCAGGCACCTCTACCGCAGGCTGGCTTGATCTGGGCAAAGGGCCCGGTTGGCTGTGCACCTAAGCGGGCATGTGCTCTAGGAAATACATTTAGAAAACCCCCTGAGAAAGTAAAGTGGACACACCCGAGAGGGCCACTGCATGCCTCCCTTTGGGGGCCCGAGGCTGAGGCAGCTGTTTCCCGCCCCGAGCAGCGAGCAGCGTCTGGGCCGGCTGTTCACCCCAGGCTGTGAGATTCCAAGCCTGAGGCAGCGCAGGCCCTGGCACAGCCCAGAGCGGTTCCCTGATTAGGTCTAAACTCGAAGTCAGGATCAGGGAGAGCAGAAAACATCTGAGCAATCAGACGCATAGGAGGGGAGCTGCGCTCACCGTGAGAGCAGCCACTGAGTCACGTGGACCGTAGGAATGTGTGAAAACGGTTTGGTTTGCTTGCTTTGCTACTGTGGGGCGTCTGTCTGCATCTAATAATTTTCATTGTGTGCTAATGAGTGCAGTGGGTTGGCCTGCATGGAATCGCCCAGCCATCCTCTGTTATGCAAAGGTGTGAAGGGGCCCAGGACCCCCCAGCATCCAGGGAGGAGCAAAACACCTCATCTGTGTGAGATGAGGGCTGGCTCTTTCGTGGCACACCAGAAACCCAGGCAGCAAACAGATACTACTGCCCCCACGCCCCTGTGCCCTTAGGAAGGTGGCACCAACCCATGCCGGAGGGGCCCACGGGCCAAGATGGCCGCTTTCCCAAAAAGAGTTGGGGTCCCCTCTGGCAGCTCCCGTGGGTGACCGGGGGCATGGCAGCATCTGCAGGACCACAGGAACGCCTGGCTGCCCAACAGCCTTTCTTCCTTGTTCCCTCTCTGGATGGGCTAAAGGAGTTGCCACGTCTGATATCTGCTGACAACCAAGTTCCCTGAGCTGGACCATGGCCTTCCTCTCCTTAAGTTGTCTTCAGGACAGATGCGCACCAGCTGTCACACAGAAAGCAACTGGTTCAAAACTGTATTTGTCATGCAGGTTCCCAACCTCCAGGGCTGCTGTCTAAAAGAGCACATTCTCACAAAATAGGATCAAGGAAAAGCTGCTCAGTGGTGAGAGCCGGATCAGCCCTGGTACTGGGTGTGGCAGCCGCTGCTCAGGGGCCTCGTCTGCACCGTCCGCGGAGCTGGAGCCAGAAACTCACCCGGACACCACTCCTCCTGGGACAGAGGAACGGCCCAGGTCACCCCCACTCCCGCCGGCGCAGCAGCTGCTCTGCAAAGCGGGTGCCCGTACATACTTTCAGTATTGTCAGAACTAAGCTGGAGCCCTGTCCACACTCCTTGGGACTCTGCTGGGAGGCTCTGCAGCAGGAGCTGGCTGCTGGGTGGGAGGCCAGAGGGTGACTTCATCTTCCCTGAAGGCTGGGCATGCCCCTCATTGGAGCCCCAGGGTTGTCTTTGAACCTCTGTGTCAGCCAGTGGGCAAGTGTGTGTCCCTGCCCACAGACACATGTGGGCACACCTGGGCACAACCAGGTACATGGAGACACACCCAGGTACATGTGGGCACAGGTGGGCAGGGCACATGTGGGCACACATGGGCAGGGCAGCACTGGCAGATGCTCACTGTGTGTCACAAGCCACGACCTCAGCTTTCACCCTGTGGGTATGCAGGGTTCAATTCGAATGCCATGGCAACGTGTATGCATATCGTACAAGCAACGTAGCTAGAACAGTAGCTGCCTGAGGCTAAACATGGATTTTTTTTAGGTGAAAAATCAAAACGAAGGAAAATTACTGCTGTGGGGGTTGTGGCTGTGGCCAGAGCTTCTCTCCCAGTCTTGCACCCATGGTCTCTGGTGTAATCGGGCTCAGGAATTCTTTTGGCCGGAGCAGAAAGGACCTGCAGCATGGCTGGGAGGCAGCCCCGCCTCCGAGGCAGCAGCATGGCGGGGTGGGGGGAGAGCAGTCCCCACCGTCTGCTGACTCTCCCTTTCCTAAGTTTTTATTTTCACAGGGAGGAGGGAGAGGGTGCCTGAGTCTGACAAGAGGGTCTCAGCTCCCGTGCTTGCCACCCTCCTGCAAGTCACAGGGACTCCCGGGCTGTGGTGCCCTACCAGCCTACGGGGTGACAAGCTCGGAGAGTGCTGTGACGGTGCCAGCGTTCCCTCCCCTGCCTCCTGCTGCACCTGCTCTGAGCTGAGTTCTGCCCATCACAGCCGTGGGGTCTGCAAAGAGACCACCTGGCAGCCAGGCACACGTGTCTGTAAGGGACATTTGCTGATGACCCACTGGAGTGATGGTGGAACCTGCCGGCTGTGGAAAGCAGGGGCTGGTACTGGCTATAGTGCCCAGACTCCAGGCCTCCTGCCCTCAGCCCAGCTTCCTGGCCACCTCACAGCTCTAAAATGAACGCCCTGGGCAGAGACACAGCTCACCCCCGGCAGGCCCCAGCTCGTGGCTCAGCGTGGACCCCTCACATGCTCCCTGGGCAGCCCAGCCTGCACTGACAGAGCCTCCAGCGTGGCGGCCAGACCAGGTTCTGAGTGTCTTTAAAGGAGACACCAATGGGAAGTTTTGTTCACAGAAATTTAACATCAGAGAGTGAATGGAAACATCACAGGAAAGACCGACCGGTTACATTTCTTGAGTTGGGAAGAATCGGGTTCCGTCCACCCAGGAGGAACAGGGTGTGGGAGGTAGAGGGAGTCTCACGAACAGAAAGCTAGGGGCGCTGTCCTGCAGGCAGTGGCAGCAGGGCCAGGGGGGCTCTCAGTTTCACCAACTAGGAAAGGGACCCCAGCAGACATGGACTCGTCCATGTCACCCTTGGGGGAGGCTCCCCAGCCAGCTGAGGACATACCCGGGGCTCCGGCCTCACCCACAGCCTCCCTCCCAGTCCCTGGAAAACTGGTCTCACCCACAGCAGGAGAGTCTCACAGTGTGGCCTGTGGGTCCGGCATGTTCCCAGGGACACTGCCAGTAGGTCTGCAGATCAGAACTACCTTTGTGACTTTGCTAAGTGACACAGTATGACAGTGTCATTGCTTTTGTGACAATGCCTTCTCCACCAGGTGACATCTGTAGAACAGCGGCTCCATGGTGGGCACAGGGTGGCAGCTCCACACCTGCCTTCCCACTGCCGACACTGCACAGTAGAAACAACAGCTCTGCTTTAAAGAGACCCTTGGAGGAGAAAAGCTGTCCGTTCTGTCATACTTCAGCCTTGTACGCAGCACGGCAGGGCACTTGGCCACAGTGGGTGAGGACACAGAAATACACGCAGAGCACATGAGCCGCGCACAGAAACTGATGGGCCTGGAAAACATGCACTGCTGAGTCTGGAGCCATGGCCCCAACTCCCCCAACCCCTCCCTGCACCCCCGGCTGACGTCTGTACCTGAAAGAACAACCAACAAACCACAGTCACTCAGATGTGGGTGTCGGGCAGAGATTTTCTGGAAAATGAGCAAAATGAGCCTGTCGCTTTAAGGTAAACTTGCAATAGTTGTTGCCAATAACAAAATTTGAGCTTTTGAGCAAAACTTAGAAATTTGGAGAACTTGTATCCACGCTGTGAGCTCCTGTCAGCACCTCAAGACCTTTCTGAGGAAGCTGGTGGTGATATTCGCAAATGTGACTTTGATATTAAATTAAGAAATGCGTCATTTGAAAGTGCCACATGACTCGGTGAACTGACTTTTTCCAGATGACTCTTGCAGGACGCTACGAAGCCAGCCGGGTCAGCACCAGCCCGAAGCGCGTGATCGCAGCACGTCACAGCTGGGCCGAGCGCCGAGCGTGTGCGCCACAGTCTCAGCTTCCACAGCAGCTCACCTTGAAGAAACCACCACTTACCACGCGCTGTGGAACGCCGAAAGAGACGATGCACGATCATCTGAAAGGCTGGTCAACAATCCTCTCCGTCCCAGCTCAGCGTCTGTGTGTGGCCAGGTTTTCCCTCTCAGGTTCAGCCAGAGCCACGGATCACAGCGGTTCAAATGCAGAGAACCCAGTGAAAGAGGTTTGCGACATGAAAGCTAATGCCATTCTCTTCACCAAAAAGGTTATTAAAATTGTATCCTTTACGCTGACATGTAATGGGTTTTTATTGCTGTTTTTCAATGAATCAGAAAAAGATGTCACGTGTTTCGCAGCAATGTGGGTGGAAGGGTTGCCCATTCTGTAAAGCGAAACAGGAGGACACACGCTGCGTGTCTTCGCTCACCAGTGCGAGAGGAATCCCTGCGCACACTCCGCGTGGAGAGACAGGCAGCGGGGCGAGGGGTGGGGGTGAGAAAGTACTTGTGGGTGCCGTGTACTTTACTGGGGTGGGTTCCCCTAGAAGCCCCGATTTCAGCACCGTGCAATGTACGCATGGAACAAAATTACACTGTGCCCCATAAATTTACATGAATGTAAAATATATAAGGAAAAATTTTAAAGTAAATAGAAATGAAACCATAAGTATTTTTAAAATGTCTCTGTTCTAATTGCTAATATGGTATATTTTGATAGTTAAAATGCACAAAAACAAAAGCTCTGAGGGTCTTTGATAATTTTTAAAGTGTAAAAATGTCCTAAGACCAAAATGCTGAAGACCCACAGGCTACTACAGCCTGGCACAAGCTGGGGTTTCTGCGAGGCTGCCCTGGGCCCTGACTCCAAGCTCACGGACCCCAGAGGCCACCTGGCCCGCACTGGGGACTCGCCCGGTCCAGATTCTGCCGTGGCCTCTCAGAAGCCCAGCCCCTCTGCTGGCCCCTCTCTGTTCCTCTAATGCTCTTCACAACTTGGCCACTTTCCACCCGCTGGCCACAGCCAGGGACATGGGGATGGGCCCCTCAGGAAAGGGAGCAATGCCCCAGGAAGAACGGACGCCGAGCCCTGTGGCGGGACAGGCTCCGAGCGTTTCATTTAATGGGGTTGAAAAGCGAAGAACAGTGGACATTGCCCTGAACACAGGCGGCCTGTAACACACGAGCCGGGGCCCAGGGAGGAGCTCTGACCCCAGGGACCCCACAGGAGGCATTCAGGGCTCGCAGCAGGGACCCCGGGCCGGGCATCAGGGAGCCCCAGCAGCCTCCCCCTCCCCCGCCCATGGCCATGGACCCTCCCTGTGTGACACGCCCACTCCCTCAGGGGTCCCCAAAGTGCCAATAGAGAGAAAGAACCTCCTTTTCAACTTGCATCTCCCCCCAAGCCCTGCTCTCCTGCGGCCCAGCTGCCCCTTCCGCCTCTCCAGGCTCAGCCTTTCCTCCTGGGGTCTTGGCCCTGTCCCCTCCCTCTCTTGGGGGATCCCACCCAACAGAGAAGAGAAGGAAGTGCATTCTCAGGAAAGGTGGGAGGGGCCCAGCTGACAGCTCCCAGGACAGGGCTCCAGGGGTGACCCCACAGGACACAAGGAGCTGAGGATTCCCTGGCATCTGACAGGTGGAAGGAGTCCTCGGGGAGGTGTCCAGTACCTGATGGGGGCTTGGGAAGACTTAGCAATAGCAAAATAGAAAACAAGGAAGGCAGAGGCAGCAGCCAGCTCAGGAAAATGGAAGAGCCACACAAGTGGGGATGCAATTCCAGGACAGGTGGACGCCAGGCCTCAAAAGGCAGACAAGCACCAGCACGCATACAGCGGCTGCCAATGCCATCACCCTCCACAAGAAAAGGCAGCTAAGGATCCCAGATCGGGTGGCTTGGCAAGAACAAAACCTAAAAATGACAAGTTAATATAAACACGAACGTGGGCTCCCTCCAGCTGCAACTGTGCACAGCCGACTGGGGATGGAGGAGGCAACATTGCAGTAACATGCCTTCCTCCATGAGGAGCAGGATGGCAGCAGGTGCTCAGACATCAGTCAGTGTGAACACACTGTTCACATGCCAACAGATGACAGAAATGAGTCAGCATGAACATACTGTTTACATGCTAACAGATGACAGAGTCAGTGTGAACATACTGTTTACATGCTAACAGATGACAGAAATGAGTCAGCATGAACATACTGTTTACATGCTAACAGATGACAGAAATCAGTCAGTGTGAACACACTGTTTATATGCTAACAGATGACAGAGTCAGTGTGAACACACTGTTTACATGCTAACAGATGACAGAAATGAGCCAGTCTGAACACTGTTTACATGCTAACAGATGACAGAGTCGGTGTGAACACACTGTTCACATGCCAACAGATGACAGAAATGAGTCAGCATGAACATACTGTTTACATGCTAACAGATGACAGAGTCGGTGTGAACACACTGTTCACATGCCAACAGATGACAGAAATGAGTCAGCATGAACATACTGTTTACATGCTAACAGATGACAGAGTCGGTGTGAACACACTGTTCACATGCTAACAGATGACAGAAATGAGTCAGCATGAACATACTGTTTACATGCTAACAGATGACAGAGTCGGTGTGAACACACTGTTCACATGCTAACAGATGACAGAAATGAGTCAGCATGAACATACTGTTTACATGCTAACAGATGACAGAAATCAGTCAGTCTGAACACACTGTTTACATGCTAACAGATGACAGAAATCAGTCAGTCTGAACACACTGTTTACATGCTAACAGATGACAGAAATCAGTCAGTGTGAACACACTGTTTATATGCTAACAGATGACAGAAATGAGTCAGCATGAACATACTGTTTACATGCTAACAGATGACAGAAATCAGTCAGTGTGAACACACTGTTTACATGCTAACAGATGACAGAAATCAGTCAGTCTGAACACACTGTTTACATGCTAACAGATGACAGAAATCAGTCAGTCTGAACACACTGTTTACATGCTAACAGATGACAGAGTCAGTGTGAACACACTGTTTACATGCTAACAGATGACAGAAATCAGTCAGTGTGAACACACTGTTTACATGCTAACAGATGACAGAAATCAGTCAGTCTGAACACACTGTTTACATGCTAACAGATGACAGAAATCAGTCAGTCTGAACACACTGTTTACATGCTAACAGATGACAGAAATCAGTCAGTGTGAACACACTGTTTATATGCTAACAGATGACAGAGTCAGTGTGAACACACTGTTTACATGCTAACAGATGACAGAAACGAGCCAGTCTGAACACTGTTTACATGCTAACAGATGACAGAAATGAGTCAGTGTGAACACACTCTTTACATGCTAACAGATGACAGAAATGAGTTGGTGTGAACACACTCTTTACATGCTAACAGATGACAGAAATCAGTCAGTGTGAATATGCTATTTACATGCTAACAGATGACAGAAATCAGTGTGAACACACTGTTTACACACTGACAAGGTGACAGAAATCAGTCATGTGAACAGAGTGTTTAGAAACATGGATGGAGGGCCGGGTGCGGTGGCTCAAGCCTGTAATCCCAGCACTTTGGGAGGCCGAGGCGGGTGGATCACGAGGTCGAGAGATCGAGACCAACCTGGTCAACATGGTGAAACCCATCTCTACTAAAAATACAAAAAATTAGCTGGGCACGGTGGTGCGTGCCTGTAATCCCAGCTACTCAGGAGGCTGAGGCAGGAGAATTGCCTGAACCCAGGAGGTGGAGGTTGCGGTGAGCCGAGATGGCACCATTGCACTCCAGCCTGGGTAACAAGAGCGAAACTCCGTCTCAAAAAAAAAAAAAAAGAAAAGAAAAGAAACATAAATGGAAATGGCAGATGAGACAGCTGAAGCGTGTGGGGAGGTGAGCCAGAGACTATGACCTTTTTTTTACAAGTGCCACAGTCCTGTTTAATCTTGTATTTTTTTTTTTTTTTAGCATAAACTTGAAATAATGGTAAGAAAGAAAACCTATAAATCTGAGCATGTCATCCCCTATAGAAACCTTTTGGTCTTCCCCCTCACTGGGAGGCCGGGTCCACGCTCCTGCAGCCACCACTCCATGGTCATATCTTGCTAAATCCACGCCCCAGGTGTCCTGAGCACATGGCTGGCTCGGCACTGAGTCGTGATTTTCTTTAAATGCATTTACCCTGAACGAACTAATGAGCAATCTGACAGATATGGGCATGTGTGCTAAGTAGTGAAGCCAAGGCTGATTTGAGAGTTAGGCTGCTACAGCTTGGCCAACATGGTAAAACCCTGTTTCTGCTAAAAACACAAACAATTATCAGGGAGTAGTGGCCGGCACCTGTAATCCCAGCTACTCAGGAGGCTGAGGCAGGAGAATCACTTGAGCCCAGGAGGCAGAGGTTGCGGTGGGCCGGGATCACGCCATTGCACTGTAGTCTGGGTGACAGAGCAAGACTCCATCTCCAAAAATAAAATAAATGTTTAAAAAAGAAAGAAAGAAAGAAAGACTGGTACATTTGCATTAGCCTTTGACAGTAGAAGCCAGATCACTGAGGGGTGGCTGGAGAGGGCTGATTTCCCGAAAGGGTCGAAATAAGTAATTTATTGCTGACCCTGTCAACATCAGCAAGCCCTGCTGACCATACCCATCCCTCCTCTGACGGCAAAGTTCCCATGGGACTTTGGGATGGAGGCACGGGGGTGCCCAGGACACTGGAGGCTTTGGTTCTGATGGCAAAGTTCCCATGGGACTTGGGATGGAGGCACGGGGGGGCCCAGGACACTGGAGGCTTTGGTTCTGATGGCAAAGTTCCCATGGGACTTTGGGATGGAGGCATGGGGGGGCCCAGGACACTGGAGGCTTTGGTTGTGCAGATGAGCACATCTGGAAGCACAGGGCTGGCCTCCCCAGCTGACCCCTGACTCCAGTGTCATCTGAGGCCCCATCCACCCGCCATCCTGCTGCCACACACAGGGCTCGAGTGTGTGCCTCACAAGCGTGGCCTGGCTGGGGACTGTGGTTCTGAAGGGCTCCATGTCACCAAGTGGGAAGAATAGGGCAAACCAGTGCTTAGCTCAGTGCCCCTGTTAGCCTCCTAATGGAGACGTCACAGTGGCGCAGGATCCATGTACTGTGGAAAATCTCAACACAGGGAATGGGATAGAGACCCTGCTCCCCACTCCAGCAGCCAGCAAGATCCTGCATCCATAGCAACTGCCAGGACCTGCACCTGCCCTGGAAATAACTGCAGCTATTCTTTTACAGATGCACCTGCATCAATCAGTAGCATGTAATCAGATAAAAAGTCCCAAATCCACCTGTAATTTTCATGAAAATAATAGGCAGGAGTAAGAGAAGCCACAAGATGCCCCACTATTGTCTCACAGATCCTCTGCCCGGCTTCCACGGCCAGAAGGCAGATGCCCACATGCTGACACTCATGGCTAGTTACATTTTCATTGCATAGAGAGCAATTGCTTAGTTTTCATTGCTTAGAGAGGCCCAATTTAAGGAAGTTTCATATCACCACATCTAAGTGAACAAAACAGAAACTGAAGAAATTTTAAATCTCTTTTTCAAAGATACTTCTACGGGTAAATTTAGAAAGCTTTTATGTTAAGCAAAAATGGGCAACCAAAATTTGCATTGAAATAACCTTTAAGTTCACAATTTTATCTTTAGTATTTACGAGTGAAGAAACTCTGCCTCCCAGGATCTCACAGCACTAAAGCCTGATGAAGCAGAGGGTGTGATCTCAGTTCTCCTCCCTTGACCAGAGGTCGCAGTTACAACCGTGAGCCTGAACAGACCTTGCATTTCTGCTCGCACATGGCCAGATACCGCCCAAGGATCAGTGGAAGCGCGGAAGCCCCGGCTTGGCCGCTGCAACGGTCCCAGCTTCGGTTTGGTGTGAAGACCCTCACCCTTTCAATATAAGTTATTAAAGGTCATTTTCATCAGGGGTCTCTTCCTACAACTTAAAATTCGGAAAACTAGAAAGGGTAAGAAACAAACACCAACCGTTTGACAATAGCAAATAGCTCTGGAGAGCCTGAGGTCAGAGGCAAGGAGGGAGAGGAATGAAAAAAGAACCTCGAAGCAGAAAGCCAGAGACCAAGGTAGAGACTCCTCCTCAGACATAAAGACTGAGGTGTATACAATCGGAAGTAGAGAGGCTCCTGCAGATGTGGGGCTGAGGTGTACACAGTAGGAAGTGGAGAGGCTCCTGCAGATGTGAGGCTGAGGTGTACACAGTAGGAAGTGGAGAGGCTCCTGCAGATGTGGGGCTGAGGTGTACACAGTAGGAAGTAGAGAGGCTCCTCCTGCAGATGTGGGGCGGAGGTATATACAGTAGGAAGTGGAGAGGCTCCTGCAGATGTGGGGCTGAGGTGTACACAGTAGGAAGTAGAGAGGCTCCTCCTGCAGATGTGGGGCTGAGGTGCATACAGTAGGTAATAAATAGGCTCCTGCAGATGTGGGGCTGAGGTGTATACAGTAGGAAGTGGAGAGGCTCCTCCTGCAGATGTGGGGCTGAGGTGTATACAGTAGAAAGTGGAGAGGCTCCTCCTGCAGATGTGGGGCTGAGGTGTACACAGTAGGAAGTAGAGAGGCTCCTCCTGCAGATGTGGGGCTGAGGTATATACAGTAGGAAGTAGAGAACCTCCTGCAGATGTGGGGCTGAGGTGTATACAGTAGGAAGTGGAGAGGCTCCTCCTGCAGATGTGGGGCTGAGGTGTACACAGTAGGAAGTGGAGAGGCTCCTGCAGATGTGGGGCTGAGGTGTACACAGTAGGAAGTAGAGAGGCTCCTCCTGCAGATGTGGGGCTGAGGTATATACAGTAGGAAGTGGAGAACCTCCTGCAGATGTGGGGCTGAGGTATATACAGTAGGAAGTGGAGAACCTCCTGCAGATGTGGGGCTGAGGTGTACACAGTAGGAAGTAGAGAACCTCCTGCAGATGTGGGGCTGAGGTGTATAGAATATGAAGCAGAGACAGCAGGACTCATCCCCCACACCCCAGGGGCAGACGACATTCATTGTGCCACATTTCAGGGCCAGATTTTCTGGGATTTTCAGGGATGGATGAATTACACTCCAGGCTTATGGATTTAGTCTAAGGAATTTGCAGCATGATTTTCCACAAGTCATTGGCGCTGCCATTTCGACGGAAGATATTGACAAGTAATACATTATTTATAGTTCTTCCCGCAAAGATATTTCCACATTTTTCTACTGGTGGAGACAGTGATTTTCCATGAATATTTAAGCTATGCTTAGATTTAACCCGCCCTCCAGGCTTTGTGCCCTGAGGAAGCTGCTCCGGCCCCAGCTTCAGGGTGTCGCACTGCACATGGTCTTCCCTGCCTTCAAGGATAACTCGGGGCTGGAGATGTGCCCTAACACCAGCCCAGTCTGATGGTGCCTCCAAGCTCTGGCTTCTGGCACCTGGACAAGGGGATGCTCACTTTCAAGGTCCCAAGGCACTGTCAGAAACTACTTTGTGACATCATGTAGAACTAGTCTCAGGATAATGCAAAACAGAAAGATTAAAACAAGACCACATGGTTGGTGACATTACTGAGCTGCTGGGTCAAACCATCCCTGAAGCTGTCTCTTCTGGATGTCAGCTACAAAAGCCAATAGACCCCTTTTGTTATATTATGATATGTGAGTTTGAATTGTCAGCAATCTGACTGATACAGCTAAGTGAACGTTGAAAGTTTAATTTCCTGTCACCTTGAAAATCCTGCCTAGGCTAAGTGATGCAGTCAGTGGTGTCTTTTAAGGGAAGTCCCGCTGTGTGTTTGGTAAAGATGGGCTGTTTGCAGAGTGCTGTGAGGAGGAATGTCCCTGAGGCCACTGTCACAGCAGCTGTTCCTCTGTGGATGAAGACTGCTAACTTGGGACTAGGCCTCCTTCACAGGAAAGGCAACCTGATGAGAGTGGTTCCTTTGCATAGGCTAAGTCTCTGCAGACAGAGAATATTTCAGTAATAATAACAACAATATGCTTGTGAGAGCCAGCGAGGGTTGCAGCTCCAGTACACGAGGGCGACCGTGGCCAGTCTTGAAGATTTAACTCACTTGCTTCTTAAGGGGCTGTTAACTGAGAACACGGGACTTTCCGTGCTGAGAGTTCCGCCCGCGGGCCTGCATGTCTCAGCAGCGCGGAGCTATTTCTGGGGAAAGCAGAAGCAATAAACTCACTGAAAATACCCATGATTGATCCAAGCTTCCTCTTTCAAAGAAAAACTGGAAGTTCCTCCTTCCGTCTTTTTGTGGAAAGGCTGCAGGTGTGGGGCCACGCGGCCGGGGCGTCTGGGGAGCAGCCTCCTGCCACTGACTGGTCAGGCCGGCCCCGGAGTGATTAATTTCCAGGTCACATTTCTGTCGACGGCGGGGAGGTGGTGACTAAGACTTGACTGTGTTTATTCCTTTGCACTGTTACTTGAAAACATTAATTTTTTTCTTGGATAAGTAATAAGTAAAAGAAGATGAAAGCTGGGAGGGTTTGTGGGGCTGACACAGTTGAAGATGTGTAAAGGTCAGCCCGGGGGGCGTGCATGGGCAGCTGGAGGGCGATGGCGGAGGCAGCCCAGAGACACCTGGAGACTAGGTGCACATGGCCTGGGCCACGTTTCCAACACAG
Source organism: Callithrix jacchus (assembly GCF_049354715.1). Taxonomy (NCBI): domain Eukaryota; kingdom Metazoa; phylum Chordata; class Mammalia; order Primates; family Cebidae; genus Callithrix; species Callithrix jacchus. The sequence continues at coordinate 121,885,112 of NC_133514.1, forward strand.
GCAAGAGGATGGTGTCTTCAATCCCCGGAGTAGAGGCCATTTTGGGAAAGTTAATTTGGAAGCTTATAAAATGCAAATTCCAAGTAGATTACAGTTTGCAGTGGTGGGGTTTTTGTAGACGGACTTTTCCTAGATGTCCAAAGAGCTGCTTGGGCACAGGGTTCCTGATCTGCCACTGGGCTCCACGGACAGAGCCTCGAGGTCCCGTTGGGGCTGAGGCTGAGACGCATCTGCCTCCAGAGGGGCTCACTGCCAGCTGCATTGCAGGCTGTGCTTGCCTCGTCCTCACTGCAAAATGCAAAGGCCACTCCATGTTCTGTCCAGCTGCCTCTGGGTCTAGAAAGGGGCTCGTCCACTTCATGTCTGAGTGACAGAGACCTGCCCCTGACCACACAGGGGCCTGCGTGCCACCGAGGAAAAGCCATGCTGAGAACAAAGGGGTGTGCAGGGTGCCGCGTGGAGGGGCACTTAGGAAAAGCCTCCCTGAGAACAAAGGGGTGTGCAGGGTGCCGCGTGGAGGGGCGCTTAGGAAAAGCCTCCCTGAGAACAAAGGGGTGTGCAGGGTGCCGTGTGGAGGGGCGCTTAGGAAAAGCCTCCCTTAGAACAGAGGGGTGTGCAGGGTGCCGCGTGGAGGGGCGCTTAGGGAAAGCCTCCCTGAGAACAGAGGGGTGTGCAGGGTGCCGCGTGGAGAGGCGCTTAGGAAAAGCCTCGCTGAGAACAGAGGGGTGTGCAGGATGCCGCGTGGAGGGGCGCTTAGGAAAAGCCTCCCTGAGAACAGAGGGGTGTGCAGGGTGCCGCGTGGAGGGGCGCTTAGGAAAAGCCTCCCTGAGAACAGAGGGGCGTGCAGGTGCTGCCCGGGGTGGGGGGCACTGACTCCTGCAGGAGGGGCTGGCGGGATGCCTGCCGGGGCATTTGGGGACATAAGCCACTCTGGGTGCGCCCACACAAGCAAGTTGTGCTGCAGTGAAGCGCGGCCCCTTCTTCCCCAACCGCACTGCACCCTGACATTCAGGCCCAGGCTCTCAGCCCAGCCACACACGCCGCAAACCTGTGGCAGAACCTGATTCCCCTTTGTTTGTTTTTTATTTTTATTTTATTCATTTTATTTTATGTGACCTATTTGTAATCTTTTCTGGAATTAGGCCAGTTTTTAATTATTTAACAAATTGGCTGCTTTGGGGTCTGGTAACTCCATCTTACCAGAGTCATTTCCAGGTGGATAAAGCCACCAGGTGCAAGGATTTGGGAGAAATTCTGCAACAGGATGTTTTTTACACTAATTTGTTTTGTTAATTGCAGAAGATCAGCACAGAATCTGAAACAGATTGATAGGAAGCAGCGAACACCACGCTGCAGCTGGTGCCCCCAGCCCACGCCGCTGCCCTGGGGCAGAGCCGCTGTCCGAGCGCGGAGTATGACCGACGGCACTTCCTCCCGCGCCCTCCACCCACCTCCAGAATCTTTACCAGAGCAGCCTGTGTTTAACGGCTCTGATGGACAGACGGCGGGTGGGTGTCCGCCCACATGAGGGCGGCCAGCGGACACATTGCCGGGCCACTGCACCCAGCTGGCCCTGCAGGGACTCAGGCATGCTTGGTTTGGGAGCAGCAAGAGCAGGGCACGCCCGTCTGTCACATCCAAATAAGCAGCTGTTAGTCTCCTGCCCAACTCGCAAATCAGGGCTGAAGCCTGCTCTCTTCAGCTTGCATGAGTCAGCCTAGAGCTGGGGAGCGAGTGGGGTTCAGGTGAGGTGACACTGGCCTGGCCCGCCGAGGAGAAAGGGGTCATGTGGGGCCCTCCCCAGAAACAGGGGTGCAGGTGAGGAGGGTGCAGAGTGGGGAGAAGCAGCACCGGGGAGCCCCGAGCCAGGTCCACAAGGGGAGGCACAGCTCCCCAAGGCTTCTACATGCCCACCTGGTGTGGAAAGGGTGGGGGGACCCATGTCTCCAGGGGCGGCTCCCACGGGCAAGCCCCCAAACTTGAGTGGGCTGTGAGCAACAGGGATGGCACTGTGAGCCGGGCTGGGCTGCACCCACCACTCTGCTGGGGTGGAAGAAGGTCGGCCAGGATCTGGAATTCCCGCAGGTGAGGCACAGGTGTTGGAGGATGTGGGTGGACGCTGAGGGCATCCTGGCTCTAGTGGGGCATGCTGCATCTTCCCTGCACACTCACAGTATCTCAGACCATGGCACTCCCTGCAATGAGTCCTGCCCGAGACGCATGCAGGGGGCTTCCGTGGGGGCCCATACGGGCTCCAAGATTCGAAGAACAGCATGGCTGGGTGGGACGCTGCGGTGAGAAGGTCATCGAGGGCTTTTCCACACCAGGAGGACCCTCAACTCCGGTTAAACACACAAGTCTGCAGGAGCCCTGGAGAGCGTGGGTTTCATGCATCTTAATGCCACGGGAGGCTCGTGCAGATGAACTCATAGAGCCACGGCTGCCCAGCACCCGCGGGGGGCCTGCTGACAGCACTGCTGGGTGTCGTGGGGGTGAAAGACACAAGTAGGTGTGTCTGAAGCAGCAGGGAAAGACACCAGAAGAGGTGACAGCCCCGGGGCACTTCAGGCCCAGGGTACCTGGGGGGCGAGGGAGGGGGTATTCGGGCAAAAGGAACTTTCCAGACCGTGCCGTTTTTATCCAGTCTGGGTCCGGGCTCCGCTGTGGACGATGCAGAGAAACAGTCACTCTTGTTCTGTCCTGACCTTCACCCACAGTGAAAGGATTTTGTAAAACAAAACAGCTCATACAAGGGGAACAAGGCAGTGACATCTGCAAAGTGCAGCATCTCTGTGGACCCCAGAAATGACTCTGACACAGCAGTGAGGACAGGGCACCCTGATTTAGATCCCAAAGTCCAATCCCACAGGACTGTGGCTGAGGATGATGCAGGGAGGGCTGAGGTGCAGAGGGGCCTCAGTGCCAGCGCAGGCTGAGGACAATTCCCCGCTCCTGCCACCTGGGGCCACCTCCCCTTCCTGCCTCCTCTCTGCAGAGACTGGAGCAGCCCCTGGGCCTGGGCAGCAGCAAGCTCCGGAGGGAGTCACTGTGCCCTGACCAGGCCCGGCCTCCTTCCCCGCGCTCTCCCAGGCAGGAGGGCATCTCCTCCACGGAAACTGCCCTGCTGGAAAGGAAGCCCCAGAGTGCAAGCAGACGACCAGCTCGGTTGGAACACCTGGCGAACTCTCCAGGGAAAATAAACACAGAGCACAATCATTTGGAAGTGAAGGAAAAGCACGCTGGGAGAAGAGTGTGGCCTCGCAGACCACCACCCTGGAGGGGCCTCTCCGCGGCAAGCTGTGAACAGGGAACGTGGACGGACCCACAAGCCCCCAAAACGGAACCATCACGGGAGAGAAGGACGTAAGCAGAAGGGCCGAAGTGAGAAGGCGCCAGGATTAGAGCCAGAAGACAGAGATCAAAGCTGGTATGGAAGGCAGGGTCGGAGGGCCAGTCCAGAGGCCACCTTGCGGGGACAGGCACTCCGGGGTGGGAAATGGATATGACAGAAAGGGAAAAGCCACAACCAGCCACGCAAGGACAGCCTCACAGGACTGAAGGACACACATCCTGCAGGAAGAGCTCACAGACCCAGCACACAGCACAGGAGACCACACCCGAGGCAGGAAGAGCTCGCGGACCCAGGACACGGCACGGGGGACAACGCCCAGGGCAGGAAGAGCTCGCAGACACAGGACACGGGACAGAAGACCATGTTCAACACAGAAAGAGCTCGTGGGCCCAGGACACAGCACGGGGGACCACGCCCAAGCAGCACCTCCGCAGAAGGGGAGGGTCCCACAGCTTCCAGAGACCCAGAGGGGCCGAGAGGACAGGGTCCAGCATCTCAAGGGCACCTCTGGGAGCCCAGATGAGGGCATGACCCCAGCCTCCCGGACACATCGCCCCAACCAGACTGTCCATCAAGTGCGGGGAAGCCCGACAGAGGGACCCCAGAGTGAGGGCCTCTCAGCATCACTGCTGTGGGACAGGCTCCAGACACCCCTCCAAAACAAAGTGAGTTACAGGTGTGGGAGAGGCGTCCTCAGGAAGCCAAAATTAGCAAGCGACCAAGACAAACAACTTGAGCGGAGACTGAGACACGTGGGTCCCGTTAGTGCACACACAGGAAACAAAGGTGACGGGAAAGCTCATTATTAACTTTGGGGAAACGGAAAACTGCAAGAAAAGTAATCACGGTTTGTGGGAGGCTCAGTGCTACATGGTGCTAGTGTGGTCACGGCAGTCCTGGCCGACCATTATTGGCTGTCCACGTGTCAGTGGAAAGGTGGTGGGGACAGGAGCCACGGGAGGGGAGCTGATCTTTATTGTGGGCAGTAACGGATGATGCCCCAAATTGACCTGCCCAGAGGTAGCAATAGCAGCTAGTCACACAGAGACTGGAGGTGAATGCTGAGAAAATCAGTTTAGAAATTTGGGAATGAATGCTCTGGAAAGACGTAAAGTGAGGTACGGGGTTAGGGACTCCTGTTTGCCGAACAAGCCTTAATAAAAATAAAAATAATCACATCCAAGTACAAAGTGACCCTGAAAGGGACCAGCCTCCAACAGAGACAGAGCTTTTCCTGATGGCCACAGTGCCTGGGCTGAGATTCCCAGCAAGGGCTGTCGTTAGGCACTGGGAACCTTCCCCTGAAATTGGCACCCACTCTTATTTCTGCATGCATCTCCTAGGGATGGGAAGAGGCTGGCTGCGTTGTGAAAAACTCATCTGTTAACTTCGCGTCTTCCTCATCCTCAAGATCTTATTTAAGAAGAATGCCACATTGACGCTGTGTCCCTGAGGGCCCCTCCTGCTGCTGGCGCTGCGTTAGGGAGCCTGAGGGAGGCCGAGAGGTTGAAGATGAAGCCAGAATGCTGTCCAGGCTGGTGCGGGCATCTGGTGAGCACAAGTCTGCACCCCACACGCGACACACATGCACACTGGAACTGCTGCCTGCTCAGTCACAGCCTAACTGCACCCGTGGCATCGGCTTTCTGGGCAGGCCATCCACACTTGCACTCAGTCGGGGCTGGCACTGGGTCTCTTTCTGGCCATAGACCACTACCTTCTCCAAGCAGCCCCTTCAGTGAGTCTCAGAACAATGGCCGATTCTGATTCTGGGCCTCAGTTTCCCCCTTGTGAAAGGCAAGGCAAGCGCCTGAGCCTCACAGAAAAGAAAAAGTGTCATAGAAGCCGAGGGAAGTGTGGTTTAAACCCATCAGACCACAGCAAGGGCCTGAGATCCTGCCCCCAGCAGGCACCGCAGCCTCCCCCAGTCCCAGCTGTGAGTCACAGACCTTATTCCAGGCAAGCTGGGGACTCCAGCCAGGTCCGGGTTGTTTATTATTTCTTGCCTGTGATTTTTCAGGAAGATTTGAATCTGCTGGGAATCATCAGTGACAGTTACCGTGTGCACGTGTGTCTGTACATGCCCTGTACATGAGTGTGTGCATGTATGGGTCTGTGTGTGTGTGTGTGTGCATGCACGTGCATGTGTGCGTGTTTGCATGTGCATGTGTGTGTGTCCGTGTCTGTGCATGTGTCTGTGTCCATGCATGTGCATGTCTCTGTGTGTGCATGTGTGCGTGCATGTGCACCTGTGCTCAGTGCCTGCAATGCAATGAATGAGGGTGTTGGGGCTGCGTGTCCTCTTGCCAACTGACTGTTGGAGCCAGTCTGGCCAGGCTGGTCCACACATTCTCCTCTTCAGGGATTCCCTTAGCTAAACCCTCTGCTTGTGAGTTTACATGCAAGAGAATGTTGAGTTAAAACCATTTTAGAGGTAAAAAAAAAAAAAGCTTATTTTGAGTGATACCCATGCCCTTAAAAACTGAACACAAAACTAAGAAATAACTGAGTGCCCAGAATGACGGCCTGTCTCTGCACGGTAATAAGGTCAACCGCAAACCACACGTCCAGGTGCCCCACATGCACTGGGCGGCTGTGCAGTGCTCCAGGACCTAGATGGCCTGGGGGGCGTCGGATGTGGCTTGCTGGCTGCAGGGCCTGGTCTGTGGCCGAGAGTCTGTGACGGGTTGTGGACAGGTGAGCGCTGGGCCCACAGGATGTAGCCTGCAAGGTGAGCCAAGACCTCTTATCTCCCATTGGGCCTTCAGTTCCCCTCTCAGGAAGCCCGTCGGTGGCCAGCTGAATGTTTTACCCAAGCACGGGCCAGTGAAGAGTCAAGAGGAAACCAAGGGCTCCCTGAGGTGCGTCTTGCCAGAAAGCCACCCAGACACTTGGGGAGGTTCAGGAGTCTCCATACCCTACCAAAAGCTCTTACCCAGGTCTGTGCTAAAATGTGGTTTTCCCCTCAGAAAAATAAGGCATGCTCATTATACAAATTTGTAAAGTATGAAAAAACAAAAGAAAGTAGAAGTCATTTATAGTGTCAGCACCGGAGGCAGCTCATGTTAGCATTTCTGTGGATTTTCTCCCAATTGTGAGCATGACTCTGTGTGAGCGTGTGCGTGCATGTGTGTGCATGTGCGTGTGTACACGGGGGGAAAGGATAAAGTTGTGTTGGAAACTACTCATGTCAGGCTGCTTGGGTCACAACCAGCCACCAAACAGTACAGAGTTGAGCAAGCAAGTGAACCTCTCCACGCCTGTCACGTAGAGGTGAGAGGGCTGCCCCAGCCAGGGGCGGTGGCTCACGCCTGTAATCCCATCACTTTGGGAGGCCGAGGTGGGTGGATCACAAGGTCAAGTGATCAAGATCAGCCTGGCCAACATGGTGAAACCCCATCTCTACTAAAAATACAAAATCAGCTGGGTGTGGTAGCATGCACCTGTAGTCTCAGCTACTTGGGAGGCTGAGGCAGGAGAATCGCTGGAACCCAGAAGGTTGCAGTGAGCCAAGATCACACCACTGCACTGCAGTCTGGGCAACAGAAAGAGACTCCAACTCAAAAAAAAAGAAAAAGAAAAAATCAGGGCTACCCCATGGCTGGTTGTGAAATCCCACATGACAAGCCACACGAATGCTTCACAAATGTCAGCTCTATTATGTCCATTGCGTGAACAGTCACATGCGCTGTACATACAGTTGAGTGTTGGCCCCTTCACTTAAAGTTACACTGTGCACCCCACGGCACCGCACGTTCTTTGACAACATGACTTTCAAGGGCTGCCCCTTCTGTGCATGGCTCCCATCCTGGGGCTGTTCCCACGTGCTGGACCCTGTGGCACTTGTGATGATCGTAACACTGCAGTGACAGCCTCACTAGTGAGACTCTGTGATCGTCTCTGATCATCCCTTAGAACTAGTCCTAGGATGACAGAAGGATGCATCGGGATTGACGCTGCCACTTGGCCTAGCTGGGAGAACCACCACCGAGGACCCTGCGCCTGTGAGTGCCCTCCTCACCCAGCACTCAGGCAAGAATGGGCTTTCACTGCTGCTCTCATCCGTGGCCCTGGAATTACTGTTAAAGCTGAATGTTTGAGGCTCTTCTAAATAAAGTTTCCATTTCTTTTTGTGTGAGTTCATTTTTATTAATAAGATGACTGGTCTTTCCTGATTGACATATGAATACTAGTAAACTTTGATTTAATATGTTTTACGGATTTTTTGAAGTTTATTACTGCGGTTTTGAAATTTGTTTATGGTGTTTTCTGGCTTCTTGCCTTTGCTTTGTTTTTCCTTTCATTTTTATGTTTAGAGGCTTTTCTCCATCCCCACGTTGGAAAAGATTCATTTTAATTTCTTCTAGTTGTTTTATCATTCAACTCAAAATTTTTACTTTTTAATTCATCTGTAATATATTTTGGCACAGGTCTTAAATTATATAAATCAATTTAAACCACTCTTCTCTGGTTTATTTTGTTATTGTTGGTGATGGTGGTGGTGATGGTGATGGTGGTGGTGATAGTTATAGCGATGGTGATAATGGTGATGGTAGTGATGGTGATGGTGACAGTGATGGTGGTGATAGTTATGATGGTGGTGACAATGATGGTTATGGTGATGGTGGTGACAGTTACAGTGATGGCACTGATCACCGTGATGATGGTGATGGTGGTGGTGATAGTTATAGTGATGGTGACAGTGATGGTGGTGATAGTTATGATGGTGGTGATGGTGACAGTGATGGTGATGGTGACAGTGATGGTGATGGTGGTGACAGTGATGATAGTGGTGGTGATAGTTATGATGGTGGTGATAGTTATGATGGTGGTGATAGTTATGATGATGGCGGTGATGGTGGCAGTGGTGATGGTGGTGGTGGTGATAGTTATAGTGGCGATGGTGACAGTGGTGGTGACAATGATGGTGATGATGGTGGTGACAGTTACAGTGATGGCACTGATCACAGTGATGATGGTGATGGTGATGGTGATGGTGGTGATAGTTATGATGGTGGTGATAGTGATGCTGATGGTGACAGTGATGGTGATGGTGACAGTGATGGTGATGGTGGTGACAGTGATGATAGTGGTGGTGATAGTTATGATGGTGGTGACAGTTACAGTGATGGTACTGATCACAGTGATGATGGTGATAGTGATGGTGATGGTGACAGTGGTGGTGACAGTGATGGTGGTGATGGTGGTGACAGTTACAGTGATGGCAATCACAGTGATGATGGTGATGGTGGTGATAGTTATGATGGTGGTGATGGTGACAGTGATGGTGATGGTGGTGACAGTGATGATAGTGGTGGTGATAGTTATGATGGTGGTGATAGTTATGATGGTGGTGGTGACAGTGATGGTGATGGTGGTGACAGTTACAGTGATGGCACTGATCACAGTGATGATGGTGGTGATAGTTATGATGGTGGTGATAGTTATGATGATGGCGGTGATGGTGGCAGTGGTGATGGTGGTGGTGGTGATAGTTATAGTGGTGATGGTGATAGTGATGGTGATGGTGACAGTGGTGGTGACAGTGATGGTGATGATGGTGGTGACAGTTACAGTGATGGCACTGATCACAGTGATGATGGTGATGGTGGTGGTGATGACCATGGTGATGATGGGGTTGGTGGTGGTGGTGGTGATAGTTATGATGATGGTGATAGTGATGGTGATGGTGACAGTGATGGTGGTGACAGTGATGATAGTGGTGGTGATAGTTATGATGGTGGTGATAGTTATGATGGTGGTGGTGACAGTGATGGTGGTGATGGTGGTGACAGTTACAGTGATGGCACTGATCACAGTGATGATGGTGATGGTGATGGTGATGATAGTTATGATGGTGGTGATAGTGATGATGGTGGTGATAGTTATGATGGTGGTGATAGTGATGATGGCGGTGATGGTGGCAGTGGTGATGGTGGTGATAGTTATAGTGGTGATGGTGATGGTGGTGGTGATAGTGATGGTGATGGTGACTGGTGGTGACAGTGATGGTGATGATGGTGGTGACAGTTACAGTGATGGCACTGATCACAGTGATGATGGTGATGGTGGTGGTGATGATCACGGTGATGATGGGGTTGGTGGTGGTGAGCTACAGTAGTTCTTCAGCATCTCTTTAGCAAACACTGCACATATTTGAAGACTCTATGTATCTTTCTGGGTTCAATAACCTCACTTTCTTCAGGCTGTTGGAAACGTCAAGCAGAACTCTCTAGCTCATTCTTGCCATGAGGTGAGGTCTAGCACATCTTCCCTCGGGCACCTGAGAAATATGCTATTTGGTTTCTGGCACATCCACAGAACTGGACTCCACAGCCTCCCAAAACCCTTTTCATTAGCAGACACACTCAGGAAACCTTCCTCATGTTTCGCCTGAAAACCCTTTAAGATGCACAGACTCCTGGACACCATCTCTGTGAATTAATGGCTTGCAGGTTAGGACTTCTGCTCCCTGTGGTCAGTGGCCTCATGTCCCCTGGCCCATGCTGGTCAGCCCTGCTGGCAGCTGGTCTCATCAGGCCCCATGTGCATCCCCAGCTGGAGAAGGCTGACGGGGGCACAGCACCCTCTCCAGTGAGTCCCCTTGGGATAGAGCTCGCACAGCACTCCCAGTGACCCAGGGGACCACCCGCCCCCCAGGCAACGCCCTCCAGTGTGGTCTGAAGTTCCAGGAGCTTCCTTTCTGCTGGATGGACCCTCAAGTGTATTGACCTTAGCCCCGGGTCATCCCATGGACCTGGGGATGCAGCAAGAAGCCCAGCAGGCAGGGAGAGTACTCTAGGAGCCATGTCTCCAGGAGAGCTCCTTAGTGGCTGGCAGAGAAGGACTGAGAAGACATTTTCCAGGCAGGCCTGAGCAGAACACTGGCACACCCACTCCCATCCCCAGGCCAGCGTCCTCACCCCCACCATGCCCCCAAATCCAGCCCAGCTTCTCCTCCTTGGTGATCCAAATGCACCATGTGCCCCCCTCTGCAAAGTCACTGTCTCAGTGAGCTTCTCCCTGCTGCCCTGCCCCAGCCACGGACTCCTGGCCAGTTTCCTGCACAGCCTGTGCCCTGATGACTCACGTGTCACTCACTGTCTGTCTCTGTCCTTGGTGGCACCGTGGCTCCTGAACAGCACCTGGATGCGGCCAACTGGGCTTTGCTCCCTGGGCTGCCCGGTTTCCCCTCCTGGCCTCCAGCGGGAATGACGCCCATGCAGAGAAAGGCCCACTGGGCCCCTGCCCCCTTTCTGCTGCCCTAGTGTCCCATTATGAACATCTCAAGTGTCTGTGCTGCCCACCCCAGCCTCCCAGCTGGTGCTTCCTCATTAAGTCAGTGAGCTTTCCTTCCCAGATGGTGCCTCAGCACAGCTGCTCTGCCCTGCACGGCCCCAGCACACACCCCATCCTTGGACGGTCACGCTCTGCCCTGCACAGCCCCAGCACACACCCCATCCCTGGACGGCCACACTCCTGGATATGCCCTCAGTGGACAAGGCGCAGTGTCCACTGTGTGTCTGAGCCAGGACAAATTTTCTTCCTCCTCTTTCCAACCCTGACGGAACATCCGCAGAGAGTGAAGCCTCCATGGTACTGTCTGTCCCTGCACTTGAGACAAGGGCGGGGACAGTGGTTACGGATGGCTCCCGGAGCAGCCTCTCGCACCGTGGCGCCTACATCACACCTCACGGTGTTTTTGTATTCTAAAGCCCGTGCATGTTTCAATGGCGTCACAGATTTTGTAGTAACACTAGCTTGGAACTGGTCAGAAACTAAGACAAATTAAATTCGATGATAGTTTATACTTGCATTTTAAAAGATTTTGAAAATAAAGAGCACGAAGCCCAAAGAGTGATCAAAAACTCCTCAGAAACATCAGAAAAGCCATCTGAAATTTAAAATGTGAAATACATGAGAATCCACCACGAAATAATCCGAAGTCTAAATGAACAAAGGAGTCACCTGCCACCTGCTCTGAGGCACCCTCAGCCGCTGCGGAGCCTCTCAGGGTGCTCCGCGCGGCATGCGAGTGACGAGTGTCCTTCGGGGGAAAGAAGTTCCCTTGCGCCCCCGACATCTACCACATGTGAAACTGTCTTCATAAAGTGTCACAGCTTCTGAAACGCTGCATTTTAAAACCGCATCTCTCTGTGTTTAGGGTAAATTTCCCTCCTGCAGACGCTTTCAGAGCCGGGCCTTGCTGGGACGTCGGGGTGAGGGTACCTTCCGGCCCCTCCTGCTCCACACCCCCAAGCCGCAGACTGCCCCACTGTGGACCCAGGGGGAGCCCTGGGCACTCTGTGGATGCAGCTTTCCTTCCAAGGGGTGGCCTCTGGCCCACCCCGATGAGATCCCAGCACCTGCCTCAGCTCCAGCGGAAGCACAGGCGGACCCGACTGAGACCCAGGCCAGGCAGGGAGGGAGCTGAGACCCCTCGGGGCTGCAGCTGGGGCCGCCTGCGTTGTCGAGAACCATGAATGGATGTGGGACCTCAGAGGCCACGTGGAGACCCGGGGACTGCCCAGCTTTTGGCTGCTAAGCTGTGCGCATGTGGCCACCCCAGACCTGGGCCTGTCGGGGACTACGAAGGCTCCCACCCGGTCTCAGGGGGGACTCTGCCAGGTGCAGCCAGGCCCAGGGCACTAGGCATGGACACTACTGGGTTGCTAGGGAGACGCGCATGGACTGGGGGCGGGAAGAGCAACCCCAGCCAGGCGCACAGCCAGGGACCTTCCTCACCTGGACCTGGGCAGTGCGTGGTCCCAGCGCTGGACTCTGCCCTGGGTGGGGCCGTGGCACGTGGAAACCTGGGGCTGGACATCAGCGGACATCAGTGAAGACCCCCCTCAGGGACCCAGGCTCTAGTCCCGAGTGGGAATGAACCGTGTGGACCTCATGTCCCGCAGAGCAGCTTGGAGCAGTCACCCTGAGTCTGAGCACGGAGACTTTGAAGGCCCTGGACCGAGGCATCCCTGGAGGTCCCCGGGCCCTGGTGCGCCCCGAAGCTCCTGTGCCTGGACACGGCGGGGCTGGGGCTTGGCCCTACCTAGAGCCCAAAATGTTTTAAATGTTAGTCTTTGCTTTAAGAGGAGAAAGTCTGGCTGAGTTCCTCTTCCACTGGCTGGCACCTGTGCCTCCACGGAGCTTCCAACGTCTGGACTGTGAATAGGGGACTTGGACCTGAAAGTTTTCACAAGCTTTAAAGTTCCAGTGAAAATACTTAGGCAGTGATATTTCCTGGGAAGTCTGATGCAAAACAAACAAGCAAACAGAAAACTGTGTTTTGCTTTAAGGAAGTTTGGCCGCTGCTCCCACAGCCTGGGCCCCGGGAGAACCCAGCTCTGCCATGCTGGTGTCTGCTGTCCTGACTGTAACCAAAAAGCAAAATTCTAAGCCCCCAACAGACTGAAAGCGTCCCCCTCTCTGTCAAGGGGATTTCAAAGAAACCTGAAAAAGATCAGGCCATGGCAGGGTGTGGGGGTGGGAGCTGCCTCAGTCTACCCTCCGCCCTCTGGAATTCAGGCACAACTGAGCAGTATTAACATCAAAACGGATCTTAAGACAGACACACGGGCTATAGCAGTAAGATGCCAATCCCCACTTGATGCTGGGGGAGCCTCACAGAACAGCGAGCAGGCTCTGGAAGTGCCCAAATATTTTGCCCCGTAATATATTTATTTGACCTATCTTTTCATGGCCCTGCAAAGCTGTCTCTTGTGGGAGAACTTCATATTCTGTAGAGAATCCTCTTCCCTTTCCAGGCCTTTTTCTGATGCTGAAGAGATTGGCTGAGAGTCTAGCACATTCTAAAGGTCTAAACAGGAAACACTTGCCGTCCAGTGTCTCTAAGGGCGGCCACCTATGAGACTCATCTACAGCGTAAGAACCTTGGTCTCCACACCCCTTCACCAAGACGCTCCCTTAGGTCTTTAGATAACTTAACTCCTTTGACCAATTGCCACTCAGAAAATCTTCAAGCACACCTATGACCGGGCAGTCCCCAGTTTGAGCTGTCCCACCTTTCCAGACTGAACCGGCGCACCCCTCACATGCATGATTGGTAAGAGTCTGCCTGTAACTTCTGTCTAAAGCCAGGCCGCAACCCAGCCAGCGAGCACACGTTCTCAGGACCTCTTAAGACTGTGCCTCAGGCCCCGGCCACTCATATTTGACTCAGAAGAAACTTCTCGAAATATTTTAGAGTTTGGCTTTTTCCCCTCAACAGGACCCTGCCACCCACCAACATGAGCCGATGAATAAGAACGGTCTCGGGTGTCTCCCTGCCCTCCCTCCCCCCACAGAGAAACGCGTTGTCTCAAACAGTCAGAATGTTAAGTTCACTTTCCTTGCTCCTGTTTTCAGGCACAGGTTGGGCCAGGGGTTTCCTGGAGGCCCAAGTCACCCAGAAGACACAGGGACACCCCACCCATGACCTTCCCCCATGGGAGTCTGAGTGGAAAGTGCGGGAATGGGGCACAAGAATGGGTTAGTAGGACTTACAAAGAATGACATCTTCTCAAACGAAGTGACAGACGCCTTTCACGGGGTGAAGGGAGGGCTGCCTGCCATACTCCCACGGAAGGGCCGCAGCATGAGCCAGCACACCCGAATGCTGCCGTGGGTGCCATGCAGACAGCTTGGGGCTCTTTCCTGAACAGGGGGCCCTGCGTGTGGCTACAGCGGCTGGCAGAGCTGGGGCAGGGCCTCCAGGGGTGGCTCCCTCCAGGGTCATCCCTGCAGCATGAGAAGCACAGGCTGGCATTGTTCTGGGCACATACAATGCCAGCCACACTCACTTTGGCTCTGGGATTTGTCCTTCCCATTCAAAAAGGAGAGAAAAACCACGTATCTGTATCCTTCTGACTGTGGAGTATCAGAGCACCTCAGGAGAAATTGGGGGCCCCGCAGGAGAGCCGTACTGCCCCCCAGATGCCCACTGCACCCTCTTAAGGAGCAAGCAGCCACAGCGAAGCTTTCTGAATTCCCAGATAACGGACCAGTGCAGGGAAGTCGTTCCCAGAATGGTGGAGCCTCCGCTGCACATTTATAATTGTGGTAAGACATAAATAACATAAACCATCTGCCATTTTAACCACCTGTAAGTGCACGGTCTGGTGGGTGAAGGACATTCAGTGTTCTCTGCAGTCATCGCCACCAGCCGTCTCCTGCGCTTTCTCATCCTCCCAACGGAAGCTTGTCCCTGTGAAGCGCTCATTCCCCAGTCCCCGCCCCAGCACCCCCATCTGCTTTCTGTCTCTGTGGACCTGTGGACTCCAGGGACCCGCTATGAGTGAGACCCATGCGTGACTGTCTTTTGGGGGCCTGGCTTATTTCACGGGAATGATGCCCTCGAGATTCTCCCATGTGTGGCCTGGGCCAGATGTTCCTTCCTGGTTCAAAGCTGGTTCTCCACTGCAGGACGAACCACACTGTGTTCATTCAGCCCTAGACAGAGCTTAGGCGGTGTCTGGCTTTCGGCTTTTGTGAACAGCTGTAATTGCAGTTGACCCTTGAGCACACGGGTCCATTGTCAAGCCGGTAGCTTGCACATGGCGGGTCTGCTGGCTGCAGGGACTGAATGTGGGGACTGGTCCCATACCCGAGGTTCTGGGACCCCAAGGGATGATGCCCCGTTTTTCGTATTTGCCGGCGGCGCC
This sequence comes from Callithrix jacchus, assembly GCF_049354715.1. Taxonomy (NCBI): domain Eukaryota; kingdom Metazoa; phylum Chordata; class Mammalia; order Primates; family Cebidae; genus Callithrix; species Callithrix jacchus. Next base: position 121,900,127 of record NC_133514.1, read on the forward strand.
ATCACTAAGTGGGTTTTCTGCTCATCAACAGCCTGATTGTTAGGAGGAGAGGAGAGGGCCAGGGAGGCCCAGCGCTGCCCTCGGGCAGCGGGCTCCCCTTCGCCTCCCCAGGCTGCATCCCAGCCTCCACGGCCTCCTGGCCTCGGGTTCCAGGCGTCTCGCTGTGAGGACGATGGCCGCCCCCAGCTCCCATCCGGATTTAAAGCGGCTGCGGGGCCCCCGGCAGCACCTGCTCCTCCCTGCGGCGCCGCCCCGCGCCCTCCGACCCGGGGGAACCGCGAGCGCCAGGCCCCTTCGCGAGTCTCCCACTGGTGTCTTCTCTCCTGCCGGAGCCTGGCTCCTTTCTCTCCCTCTTTACCGAGCTGGCTCCCGTCTGCTACACGGACACGGGAAAATGAATTTCATCTTTCATCTCGCACGGGCCTCTGCGGCCCAAAGCTGCCCGGTGTGCGGACAGTGCGGGGCAAACCCGGGCAGTCCCTGCGGACGTGCGGGCGGCCTCGTGTCCCCCCTCACGCCAAAACCCACGGGCGCGGCCTCGGCTGGAACGGAGCCTCCCCCGCGCACTTCGCGTCCGCTGCAGATGACTGACAACACCTTATCCATGGAATACACGGTGTTTTGTTTGTATTACTTTTTATTGTTTATTGTTATTTTTCGTCCCCTCCGGGGTTGGTGGAAACTTCAAAGGCGAACGGGAAGGCAGAGGCGGACGGTCGCTGAGGATTTGGAGACAATGAAAGGCAGCAGAGCCCCGCCAGCTTCTTTCAGAACTTCGGTTTTCATAAGCTCCATAGAAATCTTATTAGCTTGATGATTCTTTGAGACCAGGTGCTATTCTTATCTAATTTATTCGTTCATTTATTTCCTCAACAAATATTTCTTAAATGACTTTTATATTCTCCCCCAAGCATCTCAAGCAGATGCTTAATAGGAAATAACACTCCCTTTATACAATAACATTACGCAACACCATCATTTGTTCTCATAAAGGCAATTAGTACATGAATTTCCACCCCCACCCTCAAAATTGCAACACGGTGTGTGGTGGAGAAACCCTGGGTGTCTCAGGTTTCCTCACTCCACAGTTTCCCCAAGACAAAGCGGGTAGTTACCATGCTCGAAGGTGGCCAAGAGCATGTGTGTCTACTGGCAAGCACCTTACCCTCCTCGAGTGAAAACAATTCACAAAGTATAACATATGAAAGTCTGGAGTTAAAGAACCAGAGGTCACAGACCACCTCTCCAGGAACCAGAGTTACTTAAGTGCTCTGAATGTCACTTCGCTCATCTAGAAAATGGGGGGAGGCCTCTTACCTACCAGGACTGCCACTAAAATCAAACCATACCCTGAGCATGTGAAGCCTTCAAAGCCTGCAATTTTGGCTGGCAGAGACACTGCAGAGGTCAGGGCAGCCTGGGGAGCCCCCGTGGTGGGGGACACGAAGCAGGTGAACTTGCTGCCTCCCCTTCCAGCTGGTGCGTCCTGGGCAGAAAGAGGCCCCAAAACACCGAGTTACTCAACCTATTGACCATCAGGTTTGTTTCCAAAACCCTGATTTCCAGGTTTCAAAATTGTAAGCTCTGGCCCATCAATGGCCATGTGCCACCCAAGACCCCTCTCAGCCCCTCAGCCTGGATTCTCACCTCCCTAACTCCAAGCATGGCCGGCGTGGCTAATTCCATAAAGAGCCAGCTTCCCAACTGCATTATCTGAGGATTGAGGAGTTCTTCCCCGAGGCTGATCACACAGATGAATCAAAGGCCTGCTGCTTGGAGGGGAGGGGAGAACAGGTGAGGGGAGTCATCCCCAATTGGCAGGTGGACCATTCCCAGGCAGTGTGGAGCACAGATCTGTCCCTGGAAGTAGGCTTTTCCATTCTCGTGAAAGTCGAGGGATTTTTACCCAATCCTCCCACAGGCATTCTTCCTGCACTGTCCAGAGTCCAGAGCTGTGGCACCCCCCAGCCCAGGACTTAGCCATGTCCACACCTCGCCCTACAGTCACTTGTTTCTTGAATTAATTTTAAATGTGATTTTGTTTTTTAACCTAGGCTCATTCTACATAAAACGAGTGACCTCATGGACGAATGTGCCTGTTATTCTCTGTAACACATTCAAATTAATATATAATGATATATAAGAAATAAGTAACTAGTAAAATAAGGAACGTTTGTGCACATGCTGCCTAAAAAGCCTCTTATGCACGGACAGGACTAGGCCTAGGACATTTGGGGGAAGTGTCTTGAGAGAAGAGAGGGGCAAGGCATGTGCCCGGAAGCCTGCAGGTCCCACGGGGCTGGGCTCAGCACCCTGCGCGGAGTTCCGCCATCCCGCCTCCTTGGGGTGCGGGTCCCACCTGCAAGGCGGTGGAGAGACGTCCCCATCTAGTGGCCGCCTGCTTCCATTACACCGAGAAGCAAGTTTCTGATCCACAGGTGGAGGTTTCCTTCTGGTGATGGAAACCCGCTGGAATTGCACGGTGGTGATGGTTGCACAACTCTGTAAATATACTCAAAACCCCGGGGTTGGACATTTTAAAGGCATGAATTACAGGTGCGAGGTATATCTCCATTTTAAAGAGAACTTTTGTGAAGAGTTTCACTGTATGAGCAGAAAAACATTGTCTACGCCTTCCTATGGTGAAATTAAAGCATGGGAAGCATGAGTGTGTCTTTTTTACTTTGTCCTAGAAACATGAAGTTAGGAACATCCAGACCACAAGTCTTCAGGCTAGAAATTGTTTCATTTGTGCTTTTCTGCGAGCCACAGCTATAGCTGCTACTGAACACAATTCTTCCAGGCTGCCTTTCTCTGATACTCTAATAAGTTGTTTCTTTTTAAGGGCACTTCTCCCTAGAAAGTGCTTTCAGGCTGCAATTAGACAGATCTGGAACGTGCAGCACACGCCTTTGCTCTCACCCTGCAGTGGAGCCTGTGGGTGTGGTTAAATTATGATGTTTTATTCTAAGGGAGGCTGAGAAACATCTGCTTCTTGATGGAAACCATGTGTTTTTACAAGACACTACGTCAGGCGTTTTAACATGATACACTCCTTGCAATTATACTTACTAAACAGAACACCACTGCAGAACTCCCCTCATGTTCTCCTCATATGCCAGCTCAAGAAACTTCCCCTGCACCTCATATGGGATTGATCAGTACAATTATTTTGTAAAGGTCTTTGTCAGTGGATTCAAAATAACCAGAAACAATAATTATTATTATTTAGAATTCAAGTGTTGATTTTCCAGCTGAGATGCAGCCCCAGCCTTACAGTTGTGGAAAGAGTAGAAAATGAGATTATTTGTGTCCAGTGCATCTTCAGGGAGGGGAGACTCTGCGGCTGGCTCCTCATTGCCCAGCAGGGAGTGCGCTCCCCCAGAAGCGTGCTAGAACACGGCTCCATGGGAGCCAGCAGGGAGGGCGCTCCCCCAGAAGCATGCTAGAACATGCATGGCTCCATGGGAGCCGGCAGGGAGTGCGCTCCCCCAGAAGCGTGCTAGAACACGGCTCCATGGGAGCCAGCAGGGAGGGCGCTCCCCCAGAAGCATGCTAGAACATGCATGGCTCCATGGGAGCCGGCAGGGAGTGAGCTCCCCCAGAAGCGTGCTAGAACATGCATGGCTCCATGGGAGCCGGCAGGGAGTGAGCTCCCCCACAAGCGTGCTAGAACATGCATGGCTCCATGGGAGCCGGCAGGGAGTGAGCTCCCCCACAAGCGTGCTAGAACATGCATGGCTCCATGGGAGCCGGCAGGGAGTGCGCTCCCTCAGAAGCGTGCTAGAACACGGCTCCATGGGAGCCGGCAGGGAGTGCGCTCCCCCAGAAGCGTGCTAGAACATGCATGGCTCCATGGGAGCCGGCAGGGAGTGAGCTCCCCCAGAAGCGTGCTAGAACACGGCTCCATGGGAGCCGGCAGGGAGTGCGCTCCCCCAGAAGCATGCTAGAACATGCATGGCTCCATGGGAGCCGGCAGGGAGTGAGCTCCCCCAGAAGCGTGCTAGAACATGCATGGCTCCATGGGAGCCGGCAGGGAGTGAGCTCCCTCAGAAGCGTGCTAGAACACGGCTCCATGGGAGCCGGCAGGGAGTGCGCTCCCCCAGAAGCGTGCTAGAACATGCATGGCTCCATGGGAGCCGGCAGGGAGTGAGCTCCCCCAGAAGCGTGCTAGAACACGGCTCCATGGGAGCCGGCAGGGAGTGCGCTCCCCCAGAAGCATGCTAGAACATGCATGGCTCCATGGGAGCCGGCAGGGAGTGCGCTCCCCCAGAAGCGTGCTAGAACATGCATGGCTCCATGGGAGCCGGCAGGGAGTGAGCTCCCCCACAAGCGTGCTAGAACATGCATGGCTCCATGGGAGCCGGCAGGGAGTGCGCTCCCTCAGAAGCGTGCTAGAACACGGCTCCATGGGAGCCGGCAGGGAGTGCGCTCCCCCAGAAGCGTGCTAGAACATGCATGGCTCCATGGGAGCCGGCAGGGAGTGAGCTCCCCCAGAAGCGTGCTAGAACACGGCTCCATGGGAGCCGGCAGGGAGTGCGCTCCCCCAGAAGCGTGCTAGAACACGGCTCCATGGGAGCCAGCAGGGAGTGCGCTCCCCCAGAAGCGTGCTAGAACATGCATGGCTCCATGGGAGCCGGCAGGGAGTGAGCTCCCCCAGAAGCGTGCTAGAACACGGCTCCATGGGAGCCGGCAGGGAGTGCGCTCCCCCAGAAGCGTGCTAGAACACGGCTCCATGGGAGCCAGCAGGGAGTGCGCTCCCTCAGAAGCGTGCTAGAACATGCATGGCTCCATGGGAGCCGGCAGGGAGTGCGCTTCCCCAGAAGCGTGCTAGAACATGCATGGCTCCATGGGACGCAGGAATCCGTGGGACCCTTGGCTCGTCACTGTCACACTGCATGGCCCAAATGAGTCTTCCTTGTGTGTAAGCTTCAGAGAGAAGGTGCCCTCATGGGGGGAACACAGAAGTGCCACCCCAGAAAGCCTTTGCTGCCCAGCAGCAGGAACGGGGGTCCAGTCTGAGGCCCCAAGGGAGGAGGAGCTGAGCCGCATCTGCCATCCAGGGATGGGCAAGGTGGGAGGGGAAGGCTGAGCAGCGTCCAGGGAACTCTGATGGCCGCCATCCTCCGGAGCCTGACCACACTGCGATTCACTTCTGTCTCCGTGCAGCCCTGATTCCTCTCCAGCCATTGACCCTAAACACATCTGACCTGCAAAACCCATCTGCATGTCAGCCACAGTTCACAATGCACAGTGGAACTCTCAAAGACAGGATTATTCAGCCAAAATGTTGCTGGCGCCGTGGATGAGAGATCCTGAGACAGGCTGACCAAGAAGAGAGAGGAGGCACAGTCAGGCCGGTGATGAGAGGGGTATCACCACCCGGTGCTAAGGGAATGCTACGAGCAAATGTATACCAATAAAGATGAAATGCAAAAAGGCCTGGAAAGGTCAGACAACCAAGACTGACTCAAGAAGAAATGGAAACTCCCAACTGACCTGTAACAAGTAAAGAAATTTAATCCGTGATTTAAAATCTTCCCACAAAGAAAAGCCTTGTCCCCATGACTTCATTGGTCAAATTTATCAAACATTTAAAGAAGAAAATAATACCAATTATATACAACTTTTTCAGGAAAACAGTAGGTAATACTCCCAATTCATTCTATGAGCCCAGGATCACCCTGATACCAAAGCCAGATTAAACATTCCAAGAAAACCTCACACCAGTATCTCTCACGAACATAGATGCAAAAACCTCTAACAATATTAGCAAACCAAAAAAAAAAAAAATTAGCAAACCAAATCCAACAGCATATAAGAAGGGTTACAAACCAACATCCATTAGAGTCTATCCCAGAAATGACAGATTGGTTTAATACCTGAAAATCAATGAATCAACAGATGTGGGAAAAAATCGTCAACAAAATCCAAAACCTACTCATGATGAAAGTGAACAGCAAACAAGAAATAGAGAGAAGGGAATGTCCTCCACCTTTTCATGGACATGTTAAAATCCTAGAGCTAACTTCAGAGTTAGTCATGAAAGACTGAGGCTTCCTCCTGAGATGTTAAACAGGACAAGGATGGCTATTCTCACGTTGTGCTGGGGGAGAAAATACATGTTAGAACTCACTAGTTTATTCACATCCACGTAATGTACCGAGGAGACCTCAGATGACCACTGTGCCACAGAAGAGCCGGCAGGTGCCCCTAGCTCTCTGGCTGTGCCAGACAAAGGAAATTTGTCGATCAAAGCTTGGCTTGGAAACATGAATCACATACACCCTAAAATATGTTTTCTTTTCTTAATGGCTCAATTGTGACAATAATTTCTCACATTGTACTGGAGGAGAAGTGGTGAGAGCAGCCAGCCTTGTCTTGTTCGACTTCTTAGGAGGGAAGGCCTCCATCTTTCATGATTTACTCCTTTCCCAGGAGGGAGGGAGGGAGGGAGGGAGGGAGGGAGGGACGGAGGGAGTTAAAACCGTAAATACTGAAAAGAAGAAATAAAACTATCTACTAGAGATGACCTAATCCTCTATGTAGAAAATCTTAAGAAATTTACCAAAAAGAACCCTGCTGAACAAGCCTATCAAGATTGTAAGATACAATATAATTATGCAAAAATCAATTATATTTTATAGAATATCAAGAAGCAACCTGAAAATTGAATTAAGAAAACAATTCCATGTACAATTGCATTTAAAATAAAACGGTATTAAATAACAAAAGACATGCGATATTTGTTCACTGAAAGCCACAAAGCATCACTGGGTTTTCATCAGCAAAAACTACAAACGTTGCAGATCTAACAAACGGAGAAAGGTTCTGTGCTCTTTCACTGGAAGGCTCAGTATGTTTACCTGTTGTCTCCACAGATTGCTGTAATTCAATGCGATCACTATCAAAATGCCAGCATGCTTTTGTGACAACTGACAAACTGCACTATTTATTTATATGGACCTGAAGAATCCAAAGCAATTCTGAAAAAGCAGAATAAAGCTGGAGAACTTACACTCCTGGATTTCAGACTTCCTATAAAGCGACAGTGATCAGGATCATCTGGTATCAGCATAAGGACAGACATAAAGATCAATGGAACAGAACCTGAAATCCAGCATGCTCACGGTCCATGTCGTAAATGCAGCACATTAAAGCGCCACTGGAGAGCGATTTCTTTCTGTTAAGGACTCTCAAGTCCAGCCCACCCCGCGTCTATATGGTGCCGTCTGTCCCAGCTCCAATCCCTTCTCCGTTTGGAATCACATGAACACAGTCATCTGGGGACCTGCTTCTTATAAACTCTCTCCAGTGGCTGTAACAGAAACCTGGCAGCAATAAGAAGAGAAGCAAACTAGAAGGTAATTTGTATATAAATTGCAAGTTAAATTTATACAGGAAGAATATTTCCTCTAACACAACACTTTAAATGGTATATTATAAAAAGTTTCAAACATACGAGGAAAGCACCCTCTGTCCTGAGTCCCGCTGTCCCCTCCAGCCCCCTCAGTCCTCAGTCCCACTGTCCCCTCCAGCCCCCTCAGTCCTTGGTCCCACCGTCCCCTCCAGCCCCCCGAGTCCTCAGTCCCACCATCCCCTCCAGCCCCCCGAGTCCTCGGTCCCACCATCCCCTCCAGCCCCCTCAGTCCTCGGTCCCACCGTCCCCTCCAGCCCCCTGAGTCCTCGGTCCCACTGTCCCCTCCAGCCCCCTCAGTCCTCGGTCCCACCGTCCCCTCCAGCCCCCTCAGTCCTCGGTCCCACCGTCCCCTCCAGCCCCCCGAGTCCTCGGTCCCACCATTCCCTCCAGCCCCAAGTCCTCGGTCCCACCGTCCCCTCCAGCCCCCTCAGTCCTCGGTCCCACCGTCCCCTCCAGCCCCCTCAGTCCTCGGTCCCACCGTCCCTTCCAGCCCCCTCAGTCCTTGGTCCCACTGTCCCCTCCAGCCCCCTCAGTGCAGCCCCATTTATCTCAGTCATACCCACTAGTCCCTAAACCAAGTTACTTTGAAATAAATCTCAGGTATCATACTATTTCATCCCAAATATTTCAGCATATATCTCTAAATGAGAATAATCTTGTTTAGCAATATTCAAATAAGTCATCAGTTTTATGTTTTGGAATTATTTTTAAATAAACAAGAAATCCTCCCTCAAGTTGCACGGACAATCCGCACTCAGCGTATGAAGCCTAGAGATCTCTTTTGAAAGGCTTCTTAAGACTCATCTGGTGGTTTAAAGTCAAATGAGTCCTATGCTTATCTGCAATCGCAAATAGCCTGTTGCCGTATGGCCGGAACAACTGTGTTAGGAAAATACATGTTAGAAGTCATTAGTTTATTCACGTCCACGTAATACAGCGAGGAGACCTCAGGTGATGACTGTGCCACAGAAGACTGGGGAGGTGCCAGGAGCTCTCGGGCTGTGCCAGACAAAGGGAATTTTTAAATGAAAGTTGGGCTTGGAGACGTGAATCAGATTCACCCTAAAATATGTTTTCTTTTCTTAATACCTGACTTGTAATGACAATGTCATAAATTAAACCCAAGCTGTACAGGAGCCTCAAATAGCAAAACATTCAATGCCGTCTCTTCCTGCTGTAAGTGAAAACACACGTGGTGGGAATCCTAAGACAAATGGGACCCTTCCAACTCGGAGTCACTAGAATTGCCACCACAGTCCAAAGCACCCTAGAAGCTTTCAGGGTGCATGTGCCTGGGCTCAGGAGCCTACTCTCTGTTCTAGCCCACGTTTTTGACGAATGATCAGAAAGTAGCTTGTCCTATCCTCATTTCCAATCACCTGCGTGGCACACTAGCTGCTCTCCTGGGCGACAGAATCTCAGATGCCATCCTCACCCCGTGGGAGCTGCCTTCTCCTAGACACCACATGAGCCATTTATGCCTTCCCAGGTGTCTTTCTTTCCAAAGCCCACATGTGCACTATCTCCTCCTTCAAAACAAAAAAGCAGAGAAGAAAACGACGACGAAAAAGGTAGCACATTCCCTTCAGCCAAAGTGCAGCACGTTTGTTTTCATTATCCATTTTACTGAAAGTAAAGTACCATCTAGACAGGCCCACGGGAGCAGTAAAAAAAGCCAGTGAATAGTCAATTGAGCTGGAACGGTGCCCGTACTCACACCTTAGAGAGCAGGAACGGTGCCTGTACTCACACACCTTAGAGAGCAGGAACGGTCCCTGTACTCACACCTTAGAGAGCAGGAACGGTGCCCGTACTCACACCTTAGAGAGCAAAAACGGTCCCCGTACTCACACACCTTAGAGAGCAGGAACGGTCCCTGTACTCACACACCTTAGAGAGCAGGAACGGTGCCTGTACTCACACACCTTAGAGAGCAGGAACGGTCCCCGTACTCACACACCTTAGAGAGCAGGAACGGTCCCCGTACTCACACACCTTAGAGAGCAGGAACAGCCCCCGTACTCACACACCTTAGAGAGCAGGAACAGCCCCCGTACTCACACACCTTAGAGAGCAGGAACGGTCCCTGTACTCACACACCGTAGAGAGCAGGAACAGCCCCCGTACTCACACACCTTAGAGAGCAGGAACGGTGCCCGTACTCACACACCTTAGAGAGCAGGAACAGCCCCCGTACTCACACACCTTAGAGAGCAGGAACGGTCCCCGTACTCACACACCTTAGAGAGCAGGAACGGTCCCCGTACTCACACACCTTAGAGAGCAGGAACGGTCCCCGTACTCACACACCTTAGAGAGCAGGAACGGTGCCCGTACTCACACACCTTAGAGAGCAGGAACGGTCCCCGTACTCACACACCTTAGAGAGCAGGAACGGTCCCTGTACTCACACACCTTAGAGAGCAGGAACGGCCCCCGTACTCACACACCTTAGAGAGCAGGAACGGCCCCCGTACTCACACACCTTAGAGAGCAGGAACAGCCCCCGTACTCACACACCGTAGAGAGCAGGAACGGTCCCCGTACTCACACACCTTAGAGAGCAGGAACGGTCCCCGTACTCACACACCTTAGAGAGCAGGAACGGTCCCCGTACTCACACACCTTAGAGAGCAGGAACGGTGCCCGTACTCACACACCTTAGAGAGCAGGAACGGTCCCCGTACTCACACACCTTAGAGAGCAGGAACGGCCCCCGTACTCACACACCTTAGAGAGCAGGAACGGCCCCCGTACTCACACACCTTAGAGAGCAGGAACGGCCCCCGTACTCACACACCTTAGAGAGCAGGAACGGTCCCCGTACTCACACACCTTAGAGAGCAGGAACAGCCCCCGTACTCACACACCTTAGAGAGCAGGAACGGCGCCCGTACTCACACACCTTAGAGAGCAGGAACGGTCCCCGTACTCACACACCTTAGAGAGCAGGAACGGTCCCTGTACTCACACACCTTAGAGAGCAGGAACGGCGCCCGTACTCACACCTTAGAGAGCAGGAACGGCCCCCGTACTCACACACCTTAGAGAGCAGGAACGGTCCCCGTACTCACACACCTTAGAGAGCAGGAACGGCCCCCGTACTCACACACCTTAGAGAGCAGGAACGGCCCCCGTACTCACACACCTTAGAGAGCAGGAATGGTCCCCGTACTCACACACCTTAGAGAGCAGGAACAGCCCCCGTACTCACACACCGTAGAGAGCAGGAACGGTCCCCGTACTCACACACCTTAGAGAGCAGGAATGGTCCCCGTACTCACACACCTTAGAGAGCAGGAACGGTCCCCGTACTCACACACCTTAGAGAGCAGGAACGGTGCCTGTACTCACACACCTTAGAGAGCAGGAACGGTCCCCGTACTCACACACCTTAGAGAGCAGGAACGGTCCCCGTACTCACACACCTTAGAGAGCAGGAACGGTCCCCGTACTCACACACCTTAGAGAGCAGGAACGGTGCCTGTACTCACACACCTTAGAGAGCAGGAACGGTCCCCGTACTCACACACCTTAGAGAGCAGGAACGGTGCCCGTACTCACACACCTTAGAGAGCAGGAACGGTCCCCGTACTCACACACCTTAGAGAGCAGGAACAGCCCCCGTACTCACACACCGTAGAGAGCAGGAACGGTCCCCGTACTCACACACCTTAGAGAGCAGGAACGGTCCCTGTACTCACACACCTTAGAGAGCAGGAACGGTGCCTGTACTCACAAACCTTAGAGAGCAGGAACGGTCCCCGTACTCACACACCTTAGAGAGCAGGAACGGTCCCCGTACTCACACACCTTAGAGAGCAGGAACAGCCCCCGTACTCACACACCGTAGAGAGCAGGAACGGTCCCCGTACTCACACACCGTAGAGAGCAGGAACGGCCCCCGTACTCACACACCGTAGAGAGCAGGAACGGTCCCCGTACTCACACACCTTAGAGAGCAGGAACGGTCCCTGTACTCACACACCTTAGAGAGCAGGAACGGTCCCCGTACTCACACACCTTAGAGAGCAGGAACGGTCCCCGTACTCACACACCTTAGAGAGCAGGAACGGTCCCCGTACTCACACACCTTAGAGAGCAGGAACGGTGCCTGTACTCACACACCTTAGAGAGCAGGAACGGTCCCTGTACTCACACCTTAGAGAGCAGGAACGGTCCCCGTACTCACACACCTTAGAGAGCAGGAACGGTCCCTGTACTCACACACCTTAGAGAGCAGGAACGGTCCCTGTACTCACACACCTTAGAGAGCAGGAACGGTGCCCGTACTCACACACCTTAGAGAGCAGGAACGGTCTCTGTACTCACACACCTTAGAGAGCAGGAATGGTGCCTGTACTCACACACCTTAGAGAGCAGGAACGGCCCCCGTACTCACACACCTTAGAGAGCAGGAACGGTCCCCGTACTCACACACCTTAGAGAGCAGGAACGGTCCCCGTACTCACACACCTTAGAGAGCAGGAACAGCCCCCGTACTCACACACCTTAGAGAGCAGGAACGGTCCCCGTACTCACACACCTTAGAGAGCAGGAACGGTCCCTGTACTCACACACCTTAGAGAGCAGGAACGGTCCCCGTACTCACACACCTTAGAGAGCAGGAACGGTCCCTGTACTCACACACCTTAGAGAGCAGGAACGGTCCCTGTACTCACACACCTTAGAGAGCAGGAACGGTGCCCGTACTCACACACCTTAGAGAGCTGGAACGGTCCCTGTACTCACACCTTAGAGAGAAGGAACGGTGCCCGTACTCACACACCTTAGAGAGCAGGAACGGTGCCCGTACTCACACACCTTAGAGAGCAGGAACGGTGCCCGTACTCACACACCTTAGAGAGCAGGAACGGTGCCCGTACTCACACACCTTAGAGAGCAGGAACGGTGCCCGTACTCACACACCTTAGAGAGCAGGAACGGTGCCCGTACTCACACACCTTAGAGAGCAGGAACGGTGCCCGTACTCACACACCTTAGAGAGCAGGAACGGTGCCTGTACTCACACACCTTAGAGAGCAGGAACGGTCCCCGTACTCACACCTTAGAGAGCAGGAACGGTCCCTGTACTCACACACCTTAGAGAGCAGGAACGGTGCTCGTACTCACACACCTTAGAGAGCAGGAACAGCCCCCGTACTCACACACCTTAGAGAGCAGGAACGGTCCCCGTACTCACACACCTTAGAGAGCAGGAACGGTCCCCGTACTCACACACCTTAGAGAGCAGGAACGGTGCCTGTACACACACACCTTAGAGAGCAGGAACGGTCCCTGTACTCACACACCTTAGAGAGCAGGAACGGTGCCTGTACTCACACACCTTAGAGAGCAGGAACGGTGCCTGTACTCACACACCTTAGAGAGCAGGAACGGTCCCTGTACTCACACACCTTAGAGAGCAGGAACGGTCTCTGTACTCACACACCTTAGAGAGCAGGAACGGTCTCTGTACTCACACACCTTAGAGAGCTGGAACGGTCCCTGTACTCACACCTTAGAGAGCAGGAACGGTGCCCGTACTCACACACCTTAGAGAGCAGGAACGGTCCCTGTACTCACACACCTTAGAGAGCAGGAACGGTCCCTGTACTCACACACCTTAGAGAGCAGGAACAGCCCCCGTACTCACACACCTTAGAGAGCAGGAATGGTCCCTGTACTCACACACCTTAGAGAGCAGGAACAGCCCCCGTACTCACACACCTTAGAGAGCAGGAACGGTCCCCGTACTCACACACCTTAGAGAGCAGGAACGGTCCCTGTACTCACACACCTTAGAGAGCAGGAACGGTCCCTGTACTCACACACCTTAGAGAGCAGGAACAGCCCCCGTACTCACACACCGTAGAGAGCAGGAATGGTCCCTGTACTCACACACCTTAGAGAGCAGGAACGGTCCCTGTACTCACACACCTTAGACAGCAGGAACGGTCCCTGTACTCACACACCTTAGAGAGCAGGAACGGTCCCCGTACTCACACACCTTAGAGAGCAGGAACGGTCCCCGTACTCACACACCTTAGAGAGCAGGAACGGTCCCTGTACTCACACACCTTAGAGAGCAGGAACGGCCCCCGTACTCACACACCTTAGAGAGCAGGAACAGCCCCCGTACTCACACACCGTAGAGAGCAGGAATGGTCCCCGTACTCACACACCTTAGAGAGCAGGAACGGTCCCCGTACTCACACACCTTAGAGAGCAGGAACGGTCCCCGTACTCACACACCTTAGAGAGCAGGAACGGTGCCCGTACTCACACACCTTAGAGAGCAGGAACGGTCCCTGTACTCACACCTTAGAGAGCAGGAACGGTGCCCGTACTCACACCTTAGAGAGCAGGAACGGTCCCTGTACTCACACCTTAGAGAGCAGGAACGGTGCCCGTACTCACACACCTTAGAGAGCAGGAACGGTCCCTGTACTCACACACCTTAGAGAGCAGGAACGGTCCCCGTACTCACACACCTTAGAGAGCAGGAACGGTCCCCGTACTCACACACCTTAGAGAGCAGGAACGGTGCCCGTACTCACACAACTTAGAGAGCAGGCACGGTCCCCGTACTCACACACCTTAGAGAGCAGGAACGGTCCCCGTACTCACACACCTTAGAGAGCAGGAACGGTGCCTGTACACACACACCTTAGAGAGCAGGAACGGTGCCTGTACTCACACACCTTAGAGAGCAGGAACGGTCCCCGTACTCACACACCTTAGAGAGCAGGAACGGTGCCCGTACTAACACACCTTAGAGAGCAGGAACGGTCCCCGTACTCACACACCTTAGAGAGCAGGAACGGTCCCTGTACTCACACCTTAGAGAGCAGGAATGGTCCCCGTACTCACACACCTTAGAGAGCAGGAACGGTCCCTGTACTCACACACCTTAGAGAGCAGGAACAGCCCCCGTACTCACACACCTTAGAGAGCAGGAACAGCCCCCGTACTCACACCTTAGAGAGCAGGAACGGTGCCCGTACTCACACACCTTAGAGAGCAGGAACAGCCCCCGTACTCACACCTTAGAGAGCAGGAACGGTCCCCGTACTCACACACCTTAGAGAGCAGGAACGGTCCCTGTACTCACACACCTTAGAGAGCAGGAACAGCCCCCGTACTCACACCTTAGAGAGCAGGAACGGTCCCCGTACTCACACACCTTAGAGAGCAGGAACGGTGCCCGTACTAACACACCTTAGAGAGCAGGAACGGGCCCCGTACTCACACACCTTAGAGAGCAGGAACGGTCCCTGTACTCACACACCTTAGAGAGCAGGAACGGTCCCTGTACTCACACACCTTAGAGAGCAGGAACGGTCCCCGTACTCACACACCTTAGAGAGCAGGAACGGTGCCCGTACTCACACACCTTAGAGAGCAGGAACGGTGCCCGTACTCACACACCTTAGAGAGCAGGAACAGCCCCCGTACTCACACACCTTAGAGAGCAGGAACGGTGCCTGTACTCACACACCTTAGAGAGCAGGAACGGCCCCCGTACTCACACACCTTAGAGAGCAGGAACGGTGCCTGTACACACACACCTTAGAGAGCTGGAACGGTGCCTGTACTCACACACCTTAGAGAGCAGGAACGGTCCCCGTACTCACACACCTTAGAGAGCAGGAACGGTCCCCGTACTCACACACCTTAGAGAGCAGGAACGGTCCCTGTACTCACACACCTTAGAGAGCAGGAACGGTCCCTGTACTCACACACCTTAGAGAGCAGGAACGGTGCCCGTACTCACACACCTTAGAGAGCAGGAACGGTCCCTGTACTCACACACCTTAGAGAGCAGGAATGGTCCCCGTACTCACACACCTTAGAGAGCAGGAACGGTCCCCGTACTCACACACCTTAGAGAGCAGGAACGGTCCCCGTACTCACACACCTTAGAGAGCAGGAACGGTGCCTGTACTCACACACCTTAGAGAGCAGGAACGGTCCCTGTACTCACACACCTTAGAGAGCAGGAACGGTGCCCGTACTCACACACCTTAGAGAGCAGGCACGGTCCCTGTACTCACACACCTTAGAGAGCTGGAACGGTCCCCGTACTCACACACCTTAGAGAGCAGGAACGGTGCCCGTACTCACACCTTAGAGAGCAGGAACGGTGCCCGTACTCACACACCTTAGAGAGCAGGAACGGTCCCCGTACTCACACACCTTAGAGAGCAGGAACGGTCCCCGTACTCACACACCTTAGAGAGCAGGCACGGTCCCCGTACTCACACACCTTAGAGAGCAGGAACAGCCCCCGTACTCACACACCTTAGAGAGCAGGAACGGTCCCTGTACTCACACACCTTAGAGAGCAGGAACAGCCCCCGTACTCACACACCTTAGAGAGCAGGAACGGTCCCTGTACTCACACACCTTAGAGAGCAGGAACGGTGCCCGTACTCACACACCTTAGAGAGCAGGAACAGCCCCCGTACTCACACACCTTAGAGAGCAGGAACGGTCCCTGTACTCACACACCTTAGAGAGCAGGAACGGTGCCCGTACTCAGACACCTTAGAGAGCAGGCACGGTCCCTGTACTCACACACCTTAGAGAGCAGGAACGGTCCCCGTACTCACACACCTTAGAGAGATGGAACGGTCCCCGTACTCACACACCTTAGAGAGCAGGAACGGTGCCCGTACTCACACCTTAGAGAGCAGGAACAGCCCCCGTACTCACACCTTAGAGAGCAGGAACGGTCCCCGTACTCACACACCTTAGAGAGCAGGAACGGTCCCTGTACTCACACCTTAGAGAGCAGGAACGGTCCCTGTACTCACACACCTTAGAGAGCAGGAACGGTCCCCGTACTCACACACCTTAGAGAGCAGGAACGGTCCCCGTACTCACACACCTTAGAGAGCAGGAACGGTCCCCGTACTCACACCTTAGAGAGCAGGAACGGTCCCTGTACTCACACACCTTAGAGAGCAGGAACAGTCCCTGTACTCACACACCTTAGAGAGCTGGAACAGCCCCCGTACTCACACACCTTAGAGAGCAGGAACGGTCTCTGTACTCACACACCTTAGAGAGCAGGAACGGTGCCTGTACTCACACACCTTAGAGAGCAGGAACAGCCCCCGTACTCACACACCTTAGAGAGCAGGAACAGCCCCCGTACTCACACACCTTAGAGAGCAGGAACGGTGCCTGTACTCACACACCTTAGAGAGCAGGAACGGTGCCTGTACTCACACACCTTAGAGAGCAGGAACAGCCCCCGTACTCACACACCTTAGAGAGCAGGAACGGTCCCCGTACTCACACACCTTAGAGAGCAGGAACGGTGCCTGTACTCACACACCTTAGAGAGCAGGAACGGTGCCTGTACTCACACACCTTAGAGAGCAGGAACAGCCCCCGTACTCACACACCTTAGAGAGCAGGAACGGTGCCTGTACTCACACACCTTAGAGAGCAGGAACGGTCCCTGTACTCACACACCTTAGAGAGCAGGAACGGTCTCTGTACTCACACACCTTAGAGAGCAGGAACGGTGCCTGTACTCACACACCTTAGAGAGCAGGAACGGTGCCTGTACTCACACACCTTAGAGAGCAGGAACAGCCCCCGTACTCACACACCTTAGAGAGCAGGAACGGTGCCTGTACTCACACACCTTAGAGAGCAGGAACAGCCCCCGTACTCACACACCTTAGAGAGCAGGAACGGTCCCTGTACTCACACACCTTAGAGAGCAGGAACGGTCCCTGTACTCACACACCTTAGAGAGCAGGAACGGTCCCCGTACTCACACACCTTAGAGAGCAGGAACGGTCCCTGTACTCACACACCTTAGAGAGCAGGAACGGTCCCTGTACTCACACAACTTAGAGAGCAGGCACGGTCCCCGTACTCACACACCTTAGAGAGCAGGAACGGTCCCCGTACTCACACACCTTAGAGAGCAGGAACGGTGCCTGTACACACACACCTTAGAGAGCAGGAACGGTGCCTGTACTCACACACCTTAGAGAGCAGGAACGGTCCCTGTACTCACACACCTTAGAGAGCAGGAACGGTCCCTGTACTCACACACCTTAGAGAGCAGGAACGGTCCCTGTACTCACACACCTTAGAGAGCAGGAACGGTGCCTGTACTCACACACCTTAGAGAGCAGGAACGGTGCCCGTACTCACACACCTTAGAGAGCAGGAACGGTGCCCGTACTCACACACCTTAGAGAGCAGGAACAGCCCCCGTACTCACACACCTTAGAGAGCAGGAACGGTCCCCGTACTCACACCTTAGAGAGCAGGAACGGTCCCTGTACTCACACACCTTAGAGAGCAGGAACAGTCCCTGTACTCACACACCTTAGAGAGCAGGAACGGCGCCCGTACTCACACACCTTAGAGAGCAGGAACGGTCCCTGTACTCACACACCTTAGAGAGCAGGAACGGTGCCTGTACTCACACACCTTAGAGAGCAGGAACGGTGCCTGTACTCACACACCTTAGAGAGCAGGAACGGTGCCTGTACTCACACACCTTAGAGAGCAGGAACGGTCCCTGTACTCACACACCTTAGAGAGCAGGAACGGTCTCTGTACTCACACACCTTAGAGAGCAGGAACGGTGCCTGTACTCACACACCTTAGAGAGCAGGAACGGCCCCCGTACTCACACACCTTAGAGAGCAGGAACGGTGCCTGTACTCACACCTTAGAGAGCAGGAACGGTGCCTGTACTCACACACCTTAGAGAGCAGGAACGGCCCCCGTACTCACACACCTTAGAGAGCAGGAACGGTCCCTGTACTCACACACCTTAGAGAGCAGGAACGGTGCCTGTACTCACACACCTTAGAGAGCAGGAACGGTCCCCGTACTCACACACCTTAGAGAGCAGGAACGGTCCCCGTACTCACACACCTTAGAGAGCAGGAACGGTCCCCGTACTCACACACCTTCCCCCGTACTCACACACCTTAGAGAGCAGGAACGGTCCCCGTACTCACACACCTTAGAGAGCAGGAACGGTCCCCGTACTCACACACCTTAGAGAGCAGGAACGGTCCCCGTACTCACACACCTTAGAGAGCAGGAACGGTCCCCGTACTCACACACCTTAGAGAGCAGGAACGGTCCCCGTACTCACACAGCTTAGAGAGCAGGAACGGCCCCCGTACTCACACA
The DNA here is from genome assembly GCF_049354715.1 of Callithrix jacchus. NCBI lineage: Eukaryota > Metazoa > Chordata > Mammalia > Primates > Cebidae > Callithrix > Callithrix jacchus. The sequence goes on from NC_133514.1 coordinate 121,918,728, forward strand.
CCTTAGAGAGCTGCAACGGTCCCCGTACTCACACACCTTAGAGAGCAGGAACGGTGCCTGTACTCACACACCTTAGAGAGCAGGAACAGCCCCCGTAGTCACACCTTAGAGAGCAGGAACGGTCCCTGTACTCACACACCTTAGAGAGCAGGAATGGTCCCCGTACTCACACACCTTAGAGAGCTGGAACGGTCCCCGTACTCACACACCTTAGAGAGCAGGAACGGCCCCCGTACTCACACACCTTAGAGAGCAGGAACGGTCCCCGTACTCACACACCTTAGAGAGCAGGAACGGTGCCTGTACTCACACACCTTAGAGAGCAGGAACGGTCCCCGTACTCACACACCTTAGAGAGCAGGAACGGTCCCCGTACTCACACACCTTAGAGAGCAGGAACGGTCCCCGTACTCACACACCTTAGAGAGCAGGAACGGTCCCCGTACTCACACACCTTAGAGAGCAGGAACGGTCCCCGTACTCACACACCTTAGAGAGCAGGAACGGTCCCCGTACTCACACACCTTAGAGAGCAGGAACGGTCCCCGTACTCACACACCTTAGAGAGCAGGAACGGTCCCCGTACTCACACACCTTAGAGAGCAGGAACGGTCCCCGTACTCACACACCTTAGAGAGCAGGAACGGTCCCCGTACTCACACACCTTAGAGAGCAGGAACGGTCCCTGTACTCACACACCTTAGAGAGCAGGAACGGTGCCTGTACTCACACACCTTAGAGAGCAGGAACGGCCCCCGTACTCACACCTTAGAGAGCAGGAACGGTCCCTGTACTCACACACCTTAGAGAGCAGGAACGGCCCCCGTACTCACACACCTTAGAGAGCAGGAACGGTCCCCGTACTCACACACCTTAGAGAGCAGGTTTAACTGGCCCATGTATTAGGTGCCCGGTGCAAACTGCTCTGACGTGAATCTATCATGTAACAGCATCTTCCACGCAGATGTATTTCTTGTTTATAGACACCTTGTCTCCCACTACAATGACTTAAGATTCCGACAGTGCAGTGGGGCATCGCCTCCTCCCTGTCACCTCAGCAGGGCCCTTCCACTCACAGGACTTTTCCTAATTCTGCTCCTTTTCTCTGTCCCATTTATTGAAATAAAAGCAACCATAAGCACATGCCTCCTCTGGGACCCATGCTCTATCTCGAAAACCAGCCCGAGAGGAAGAAGAGGAGGAGGCAGAAGAGGAGAAGGGGGAGGGAGACACTGGTTTTCCCTTTTGGTCTATTTTATACTGTTAAAAACAGAAGAAAAATCAGAGGGGATTTCTACTTCTGACATTAAGGTAGGCCAGACACTCAGAAGGGTCCTCACCAACAGGACAACGGATCCTGCCTGAGACGGTTTTCCTGCCAGCATTGGGCTTGAAGTAAGTGACTTCCTCAAGGCTCCCATGTGACCTGGATTCAGAGGAGGGAAATCCCATAGCAAAATAGAAAAGGTGAGGTCACCTGAGAGTGTGTGCTACGTCACAGCTGCCGACAGGCTGTATGGCCAGGAGGTGAGCTGGGGCTCCAGGCCCAGCAGAGGAGGCAAGTGTGCTGCCCGCTGGGTCCCTGGCTGGAGCCAGTAGCAAACACCACCAGGTTCTCACAGTGAATCAGCCAAACCTGAACTCACAGCCAAAGAGCAGCAAACACATACAGAAGAATGTGTCTGGGAGCAAGTCAGCAGCACGTACAGCACAAACACAAAATAGGCTCAGACGCCAGGGGCATCAAAATTAGAGGTTAGATCTGAAGAAACAGTCCAGAATACATAACAGAAAAACGAGGCAAAAAATATTTGAAAAATTAAAAGGGAGAGATTACAGAATAAGGTCTAAGGAATATCTATTCATAGTTCTAGGAAGTGAGTCAAAAGGAAAAGGGAGAAATGATTAATTGAAGAGATGATGCTTGAAAATCTGCAAGAATTGATAAGAGTTATGAATATACAATGTGCTTCAAATGGAGTAAATGAAATCCACCCTTAGACACACTGCAAGAAAATTTCAGGACACTGAGGTCGAGTGTGGTGTGTCACCCGCAATCCCAGCACTTTGGGAGGCCGAGGTGGGCGGATCCCCTGAGGTCCAGAGTTCGAGACCAGCTTGGCCACCATGGTGAAACCCCATCTCTACTAAAAATACAAAAATGAGCTGGATATGGTGGCGGGTGGCTGCAATCCCAGCTACTCAGGAGGCTGAGTTAGCAGTGAGACGAGATCACGCCATTGCACTCTAGTCTGAATGACAAGAGGGAAACTCAGTCTCAAAAAAAAAAAAAAAGAAAATTTCAGAACACCTATGAAGCCAACAATAAGATGAACAGATTTTCTTTTCTTCTTTTTTTGTTTTGGGTTTTTTCAAGACGGAGTCTTACTCTGTTGCCCAGGCAGGAGTACACTGGCACAATCTCTGCAGCCATTCTCACATCTAGAATTACAGGAGCATGCCATTATGCCTGGCTAATTTTTGTATTTTTGGTAGAGACAGGATTTCACCATGTTGGCCAGGCTGATCTTAAACTCCTGATCTCAGGTGATCCCCCCGCCTAGGTCTCCCAAAGTGCTGGGATTACAGGGGTGAGCCACTGTGCCTGGCCTAGATTTTCAACAGCAAAAATGGAAACTGGAATTCAGTGGAATCATGGCTTCTAAAAACAAATTGTCATGCTACAGTTGTCTACCCAAACCATCCTTCCACAATGCGAGCAGATAAAACATCCTCAAAGAGATGGAGACTGAGAATTAAACTCCAACAAAACTTTCCTAAAGGGGTTCTAAAGAATGTGCTCTAAGAAAGTGAGAACTAATCCCATAAAGGTGTGATTGACTCAGGCATATCCCATGGCATACGGCATATATTACACATGTTATATAAACATTTGATGTCTAGTAGATTTCCACTGTTTAGCATAACCCGTTTCTTTTCATTGAGATAGATATTTTTCCTAGTAAATTATTTGTTACTTAAAAAAGGAAGTTACAAAATATTATAATAACCATAATATCTAACTTGGGAGTTATGAAAATTATAGAACTAAAATATCGAACAATGATAGTTTGAAAGTCTGGGGAAGAGTGTTCTAAGATTTATGTTGTTTAGAAGGAAACTGAGGTATTAATCTAAAATTTATTATGTTCAAAACGCAATGTGAAATTTCAATGGTGATAACCAAAATCACAATGGCATGAACAAAAAATGTACAAATAGACAAAAAAGCAGATCTCCACATATTTCCAAAGGAAAAATATGTCATAAAGGAGAAAAAATACTACATATATATATATATATATATATATATACATATATATATATAGAGAGAGAGAGAGAGAGAGAGAGAGAGAGAGAGGAGAGATGGAGGAGGGACACACACACACATAAACACATAGAGAGAAAGGGAGAGAGAGGGAGGGAAGACACACACACAAGCAAAGCTGATAAAACTGCAGGCAAAATTGGCAATGACACTTTAAAAGGGAGAGACTTTTGACACATCTCTTTAGACTATTGCTTTTTCAATTAGGAAAAAAATAAACATAGTAAATTTGAATAATACATTCAACAAGCTTACTTTATTAGATGGATATAGAATCCTGAACCAAATCAGAAAACAATAAACATTCCTTTGAAGCAAATATTCACTATATACTGGACTTTATGCTAACCACATTAAACTTCAAAATAATAGTATCATACATTTGATGTTATCTAACCATAGTGCAATTAATTTAGGAACCAACAATGCAAAATGAAAAGTTCCCAAAGATTTGGAAATTTTAAGATGTATTTCTAACTAACTCCTTCACTGAAGAAAATGATCACAATAGAAATAAAGTCATAATTGAATGACTGACAATTTTAAAACTTGTGGGATGAAACAAAACTGTTATTGAGTAGGGCATTTATTGCTCTGAGGTTTGATTTCAATGAACACAGGCTAAAATTAATGAACTAAACATCCAATTTAAGATGATGAAAATGTGCACTAATGAATCCAAAGAAATTGGCAAATTCCTAGAAAATATAGTTTCCAAAAGTGAAACAACTCACTGTGAGATAAGATGATAGGTCTAAATAGACATATAACTATGAAAGAAATCTAATCAGTAGATTAAAATTTTCCCACAAAGAAAGAGCAAGACAAGAAAGCTTTAAAGTTATACCAAACATTTAAAAAGGCCATCCCACACTTATAAAAATGCTTTCAAAAATGGAATTAGAGACAGAAAAGAGCAAAGCTTCCCAACTCATTCCATGATCCTGATATACCTTTGATTTCAGATTCAGCAAGGGAGACACAAAAGAGGGACATCGATGTTTCTCACTTGTAAACATAGGGCCATAAAAATATTAAGTCGAGTATTAGCTAACTATAAATCTACTTATGGAATTGGGTTTATCCCAGAAATGCATAACTTAATCTGGTTTTAGAAATAGAATCATGTATACATTATACTTATGCAAATATATATATTTTCCCACCTTAACAACATGAAAGAGAAAAACCGTGTGATCATCTCAACAGAGGCAGACAAGCGTTCGATACTATTCTAAAATAGTCATAAAAATATTTTAGAAGACTAAGGATGACCTGAAGTTTCTTTAATCTCGTAAAAGACATGCCAGAAAAACCCTTTGCAGAAATCTTTCCTGATGGAGAAATGTCAGAAACACCCCCATTATGATCTGGAAGAAGACAAGGAGACCCACCATCACTGATTCTGTTAATCACGGCAATATGGGGCTAAACTACCACAGCAATGCAAGAAAAGAAATGAAAGCTACAAAACTTGGAGAGGACTCACCATTTATAAATGATACGTCTTTTTACAGCAGAAACTGCAAATAATCTACTGATATGCTATTAGAAATAAAAGATCTTGGTAAGGTGAGTGCTTGAGAGTTCACGAAAATCCACTGCAGTTCTGTAAACCAGCAACAATCAGCCAGAAAATGGTGTTTTTAAAAAGACATCATGTACAACAGCAACAGAAAAATAAAGCAACCAGGAATAAATACAAAACAAAAATGAGCAAGTGCTATTTGGAGAAAATCATAAAATCTTATCGCAGGACTTTGAAATGGACCTAACCAAGTGGAATGGTAAACCACATTGACAGATGCGAAATTTCAAATCACAAAACTGCCAGTTCTCCCAAACTGACTTAGATTCCACACAGCTCTGAGTAAGCCCCTAACAGGTTTTATCAATAAACCTGACACATTAATTCTACATGTTATGAAACAGCAAATGCCAACAACCGCCACAAAACTTCTGAAGAAACTTCTAAAGAATCATGGGGCCCTGGTGCTCCCAGAGCTCTAACAAATCAGATAATGCAGTAGAAGTCAGAACAGAAAATCTGGCCTGGCCAGTGCTGTGGCTCACGCTTGGAATCCCCACACTGTGGGAGTCTGAGGCAGGTGGATCACCTGAAGTCAGGAGTTTGAGACCAGCCTGGCCAACACGGTGGGACCCTGTCTCTACTAAAAATACAAAAAATTAGCCACGCTTGGTGATGCATGCGTGTAGTCCCAGATACGTGGGAGGCTGAGGCTGAGAATTGCTTGAACCGGGCAGGCAGAGGTTGCACTAAGCCGAGATCATACCACTGCACTCCAGCTGGGCAACAGAGCAAGACCCTGTCTCAAAAAAAAAGGAGACTGGTATATTTCAGAGATGACATTGCAGATCAATGAGAACAGAAGTTTTTCAATATATAGCACTGGGACGATTGGTTATTCATATGGAAAATAAACTGGATTCCTGCCCTTACATCATATATGAAATATCCATTTTTTTAATTAGTAAATGGTTAGCTGTGAAGGGCAAATTTCATACATTTTAAAAGTATAAGAGGAAGATGTCTTTAATCTCACTTTAGGGAAGGCATTCTTAAAGTTAACAGCGTCTATTCATCAAAATATCTCATAAAGAAAATGAAAAAGACAAACCCAAAATTGATAGACCTCATGAGTAACAACAACAAAAAAAAAAACAGTAAAATAATTTCCTTCAGAAACCACAGGGAACTTCTACAAATCAGTAATAAAAAGACAAACAACCCAACAAAAATGAGGAACAAACATGAACAGGCATTTCACAAGAAAGAAACTCAAATGGCAGATTAAAAATAGAAAAATAAACAAAAACATATGGTAATTAGAAGACTGCAAATCAGAATTACGAGTTTTCATTTTAACACAGATTTTTACCTGGTGTGGCAGACACCAAGCTGGATGACATGGGCTTGAGGACGTGGATGGAAAGTCACTCCTCTGTTGCCGGTGGGATTATAAATTAAAATAATTTCAAAGAATTGGTTGTCACCTCATTCATCTGAACATCTGCATACTCTATGATTCTGCAGTCCCCTCCACACACACACACCCTCCAGAGGCTTCAACTCAGGTGCACCAAGAATCATGCAGAATGTTCACTACAGTATTTCTCATGATACAAAAAGTGAAAACAAACAAATGTCCATGTACCAAGACTGCATAAACACATTATAGGAAATTATACAGACAGGAGTCACAACAAATAACCACAGCCAAATGAAATCATATGGGAGGGATGTGCATGCACATAGTGAAAACCATCACTGTAGATACGATGCTACTTTTATTAACCTCAGAAACAAGCCAAACTAAAGAATATTTTTTGTGTATGTATATAGATAGATAGATAGATAGATAGATAGATAGATAGATAGATAGATAGACTCGTTCAATAAAACACTGTAGAAGAGGAAACTGATCGACACCAGACTGAGGTTGGTGGATGCCTCTGGTAGGAAGCAAGGGCAGGGTGGGATGGGAGCTCTCTGGCAGTCACTGTGACGTTGGTGACAGCCTGGATTTCGGGTCAGCTGATGGGCGCATTTTAGGGTTAGGCTTCATAGCTCCCCTGATACGTTACACACAGTCTGCTCTGTACATGGGGAGCCTGGGAGCTGGAAACCCTGAAGAGACGTGGCCACACTCAGCACCTAGCCAGGCCTTAGTACCCGGGGCTGTGACAGAAGCAAGGGCAGGGAGACTGTGAGGGATGGCACGATGGAGATGGGGGCCACAGAAACAGAAGTGGGGTCAGAAAACATGGGGGCTCCACACTGCTCTTTGAAAGGTCTGAGTCCATGAGGGCTTTGTGATACTCAGAGAAAGGAGGCAAGGTAAATGATGATGCCAGTCCTCCGCCTCCAGACTGTGTCGTTAAGTTGGCCTGATCCCAAGTGAAATAACATTGCCGTCCGCCATGCCCTTGGTCCATGGAAGAGTGGCAGGTGCAGCTGCTCTGTGGGCCTGTGGGAGGGTGGGATGTCTGCATGGGGATAATCAAACAGGGCCGCCTCGGTCTCAGCTGCAGAGCCTCCTGACCAGACCTCGCCCTGCAGAGAGAAGTCCAGCAAGACTGCACTCCCTGCTGCTCTGCCCATGAAAGGCTGGCAGGGAACTCACTCAGAGACAAAAGAGACCTGCTTGTTTTGTCCCAGGCTGTGGTGGCTCCAAGTTCTGCCAAAATGAAACCACGTCAGTCACAGAGAGAGCCCACAGGTCGGCACCAACAGCTTCTTTCACTTGTGACAGCAGCAAGGCCAGCAGAGGTCATTCCCTGGAAGGTTGGAGCCTTCCTCCTAGCAGGACAGTTTAATGCCCTGGGCCGAATGGACTGATTCTTACCCCAGGGTTTTCCACTGGTTTCCCTGCCATTTTCCCACAGCAGCGCACATCACAGTTGCAGCCCAGGGGAGGTGGAGGAAGGCCCAGGCTCAGTGGCATCACAGCTGCAGCCCAGGAGAGATAGAGGAGGGGTCCTGCTCACACACATCACAGCTGCAGCCCAGGAGAGATAGAGGAGGGGTCCTGCTCACACACATCACAGCTGCAGCCCAGGGGAGACAGAGGAGGGGTCCTGCTCACACACATCACAGCTGCAGCCCAGGAGAGATAGAGGAGGGGTCCTGCTCACACACATCACAGCTGCAGCCCAGGAGAGATAGAGGAGGGGTCCTGCTCACATACATCACAGCTGCAGCCCAGGGGAGATAGAGGAGGGGTCCTGCTCACACACATCACAGCTGCAGCCCAGGGGAGGTGGAGGAAAGTCCCAGGCTCACCTGCATCACAGTGCAGCACAGGGGAGGTAGAGGAAGGTTCCAGGCTCATGTGCATCACAGCTGCAGTCCAGGGGAGGTGGAGGAAGATTCCAGGCTCACATGCATCACAGCTGTATCCCAGGTGAGGCAGAGGAAGGCAAATGTTGCCCTCACCACCACCTACTGAGGGAGTGAATTTCTGGAAGTGATATCTTGAGCCACCGCCACTTGATCTCCTGGGAGGGCTCATTTGTTCAGGTCCACGGAACATTTTAAAGAGCTCCCTGTGAGATCATGAGGTATACTGAAGCTTAAGAGCCACGACTTTATGAGGTTTGTGCTATTTTAAGGCCAATATTCATGCTCTACTTTATGTTCTATAAATGTGAATTTATACACTGGATTTTCTAAAAGAACATGTGTTCTTATGTTGTTTATTAAAATACTGAAAATATTAGAATTGAAACAACACATGAAACTGGCTATTTAAATGTGTAAGATTCCCCCCTAGCCCCACATACCAGCCCAGGCATACTGCAGTAATAAAGTGGATACCACAATAAAGTGAGTCGCATACCTCGTTTTGGTTTCCCAGGGCTTCATAAAACTATGTTTACACTATACTTCAGTCTCATTAAGTGTGAAGTACCATTATGTCTTAAAAAATGCACAAGCTGGCCGGGCATGGTGGCTCACGCCTGTAATCCCAGCACTTTGGGAGGCTGAGGTGGGTGGATGCCAAGGTCAGGAGATTGAGACTATCCTGGCCAACACAGTGAAACCCTGTCTCTACTAAAACACAAAAAAATTAGCTGGGTGTGGTGGCACATGACTGTAGTCCCAGCTACTCAGGAGGCTGAGGCAGGGGAATCACTTCAACTTGGGCAGTGGAGGATGCCATGAGCCGAGATCGTGCCACTGCACTCCAGCCTGGGCAACAGAGCAAGACTCCACCTCAAAAAAAAAAGCGCAAGCCTTAATTAAAAAGTAATTTATTGCTAAAAAATGCTGACGATCATCTGCACCTTCAGTGAGGCTCAATCTTTTGCTGAGGGTCTTACCTCAGTGCTGACAGCTGCTGACTGATCAGGGTGGCTGTGGCAATTTTTAAGAATGAGACAGCATTGAACTTGGTTGTGCTGACCAACTCTTCCTTTCATGAGCACGTGTGGTGCTGACGGACAGCATTTTATCCACAGCAGAGCTTTTTCAGAACCGGAGTTAATCTGCTCAGACCCGGCCACTGCTTTATCAACTCGTTTACAGAATATTCTAAATGCTTTGTTTCATTTCAACCACCTTCAGTGTCTTCACCAGGAACAGATTTCATCTCAAGAAACCACCTTCTTTGCTCATCCGTAAGAGGCAACTCGTCATCCGTTCAAATGTTAAGGGATGGCAGCGATTCAGTTCCATTTTCAGACGCCCCCTTCTAATTCTAGTTCTCTTGCTACTTCCACTGCATCTGAAGTTATTTCCCCACTGAAGTCATAAACTCCCCAAAGTCACCCATGAGGGTTTGAATCAACTTCTAAACTCCTGTTAATGCTGATATTTGGACATCCTCCTATAAATCATGACTGTTCCTAATCGCATCTAAAATGATGGATTCCTTTCAGAAGGTTTCAATGGACTTTACCTAGACTCATTAGAGGAATCAATTATAGCCTTATAAAATGTATTTCTGAAATAAGAAGAACTGAAAGTCAAAATCATTCTTGATCCCTGGGCTGCAGGGTGGATGTGGTGTCAGCAGGTATGAAAACAACACTCATCTCCTTGTGTCCCCATCAGAGGTCCGGGGTGACCAGGTGCACAGTCAATGAGGAGGAATATTTCTGAAAAGAATCTCTCTTTCTGAGCAGTAGGTCTCAACAGTAGGCTTAGAACAGGCAGTAAACCATGCTGTGAACAGAGGCGCTGTCATCCAGGTATTGTTCTTCCACCAATGGAGCACAGGCAGAGGAGATTTATTAGGGGCCCTGGGATTTTCAGAATGGCAACCAGGCACTGCCTTCAACTTAAAGTCAGCAGCTGCATTAGCCCCTAGCAAGGGGGTCAGCCTGTCCTTTGAAGCCGGCACTGACGTCGCGTCTCTAGCTGAGAAAGTCCCAGACGCATCTTCTTCCAATAGAAGGGTGTTTCATCCGCATGTAAAACCCTCAGGGCAGCCTCCTTCATCAATGCTCTCAGCTGGGTCTTCTGGAGAACTTGCTGCAGCTTCTCCACCAGCGCCTGCTGCTCAGCCTTCGCTTTTACGTTACAGAATCGGCTTCTTTCATTCAACCTCATGAATGAACTTCTGCTGGCTTCCAACCTTTCTTCTTTCTGAAGAAAGTGGAGAGAGACAGCGTCCTCGGCTTTCCATCCTCCACAGAGTTGAAGACAGTTAAGGCCTCAGTCTAGACCGGGCTTTGGCTTCAGGGAGTGTTATGGCTGCTTTGATGTTCTACCCAAACCACAGAGACTTTCTCTGTATCCGCGATGAGGCTGTTTACTTCCTTATCATTTGTGTTCACTGGAGTCACACTTTTAATCTCCTTCAAGAACTTTTCCTTTGCATTCACAACCAGGCTAACCACTTGCTATAAGAAGCCTAGTTTTTGGTCTCCCTCGGCTTCTGACGTGCCTTCCTCACCAAGCTTAATCATTTCTAGCTTTTGATTTAAAGTGAGGGACCTGTAACTCTTTCTTTCAATGAAACACATAGAGGCCATTGTACGGTTATTAACTGGCCAGATTTCAATATTGTTCTGTCTGAAAGAATAGGGAGGCCGAGGAGAGGAGACAGATGGGAACACCGGGTCGGTGGAGCAGTCAGAACAAAATTAAATTTGGTATCTCACACGGGCACCATCACAGTGCTCCAAAACAACTGCATAGGGCCAGGCACAGTGGCTCATGCCTGTAATCCCAGCACTTTGGGAGGCTGAGGCAGGTGGATCACCTGAGGTCAGGAGTTCAAGACCAGCCTAGCCAACAGGGTGAAACCCAACCTCTACTAAAAATACAAAAGTTAGCTGGGTATGGTGGCAAGGGCCTGTAATCCCAGCTACTCCAGAGGCTGAGGCAGGAGATTCACTTGAACCTAGGAGGCAGAGGTTGCAGTGAGCCCAGAGTGTGGAACTGCACTCCAGTCTAGGTGACAGAGCGAGGCTTTGTCTCAAAAAAAACCCCAAAAATCAAAAAAATAAAAACCTAGTTGTGAAATGTAAACCTGAAGGTACCTATTGTAATGTAGACCTGTTTCTCACAGACTAATTTTAGTGGAGGTACACAAGTTGTAAGAATCAAAATGAAGGGAGGTTCTCATATACATCTAACAAAAGATACACTAGAAGACTGCAACACCCAAAACCCTGCACAGAAACCACCACCACCTTACACAAAAAGGCTCCAAGGCCATCTGCCCAGCAATTGCCTGTCCAACCTTGGACTGGCATCACCCTTGCTACTGATCTTTGTAGTCAAGGATAATTATTTCAAAATAATCCTGTCATCCTCTGAATTTTTCCTTTAAAAACCTCTGTCTTCCTTTACCTGAATACGCACATAGTCTACTGTGGCATCCGAATTCCCATTGCAATGCTCTCTTCTTGGATAAATTACTTCTTTGAGTGAGCTGCTCGCTGTTACTTAGACTGATATATATGGTGTCAGAAATGGGAGCAGAAGAATATTGCCATCGGAAGAAACGACTTGTTTTCATTTCTTGGAACCACTGTGCAGCACTTACTCCAGCTCCTCTAGCTGTTCGCCTCCACGGCCTGTTTTCACCCTGCTGAGCCTTTTCTCTTTGTGCTGGAGGCTTTCTGATGCTACTCAGGTGTTTTCACCCTGCTGAGTGCTTTCTCTTTGTGCTGGAGGCTTTCTGATGCTACTCAGGTGTTTTCACCCTGCTGAGTGCTTTCTCTTTGTGCTGGAGGCTTTCTGATGCTACTCAGGTGTTTTCACCCTGCTGAGCCTTTTCTCTTTGTGCTGGAGGCTTTCTGATGCTACTCAGGTGTTTTCACCCTGCTGAGTGCTTTCTCTTTGTGCTGGAGGCTTTCTGATGCTACTCAGGTGTTTTCACCCTGCTGAGCCTTTTCTCTTTGTGCTGGAGGCTTTCTGATGCTACTCAGGTGTTTTCACCCTGCTGAGTGCTTTCTCTTTGTGCTGGGGGCTTTCTGATGCTACTCAGGTGTTTTCACCCTGCTGAGCCTTTTCTCTTTGTGCTGGAGGCTTTCTGATGCTACTCAGGTGTTTTCACCCTGCTGAGTGCTTTCTCTTTGTGCTGGGGGCTTTCTGATGCTACTCAGGTGTTTTCACCCTGCTGAGTGCTTTCTCTTTGTGCTGGAGGCTTTCTGATGCTACTCAGGTGTTTTCACCCTGCTGAGCCTTTTCTCTTTGTGCTGGAGGCTTTCTGATGCTACTCAGGTGTTTTCACCCTGCTGAGCCTTTTCTCTTTGTGCTGGAGGCTTTCTGATGCTACTCAGGTGTTTTCACCCTGCTGAGCCTTTTCTCTTTGTGCTGGAGGCTTTCTGATGCTACTCAGGTGTTTTCACCCTGCTGAGCCTTTTCTCTTTGTGCTGGAGGCTTTCTGATGCTACTCAGGTGTTTTCACCCTGCTGAGCCTTTTCTCTTTGTGCTGGAGGCTTTCTGATGCTACTCAGGTGTTTTCACCCTGCTGAGTGCTTTCTCTTTGTGCTGGAGGCTTTCTGATGCTACTCAGGTGTTTTCACCCTGCTGAGTGCTTTCTCTTTGTGCTGGGGGCTTTCTGATGCTACTCAGGTGTTTTCACCCTGCTGAGTGCTTTCTCTTTGTGCTGGGGGCTTTCTGATGCTACTCAGGTGTTTTCACCCTGCTGAGCCTTTTCTCTTTGTGCTGGAGGCTTTCTGATGCTACTCAGGTGTTTTCACCCTGCTGAGCCTTTTCTCTTTGTGCTGGAGGCTTTCTGATGCTACTCAGGTGTTTTCACCCTGCTGAGCCTTTTCTCTTTGTGCTGGAGGCTTTCTGATGCTACTCAGGTGTTTTCACCCTGCTGAGTGCTTTCTCTTTGTGCTGGAGGCTTTCTGATGCTACTCAGGTGTTTTCACCCTGCTGAGTGCTTTCTCTTTGTGCTGGGGGCTTTCTGATGCTACTCAGGTGTTTTCACCCTGCTGAGTGCTTTCTCTTTGTGCTGGGGGCTTTCTGATGCTACTCAGGTGTTTTCACCCTGCTGAGTGCTTTCTCTTTGTGCTGGGGGCTTTCTGATGCTACTCAGGTGTTTTCACCCTGCTGAGTGCTTTCTCTTTGTGCTGGAGGCTTTTTGATGCTACTCAGGTGTTTTCACCCTGCTGAGCCTTTTCTCTTTGTGCTGGAGGCTTTCTGATGCTACTCAGGTGTTTTCACCCTGCTGAGCCTTTTCTCTTTGTGCTGGAGGCTTTCTGATGCTACTCAGGTGTTTTCACCCTGCTGAGTGCTTTCTCTTTGTGCTGGAGGCTTTCTGATGCTACTCAGGTGTTTTCACCCTGCTGAGTGCTTTCTCTTTGTGCTGGAGGCTTTCTGATGCTACTCAGGTGTTTTCACCCTGCTGAGCCTTTTCTCTTTGTGCTGGAGGCTTTCTGATGCTACTCAGGTGTTTTCACCCTGCTGAGCCTTTTCTCTTTGTGCTGGAGGCTTTCTGATGCTACTCAGGTGTTTTCACCCTGCTGAGTGCTTTCTCTTTGTGCTGGAGGCTTTCTGATGCTACTCAGGTGTTTTCACCCTGCTGAGTGCTTTCTCTTTGTGCTGGAGGCTTTCTGATGCTACTCAGGTGTTTTCACCCTGCTGAGTGCTTTCTCTTTGTGCTGGAGGCTTTCTGATGCTACTCAGGATAAACGTGGCTTGGATGAGGCCGCCTTGATGAAGGACCACACATCCATCCCGAGGTGGTAAACAGGCTTTCTGTCTTTTCTACTAATCCTTTCTGTTACAAAGGCATAAATCTTTCTGGGTTGAATGCCCTGATTTTAGAGAATTAACACTCTCTCTGTAAGGCATGTCTTCACTTGTGAGTTCACTTTTGATCTGCATGCCTCATTTAACATGTTGTTCTATCTGGACTCCCAGGTTAAAATGTTTGTGAACACGCTTACCTTGGTTCCTTTTGACTTGATTTGAGTCTTTCTCCTTGATGGTTTTCAAAAATCGTCTGAGAACAAAACTAAACCTTCTAAATGGTGGGTGCAGGATGCTAACGAAAGGCCACTAGGGCAGCTGCCGCCATCTTAAACACGGCCGAAACTCCTGACATTCCCTGCTGGATTCATAGGTTTTCTTTGCTCTCAAGAGATTAATAAGAATTGAATGAGATTCTAAAACATTAAAGTATGCCAGATGATCTGGGATTCCAGGAGCGACATATTATGGCCCATCCTCATGCACATTTTTAAAGTGATCAGCATAATGGCACCAAGGAAAATCAGAGCTCAATGGCCATTACGTGAACTCTCTTAAAAAACCCTGCAACTGTGGAGTTAGTGTAGAGTCTCCTAAGTTCTTTAGCTTTTTTTTTTTTTTTTTTTTGCCTATTTTGAATTTTCTGACTTTTCTGCTGCTGTTGAGATAAAACTCACTGCTTATGGGATTCTAGCCAAGATTTTTTTTCAAAGTCTTAAAGGGCTTTCAAATAAATGGCTTTAAAAATTAGAACAGCTCCATGGTAACCAATGACCCAGACACCTTTTAGACACATAAATTCAGGGTTGCCTTACTGACAATCCCTTATGCTGATGACAAACTTAATTGAAAAATTTATGATCTAAAAGAAAAAGAGCTACATAAATATTTCTAAACGCTTATAAAAGGCTCTCAGACTACAGAGGTCAAAAGCCTGATCTCGGAGCAATAATATAAGGTATCTTTGTCCAGCATAAAAATTTTATTACTTTTTCCGCCATGCAGAGTCCAAAAAGAAAAGGCCAAAAACAAAAACAAAACACTGCAACAATGCTTCCTGCCTATATCTCTAACCAAGCAAACAAGATCAGCAACCAGAGACGTGCTGCTGGTTCAAGGCGACTTGGAGATTCTTCTACTCACACAATGCAGTCAATCATAGCTAAAATGTTCTTTCTTTATATAGATATATAGATAGGGATAGAGATAGGTAAACATATACAGGGTCTTGCTCTGTCACCCAGCCTGGAGGACAGTGTTACAATCATGGCTCGATGCAGCCTTGACCTCCTGGGCTCAAATGATCCTCCCCCCTCAGCTTCCCAAGTAGCTGGGACTACAGACATGCACCACCAGACATGACTAATTTTGTTGTTGTTTTGTAGAGATGGGGTTGCACTTTGTTGCACAGGCTGGTCTAGAACTCCTGAGCTCAAGTAATCTACCTGTCTCAGCCTCCCAAAGTGCTGGGATTACAGGCATGAACCACCATGCCTGGCCCACCTAGCTAAAATATAAACAATTGAAATTTAGTCCTAACCTCATTTGAAAATGAAAAACAAACAAACAAAAAAACAGGTGTGGGGGAGAAATGGTTATTTTATTTTTACTTTTAAACTTCATTGAAACTGTTTACCCAACATTTTGGTCCAGAGCCTTCAGTAGATTTCCTATCAGGGCAAAAAGCACAAAACTAAAAATCTTGGTCCCCTATTTTATTAGTCTATTCTTGCATTGCTATAAAGATACTACCTGAGACTGGGTAATTCAGAAAGAAACAAGATTTAAGTGACTCACAGTTCCTCATGGTTGGGGAGGCCTCAGGAAACTTACAGTCATGGCGGAGGGGAAGAGGCATGCCTTACATGGTGGCAGGCAAGACAGAACAAGCAAGAGCAGTGAAACTGCCTTATAAAACCATCAGATCTCTCCAGAACTCACAATCACAAGAACAGCATGGGGAAAACAGCCCCCATGATTCAATTACCTCCCACTGGGTCCCTCCCTTAACACATGGGATTATAGGGATTACAACTGGAGTAGAGATTTGGGTGGGGACAGAGCCAAACCATATCACTATGTTAGAACAACAGGGTTTTCTTTAAGTATTGATTTGCCCTTGGGAAAACTGCAAGAGATTTATGATGTTTAATCCTGAAATCTGTTTCTTTTTTTCATTTTTTGCAGAGATGGGGTCTTGCTACATTGCCCAGACTAGTCTCAAACTCCTGGGCTCAAGCGATCCTCCTGCCTTGGCCTCCCAGACTGCTGGGATTACTGGCCTGAGTGGCTTTTCCTGATGTGTCTGGACTATTCTGTGTAACCAAGACAATTCCATGCTGTTACTAAGAGTCATGTAAGTTCCTGCTCCAGGCACTCCTTGTTTACAGTCCTCTATAATAAAGTGTACACTCAGAACCCTGGACACACTCTTCCTATGTCTAATTAAATTCAACTACCCTTTTCTTCAGGTTTGACTTCTGGGTTATCTAAGGAGAAGCAATCACACAGCAGGAGGTTTTCCTTTACTTTTTGTAACTGGCCTAAACACAAAACATTTTTACATTTTATCAAGCTAGATTTGTTTTTTATTAGGTTTTCGATTACTTAGGAAAACTGAGTTTTAAATGGGTTTAGGCTTTTATATTCACATAACTTTCTGTATTTGCTTTTGTAGTGTTTTAACTATTACTCTGTTGAAATGAATGATTAATATTCTACATGACTTGTGATTTTTTTTTTTTTTTTTGATATGGAGTCTCACTCTGCCATCCAGGCTGCAGTGCAATGGTGCAATCTCAGCTCACTGCAACTTCTGCTTCCCTGATTCAAGCAATTCTCCTGCCTGAGCCTCCCTAGTAGATGGAATTACAGGTACCCGCCATCACACCTGGCTAATTTCTGTACTTTTAGTAGAGACAGGGTTTTGCCATGTTGACCAGGCTGGTCTCGAACTCCTGACCTCCAGGGATCTGCCTGCTTTAGCCTCCCAAAGTGCTGGAATTACAGGCATGAGCCACCATGCCTGGTCCTGTGATTCTGTTCTCCTCAAGTGGTTTAAACTTTTTGACATCTTTGGCAGGTTTCCCAAATCAGAATACCAAATTAAGTATTTTTGACCCTAAAACAAACTTTTGGATTTTCTAGTTGTGCTCCTGGAGAGACTCAAAACATGTATCTCTCATTTGTTGAGACATTAAATAATCAGGCTTATTTGGTAAATTGTAGGGAAGCACTGTCAAATGATAAGTGATACTAGACCTTCTTTCAGATACATTTATGGGTATGTTGTTGATATGTTTCAAAAATTATATCAACTCATAGAAATCTAATATGCTATCAGTCATAATTTTGGTTGTCACACTACATTTTTCTGAAGTTATACTTGTATGGCTATGCACTCTAAAGATTATATGAAATTTATAAAAGTTTCATGGTCTTGATATGAAGCAATCAGTCATGATTCTGATTATTTTAAAATGCTGTATGTTGTATCTAAGTAACTAAATTTCCTTGATAATTTTTATCAGATTTTTAATCATGGCTAGTCTCAGTTTTTGGCTTCCCCCATTATTATTTTCAATTATTCCCTAAAAGTATTTGTAATCAACTATAGTCCAAAATTGCCTTTCATAAAAAGACTTGCAGGTACTCGTGGACACAGATTTCTGTTAACTTTAAGATCATGAACTCAGAAGGAATTTCCAGAACTCTGATGAAGAAACTGATGGGTCCATGACACTGCTAGTTATGCTTGATCTTGAGATCAAGCAAAACAAAATAGTAATTATATGAAATGTAATAATTAACATATGATATTTTTATTTGAAACACTGTTAGTTCTTTACCTACATGTTTTACTTTCCAGATTTAAGAAAACTCTCCCTCATAAGCTGTCTATAGTTTACAACAATTTGGTATAGTTTAGTGAACAAAGGTGAAGGCATTTGATTATTCTACTTGATTCTTCCAAAATCTGGAAACTACTAACGTGTATTCTTAGTTTTAAGGACAGTATGATTATGTAAGTTCAATAAAATCCTATTCTCTTTACAGCAGGATACAGTTGGAAACATTGAGTATAGTACACAGGCTCTGAGGAGTATCATATTTGAGGGTATGCATGGAAAGCCTGGCTTTAAGTCTTTCCAGCCTTAGAATCAGTAAATAAAAATGGTCACTCCCGGCAGGCCCAGGAACATTCAGGCTGTCAGTACTAAGATCTGCCCTGGTTTCGCATGATAGCCTCAAGAGGTTTTTAAATCTGATAGCCTATGTGATCAATGCAGAGAGAAAAAGTTGTTTCTAAAGAAAAACTACCACACACCTGTTATTAGACTGCAGCTCTGAGCCTTGTTTTCGAGTTCTTGTTATCTACCTGTAGAATGGGCTAGATCCTGAATTCTCCTAATTTCCTCAAATGTTTGACTCTAATTCTCCAACTAAAACCAAAAACTGCTTCTCTCCTAAAGCCCTGTAGGATGAAACTAAATACATTGTAAAGAACAAGCCTCATGCCTGATGTACGAGCCACACATCAAGTTCACCGAACTACCAAACTGCTTGATGCCATCGCCAGACGTCCAAGCTGCAAACCAGGAGGCAAAGTTGATGTTTCCATGTTGTAAACACTTTTTCTCTAGACACTGGAGTAAGGCTCCATATCATAAGGAAAGTCTAACTCCTCAACTCCTCTTAATGTCTTTTTCACTTGACAGGATAAGGATGAAATTGAAATTTCACAGTCTGTAGCTTCTGCTGGTAACTTAACAGAATCTAACCTTTAAAAATCTGTTAGTATTCACTGGCTAAATAAGAAAATGCCTGTGGATTCTTACTGTGGTACCTGGATAAATTCCCATGGGAAAGTTGAGACCCAGTGGGAGGTAACTGAATCATGGGGGTGGGTCTTCCCTGTGCTGTTCTCATGATAGTAAGTCTCACAAGATCTAATGGTTTTATAAAGGGGAGTTCCCCTGCACACATTCCCTTGCCTGCTGCCATGACAGATCTAACTTTGCTCCCTTTTTATCTTCTGCCAGGATTGTGAGGCCTCCCCAGCCACGTGGAACTGAGTCAATTAAACCTCTTTCCTTTACAAATTACAGTCTCAGGTATGCATTTATTAGCAGTGTGAGAACAAATTAATACACTGACCTTTAAAGATATTGAACATCTTGTCACATGTTCATTGGTCATTCATCTATCTTCTTTTGAGAAATGTCTACTCAGCTCTCTTGCCCCAGTTTTAATTGGCAAGAGTTTTAATTGGATTATTTATAATTGTACTTTTGAGTTGTAAGAGTCTTCTGATCCATTTTCAGCTATTTTTTTTTTCAGGATATGAGCTAGGAGTCCAAATTCATTCCTTTGCATGTGGATGTCCAATTGTCCCAGAACTAATTTGTTGAAAACACTTTTCTTTCCCCCACTAAGGTGTCTTCATACCCTTGAAAATCAGGTGACCATAAATATGAGGGTTTATTTCTGGACTCTAAATTCTATTTAGCCTGGAATTCTATTCCATGGATCTACACATCTATCTTGATGGTAGTACCACATTGTTTTCATTACTGTAGCTTTGTAGGGAATTCTGAGTACTCCAAACAATTTTTCAAGATTGTTTCTGCTATTCTGGGTCCCTTTCATTTTAACAAATTTTAGGATCAGCTTGTCAATTTCTGTATACAAGCCAGCTGGGATTTTAAAAAGGATTGTACTGAATCTATAGAACAATTTGGAAAATATTTCCTTAACAATATTAAGTCTTCTGACTCATAAACATGAGATATCTTTCAATCTATTTAGATCTTTTCTTTCAACAATATTTTGTATCTTTCAGTGTTTATATCTTGTACTGTTTTTGTTAAGTTTATTCCTAAGTATTTTATTCTTTTTGGGTGCTATTATAAATGGACTTGTTAGCTTATTTTGGCTTTTTCATTGCTGGTATATAGAAATACAATTGACACCCTGCAACACTGCTGAACATGGTTATTTCTAAGGTTTTTGAAATGGATTCTGGCCAGGTGCGGTGGTTCACGCCTGTAATACCAGCACTTTGGGAGACTGAAGGGGGCGGATCACCTGAGGTCAGGAGTTCAAGATCAGCCTGGCCAACATGGTGAAACCACATTTCTACCAGAAATACAAAAATTAGCTGGTGAGCACCTGTAATCCCAGCTACTCGGGAGGCTGAGGCAGAAGAATCGCTTGAACCCAGGAGGCGGAGGTTGCAGTGAACTGAGATTAGGCCACTGTATTCCAGCCTGGACGATAAGAGCGAAACTCCTTCTCAAAAACAAACAAACCCAAAAAACAACAAAAAAAGGATTCCATGGTTTTTTGTTTGGTAGAGACAGGGTCTCACTGTGTTGCCCAGGCTGGTCTTGAACCCCTAGGCTCAAGCAATCCTCCCATCTTGGCCTCCCAAAGCACTGGGATTTAGGTGTGAGCTATCGTGCCCTGCCATAGACTCTTTTTACATAGAAGATTAAGTCATCTTCAACAACGTTTAGAAACTGTTTTACACCTTTCTTTTGAATTGGATGCTGGTTTTTTTTTTTTTTTGCTAACTGCCCTGGCTAGAGCCTTCTATACACAAGAAACTCTAAGTGGCAGGAGCACCATCCTTGTTCTATTCCTGACTTTAGAGGACGGGTTCTAGCTTCAACCATTAAGTGTGATGTAAGCCCTAGGTTTTTTGTAGAGGCTGTTTATCAAGCTAAAGAAACTTCCTTCTGTTACTAGAATGTTGAGACAAGTTCACCAGACAGCTGGAGCTTGGAGCCTGAATCCGGGCGTGTGTGAGGCAGCTCCCCGAGGGGCAGAACTGTTGCCTTCTATGACAGCTAGTGGGGATGAAGGGATGAAAGGAGGGGCCACCACTCCTTCCTGCTCTGATCTGGCTCCTCTGACATTTTCCTTCAAATGGCTTCAGGACCAGGGACAAGATGGGCCTCTGTGAAACACAGGAAGCAGGCAGCTGTGCCCACCTGCCTTTGGTGCTATTATAAATGGAATTGTTTGTTTATTTTAGCTTTTTCATTGCTGGTATATAGATATCCTCCAACATTGCTGAACATGGTTATTTCTAAGGTTTTTAAAATAGATTTTGGCCAGGTGTGGTGGCTCACGCCCGTAATCCCAGCACTTTGGGAGGCTGAGGCGGGCGGATCACCTGAGGTCAGGAGTTCGAGACCAGCCTGGCCAACACCTCACCTCCCCAGAGCCTTGCCTCCTCTGTGCTGCACACTCAGGCAGGGTGAACCCAGCCTGCCATTGTCACCTGCGTCTGAAGTCCAACTGGTCTAGTGACCTCAGCTCCCTTCCTGCCAGTCCTCTTGCAAGAAGGGCAAAAACAAAACATCAAACAAAAACCAAATATATTCTGTATTACAGCCATCATTAATAACTCCTATGTTATTCAAACAAACCGTATTTATTGGAAAAGCTGCCCCATTTCATTCTGGTGGCCCTGGAGGATGGCCCCTTAATCAGCTGAGATCACAAAGATCTTTAGTGGACGTTAAGGGAGCAGGGTCTGCAGTCAGGCACCTGCTTCGAGATGTCAGTCCGGCCCTCTCCTGGCTGAGCACCTAAAACTCCGCAGGGCTCGCCTTCCTATCTGTAAGCTGGAATCGTAGCTACCTTAGTAAGTCGTGGCACAGATGAAACGAGACCAGGCTCTGCAATGCACTTGGTTCAGCGACTGGCAAAGTGTCATCTGCCCCCATGATAAGCACGCTCCTTACCCTCTGCAGAGATGCTTAGCAAAATAAATGGGGTTTCAGTGCGAAGACTCACGGGGAAACCAAAATTGAAAGCCATTCATGATTTTGGCCTGAATGGGAAGTTAGGAAGAACTCACAAAGCAAAGTGAAAAAAAGGAAAAAAGGAAAGCCATCAAGGAGAATAAAAACTGGTTGACATTTCATTTCTTTTTTTTTTTAGTCTAGAAATTATTGACTTATAGAAACAGGAATCAGGCAATAGTTTTTAAAGAGCATCTAAATGGACCCGGAATTTGCTTTTTTTTTCCTTTCTTGCTCTCTTTGACCAACAAAGAGGAATTTGCTTTTTTAATGTACATGCTTTTCTGGTTCAAGCAATTCTGGTTCAAATGATGAAATGAGTACATGTTCAGATTATTTAATTCAGAAATAGTAATATTTATTCTATTATGCCAAAAATTAAGCAGAACTCTGCACAGTGATCTCTAAAAATGAGTCTGAAAAATAATCATCTAATTCCAGTAAAGGGCTCTCACACTTTTCTTTTCAGATTTTAACTCCAGGCCATGCGCAATGGCTCACGCCTGTTATCCCAGCACTTTGGGAGGCCAAGGTGGGCGGATTGCTTGAGCCTAGGAATTTGAGACCAGCCAACATGGTGAAATCCCATCTCTACTGAAAATGCAAAAATTAGGTGGGTGTGATGGTGGGCGCCTGTAGTCCCAGCTACTCGGGAGGCTGAGGCAGGAGAATCGCTTGAACCCAAGAGATGCTGGTTGCAGTGAGCCGACCCCACACCACTGCACTCCAGCCTGGGCAACAGAGCAAGAGTCTATCTCAAAAAATAAAAATAATAAATTTTAACTAGTTAAAAATACATAAAATTTACCATATTAACTGTTTTTAGGTGTACAGTAGCATTGTTTCTTCATACTGATCTGCAACACATCCCAGAACTTTTTGTCTTGCAAAACTAAAACTCTGTGCCCATCAAACAACTTCCCCACCTCGTCCCCCAGCCCTGGTAACTACCATTCTGTTTTCTGTTTCTATAAATTTGACTTTAGGTAATCTTACAGAAGTGGAATAGGACAGGATTCGCCCTTTTGCAGCTGGCTTCTTTCACTTAGCATGGTATCTTCAAGGTTCACCCACGTGCAGCCTGGGTCAGAATCTCATTCCTAAGGCTCAGCAGTAACGCATCTCATGGGTACACCACCTTGCTTGTCCATTCGTCTGCTGATGGGACACTGTGTTGTTTCTGCCTCTCAGCTACTGTGAACAGCGCATCTGTGAATGTGGGTGTGCAAGTGGCTCTTTAGACCCTGCTTTCAATTCCTTTGGATAAACACCCACAAGTGGGATTGCTGAATCATACGTAACTCTGAGGAAAACCTCCACGGTTTTCATTACAGCCATGCTAATGACTATGGCGTGACTATCTCACTGTGACTTTCATTTGCTTTTCTCTAATGATCAGTGATTTTGAGCATCTTTTCACGTGTCTATTGGTCATTTGTAAGTACAACTGTCCCTTGGTATCTGTGGGGGACTTGTTCCAGAACTTTCCATGGACCAAAATCTGAGGACTCTGGGAGTGTTTGCATGTAACCTATGCACATCCTCCCTCATCCTTTAAATCCCCAATACGTTACTTATAATACCTAATGCAATGTAAATGCTATGTAAATCACTGTTAAACCGTATTGTTCAGCAGACAATGAGAAGGAAGTCTATACAAGTTCGGTATGGGTGCATTTTTTTAAATAAAAATATTTTCAATCCATGACTGGTTGAATCCAGGGATGCAAAACCCACGGCTAGAGAGTGCTGACTGTACATCCTCTTTAGAGAAATGTCTGCTGAAGTCCCTTGCCCTCGCTCACTTTTAAATGAGGTTGTTTCACTGATGTTGAGTGGTAGGAGTTGTCTAAATATTCCAGATATGAACCCTTGTCAGATACACAATTTGCAGGCATTTCCCTCGCCCCACACTCTGCACAGAAGACTGATGTCGCCTTAGTTTTACTTTTGTTGCCCATGTGTCGAGTGTCATATACCAGAAATCACTGCTAAATCCACTGTCATAACGCTTTCTCCCATTTTCTTCTAGAAACTGTATAGCTTTATTTCTTTAGTCTTTAATCCACTGAGTTAATTTTCACATAAGGTGACATATAAGCATCTTCACAGCTCTTCTTGGGGGTCTATGAAATAGTTAAAGGCCCCAAGCACAGTCATGTATGTGCAGAGCATGTTCACACAGACACTCAGGCCGGGAGATCTCAGACTCCCCAACGTCATATTTTGCTCCTATGACTACTGTCCTTCCCTTTAACCTCCTCTCTGTTCTGGCCTCACTAGCACCGACCTTTGTCTGCTCCTCGAATGACACAACTGAGTTTGGAGGAAACATACACCAGCAAGGAAAAGCGACAACAGAATCCTTCCGGGTTTTACCAAAACCACCTGAGACATGGATAAAACTAGAATTCCAGCCAGTGGGATTCCTCCTTTCCCCTGGGCCACTACATAAAGGCGACCACACTACAATCCCATATCTCTTACCTGTGGCCCCCATACCCAGTAGGGTCTCACTGTCTTTTAAAAGGACAGTGGCACAACAGCTCTCTGCAGGCTTGACCTCCTAGGCTCAATGGATCTTCCCACCTCAGCCTCCTGAGTAGCTGAGACTCCAGGCAGGTGTACAGCACCACACTCAGCTAATCTTTTTGTAGAGATGAGGTCTCACTATGTTGCCCAGGTTGGTCTTGAACTTCCGGGCTCAAGGGATCCACCTGCCTCAGCCTCTCAAAGTGCTTGGATTACAGGCATGAGCCACTGTGCCTGGCCCAAATCCGCAGTTCTAAACATGGAAAGTTTTGCATACTTCGCTTGGCAGGAAAGCCTGCCCTGAACTGGCATGAGACTCCTCGTGGTCTTTTTCATCCTGCTTATATTTTGCTGCAGAAATACCAGTTTGATGAGGTGTTGCCCCAGGCCCCAAGCAGAACATATACATACCACTTTACTAAATCAGAAAAATCCAGAATTCTAAGACGCATCTGTTTCTAAGATTTTTGAATAAGAGGTTGTGGCTTATGCTATTTTTCCTGACTGTGGTCTCACTTTCTGCAGAATAGTTATGTTTCTTCCCGATAAATTTGTTTCCACCTGTTGATGCTAATGTTTTCTCCCATGATACTTGTAAGTAGCTAAATTTCTTTTCTTTTTTTTCTGTTTTTTAAGATAGCTGATTGTAACAAATGGTGGTATACCAATTAAAGACGTGGTAAGTTTCACTTGCTGTACATCATCCCTAATTTGAAGCTCGCGCGGCATCTACCCAGGTTAAAGTTATCATCATCTAGGGATGTGTGCATCCATCTAGGTCAGCCTGCCAGTTCCACCAAGGGCTGTACTTCAAAATCGCTAAGTAACACATGGTTCTTCCATTTTGCGGAATTATTTTCCCAAAGCAAAGTTCACATACTGCTGGTAGGAACAGGTTCAGATAAGGAATGCTGATACATGTCAACATCCTTTGAGACAAACCTGTTCACACAATGAATGTGGAGCCCAGGGCCCCCCTACTTTCTCTCACAGACCCTGACATCACCCAGGGCTTGCGCTGTTGGTAGTGTTAAAACTTTAGGAAAATTAAATTTAACAGAGTTTAATTGAGCAAACAATGATTTGGGAATCCAGGAGCCCCTCACACCAGAACAGGCTGAGCGACTCCAGTGCCACTGCCTGGGCGAAGACTTACGGACAGGAGGGGAGACACGCAGGAAGCAGAAGGGAGGCCTGGAAACAGCAGGGTGGCTACAGCTCGCATCTGGCTTATTTCAGAGTTGAACGGCTGACTGGTACAAGACTAGGTTACAGTCCATTCACACATGCAGTTAGATTACGGTTCACTACGTATGGGGAAACCTCTAGGCTAAACTAAAAGTGTGCAAGGAGGTGGCTTCAGGCCACATGAGAGCAGTGTGTCCTTACAGTGTGAATTACGGCTTCTTGGAAATTCTTCACCACCCTCTGGCCTTCTAAATATTGCCCACACCTTTACTTTTGTTACCTGGCTGCTCTGTTTTTATCGAATTATGAGAAACTGAAAAACTGTCACTGCTGGTGACATTTTCCCACAATCTCCACTTTAAAAAAATTCCCATAAATGCTCGCTCCTGAGCGCGTTTTCCCTTGTAGTCACGGGGGCAGGGGCTGCAGAAAGCAGCAGAGACAGGCAAAAACCCGCAGCTGCAAAAAACGCACTCCTAACAGCAAGTAATGGCCGGAGCTAAAAGACACCGTGCCCATTCTGTGTCACTGCGATTACCTGACTTAAATGGCTCTGAGCAGAGAGAATTTTTATCTGAGAAACGCGAGTCCTTTTAATCATGCGGCCGAGACAGACATTCAAATGAGGCGACGATCACGCCCGACTCCGCCTTGACCTACATGTTCCTCTCCTGCTACTGGCGGCAACATCGCCACGAGCAGCCACAGATCAACCTAATAACGCCACACTGGACACTGCACCCACGCGCTACAGCTGAGCAACGTAGAGTCAGTCACTAATCAACGTTATTTCTGTAAGCCAGAGATAAGTCCTCACAAACAAGTTCCCATTAGTGCACTCCCCGGCCCCCTTTTTTGCCTTTAAAATCCACTCCGAACTGCTAATCGGAGGATACATTCAGGGCGCCTTGAATCTGTGCTCCCAGGCTGCAGTCCTCGAGCGTGGCCCAAAAAAGTCCGACAGTTTCCAAAATGTTTACTAACATGAGAAAAGCCACCTTATAAAAGTGGGAGGAAAAGGCAAACACAGGGTACCTCAATTGCACATTAACATTTATAAACGTCAAGACAAAGATTCCCGGTAAAAAAAAAAAGGAGCACTGGCACGCATTAGGCCCGAAAAACCACAGCCCAGAGCGGCCTGGCGCGGCCCCCAGGACCCGGGACCTCAGCCGCCGCTCCCGGCCACGTGTTCAAGAATCTGTTTCAGGGACGGGTCTCGCTCTGTCGCACAGGCTGGTCTCCAGCCACGGGCTAGGGTGATCCGCCGGCCTCAGCCTCCCACAGCCTGGGACTCCAGGCCAGGCCGCCCGCCGGCTCGTTATTTCACGGAAATTCCCGACAAACGTGGAAAGTGCCTTTTCTTGCCGCTGATTCTCATCAGGGTTCGCCAGGGGCCGCTGCGACCACCCGCCGGTGCCCGCTCTCCCGCTACGGTCGCTCGGATTTTCCGAACCCACCAGACGCTTCCGGGCGCCTTGTCCCACGCGAGTCCACCGCCTGCGCGGGCCGAAAGCGGCGCCCCTGCCCCTGCGCTTCCGCGTCGAAGGGGAGGTCGGAGGAAGAGAAGACCGCAGCGCATTAGCTCCCGCGGCGTTGGGTACGGGCGGGACACGCGGCAGGGACACCCAGACACCGACCGCCTCAGGTCTCTGGGACCGTGGCGCGCACGACATGCTGGGACCCGTAGTCTCGCGACGTTGGGACTCGCAGTGCGCGACGGGAGTAGAGGAGAGCGGCTCGCGGTGCATGCCGGAACTCGTAGTCTCAGGAGGCCGGGTCTCGACGCGAGACGGGGTAGTGGACCGCACGCCCGCGTTGAACGCTGGGACTCGTAGTCCCGCCATGCCCTACCCGCGGTGCACGCCGGGATACGTAGTTCCGAGCTCGGCGGGATCCTCACTGGAACTGGGACAGTGGTCTGCGTTGCATGTCGCTGCTCCACGGCTCTGGCGCTCCGAGGATGGGTAGGGCGCAGGAAAGCAGTTAACCGCAGCCCGCGCCCAGGCTTAGTCCCAGGACAGAGCCGTCTCCGACCCCGCGCGGCGCCAGTGTTTACACGCGCACGTACGCCCGCACGCACGCGGCGCCCTCGCCGTGACGTCACGCGCTCTCCAGGAAGTCGGCGCGGGCCGAGCGGCGGGTGGAAGCCGGTGCCGAGAGGAACTGCTGTGTTGCCGCCTGGGTCGGGCCGCCGCGGTGGGCGCCGCGGTCTGAGCGCCGCGCAGGCCCCGTAGCGACCGCCCGTCCGCCCTCTGTTCACGATGGAGGCGCCGTCCGCGGGCCGTGTTCCCGCCGAGGGTGCCCCGACGGCGGCTGTGGCCGAGGTGCGCTGTCCGGGGCCCGCGCCGCTGCGCCTGCTGGAGTGGAGGGTGGCGGCGGGCGCGGCCGTGCGCATCGGCTCGGTGCTGGCCGTGTTCGAGGCCGCCGCCTCCGCGCAGCCCGCCGGCTCCCCCCAGTCCCGTGCGGTCTCCGGGGGCTGCGTGCGCCCGGCGCGGGCGGAGCGCAGGCTGAGGTCGGAGCGCGCGGGCGTGGTGCGGGAGCTGTGCGCGCAGCCCGGCCAGATGGTCGCCCCAGGGTAAGTGCGCCGGGCCGAGCGGGGCCGAGGGCGGGCGGGCCGTGGTTCGTTACCCGGCTCTTTGGTGGGCAGGGGCGCCCCAGGGGAAGGGGCGATAAAGCGGGACGCAGGCACTACGCCTCTCCCCTAAACCGGGTAGTGACCACCTGTGGTTTTACCAATGGGGAGCATTTTGAGATAAAAGGGGAGGGTCCCGCATAGCAACCCGAAGTTGCTGTTTGGAAAAGCGCTGGTGTTTGTTTCTTTCCTTCTGCGGCGATCGTCCCCGCCCCCTCCTGTAGCTCCACCTTTGTGAGTTAGGTAAACTCCTGGGTGGCTGTGAGCACAGTCATCGGGCAGGCTCCAGACCTGTTATTGAAATATAAACTGTTGGGTGTGTGCACATCTTTAAGTTTTTGTAAACTTTGTGAAACGCAGTTGTAAAACCTGGTGCAGTTGTGCTTCGTGGCTGAGGGACGGGAGGAAACCAGGCCTTGCAGCGAAGGCAGTGGCCCGTAGTTGACCACTGTGGGCACTGTCGCTGCTTCAAGGTGACAGGGTAGTACGTGGTCGTGTGGCAGACTCCACAGCTGTGGGTACCTGTGCTCTGACCCCATACGGGGGTGTGCTTCTGTAACATGGAAGTGTCCAACCCTGTTTGAGTCTACCTTTGTATTCTGGGAGAGGCGGCACATGGGCACATGTGTACGCCTGGTTGCGGTGATTTTGACTGTGAGAACAGAAACTCCAGGAAGAGGTGGGCACTCCAGCCTGCAGTGGGCCAGGCGTGAGCTCCCTCTGGGAATGGTGCCACTCCTGGGGATGCCATCTCACCTTCATCCGCAGTCCCTGGCCCTCCTTCCTGTGGCTAGCACTGACGCTGTTTTTGTTGAGGATCTGCTACGCGCCTGCTTCTGCAGGAGTGAGTACGGGCACAGGACATCTGCCATCACAGCCCCAGAACGTCCTGGCTCCGCTTCTTTTGGAGACACAGCCTGGGACCTTGACGCTCAGCACAGGCTCCCACTTCTGTCTCCTCCATGCTGGTGGGTGGGGCTGGGCGGTTCAGGGCCGTGCTTCCCAGGGAATGCCCGCACAGCTTCCTCTCTAAGCTCTGGTCATACCTCCGAGGACAGTGGAGGCAGACCTCAGTGCGGGTGTATTACCTGCACAGAAAACCCCAGGATGGAAGAGCCTTCTGATGTTACATGTGTTCTCTGATTGTACGGAAGGGCCACTTTGACCTAGACAGCTGGGTACACTGGTTATGTGACCAGTTAGTACTGACAGTCCGTGTTCAGTCAGCCTGGTGAATAATCAGCCAGCCAAGTAATTAGTTAATGACAGGTTCCCAGCAGTCAGTAGTGTTTATGGGGAGGTGCTGTTTGAGATCTTGGGGCACCTCACAGCACTGATTAGTCACAAGGCCCTTTGAGAAACTGATGTGATATCATTTCTCCTCAGATGGAGCATCTTTGTGGCACCAGGTGTTCCTCTAATTCCAGGAGGCTCATCTCTCTGCCACCGGTCCATGGATGGCAGGTGAATCCCTGCCTTAGAGAAAGCTACAGACGGTGTTACCTGGAATTCAAGGTGCCTCCTTCCCCATTTCTGTGTACTCCTATGAGTTTGTGTACAGGGCTTTTGTGAGCATTCTGGGGAGTGTGGTAGTGTGATGTCAGCATTTCTGGAGGTGTTCCTGCCCTTGCAGTGGGCATGGCTGCCATAGATCCAGGAAGGAGCAGCTGGCAAAGGCATTAGTCTAAAGCTCTGTGTGTGTGTGCCCTGGTTTGGAATCAGGTTCCTGCCTCGAGGTTGCGATAGGTAGCGGAATTCGGGAGCATTTGCAGCAGGAGTCCGTGCTGCTGACGGCTCCGTGCGGTTGTGTGCAGTCCAGATGAAGCTGCCCTGGCTCTGGGGCTGCTGTCTGGAGATGTGTTGGCCTCTCCAAAATGCCTGCTGCACCTTTGTGGAACACAGTTGAAAATTACTAGATTAAGTCACTTGCTGACAGAGTTTGTGGAAAGGGTGGGTTACAAGTGCGTTTCTCTGGCAGCCCCCTGTGATGGGAGTAGCGCCCTGCAGTGTAGACTCGTGGTGGCATCTCTCCATGGTGAGCTGCAGGTGGAAATCTCCGCAGCTTTTGCTTAAAGCCCAACAGTGATGGATTTCTCCAGTGTGTGAGTTCCAGCTCAGTAGCTCTTTATACACAGTTTACAGCGGACCTTCAAGCAACATGGTTTGTGGTTTGAGGGTCACCTTTATGTAGACGTTTTTCAGCAAATTGTCTGCTCTCTGCATCCGTGGGTTCTACGTCCGACACTCTTTGCTGGGTGTGGAGCGCAGGCTGTTTATACAGACGGCTGACTTTCTGGATTCGTGGGTTCTCAGGGCTGATGCAGGACCTGAGTATCTCAGGAGTTTGGTATCGGAAGGAGTCCTGGAGCCAATCCGCACGGATACTGAGGGGTGACTGATGATATGTGGAAGTCTCCGAAACAGATTGTGCGGCTTCGTGATGAAGTGGAGAATATTGGGTGTGATTTCGTCCTAATGTGGGAGGGTGCTGGCCGTGAGTTTAGTCCTTGTTTCTGTGACCCTTCTGGGACATTGGTTGGTGAAGAGCCATGTCCCTTCCTCCAGCGAGCCTGAGTCACATTGCTTTCACCTAAAAGGTTTTTCCTGTGTTTTTCTTTTTTTCTCTGCTTGCTGGTGTGGCCATATCCGGCAACAGCTTCACAGTTCTTGGAGGCTGGAAGGTGAGGACGTCAGGGAAGAGGAACTGTCCAGAAACCCATGCTCTGCTCACCAGCCCGGGCGTTTGACTTTAACTAAGCAAGTTCCCAGGATTGCACATGGGCTGCTTTAGAATGGACTTACCTTGACCTGTTCCAAAAGTTTTCTTGAAGTTACAGGTTCCTGAGATACTTATGTGGGAGAGCAAGCATTTGATTGGAGTTTGCTTTCAGTTAAGTTTGGAGACTGATTATTTTGAGTTGATCCTTAGAGCACCCCTTTCAGATGATGTAATGACACACCCTTGTACTGACAAGCACGGGCAGAATCCACAACTGCTTTTGAGGAAGCTCCAACCCTGGCTTCAGCTCATCCACGTGCGAGGGCAGGGGAGGTGCAGAATCTGCTCCTGGGCCTATCCCAAAGAAAAGAGTCTCCCCCCTTTTTAAAAAAGTCTCCGAGGGCCCACGGAACCCCGTGCCTCTTGGTTAGAGAGAGCAGGTCCTGCCCAGCTGATGGATCAGAAACTCAGGTGTCAGAAACAGGGTTTCAGGGTGGCTGCCTGAGGAATACGTGGGCAACCTTACCAGCCAAGAGCAGACATAGGAATTCTGGCTTGATGTGGCGCCTATGGGGAGGCCACACAGTTTTGGTCCCTCTAGGGATCACTGGGCCTCAGCGTGCCCTGCTGGCTGCGTGGTGAGGCCTTTGGAGAACGTATTGGGACAGGCAGCCGCAGATTTCCCAGGGGTGGTGTTGAAGACATCGCTGACAGGTGTGGAATTCGTAGTGCGGACGGTGGTGTCTCTCTTAAGGCTTGGCTGTTGTGTTTGCCCTGTGGGTGTTGCGGGTTGGCTTCTGGTCCACACGGCTTTGGGACTGGGGGTGCTTACCCATTATTATTCCTTCATCTTGATCTTTTCGCAGGGCTCATAAAAATACTTATTTTTCAAGAACAATGGGAAGTATCTTTGAAAAAATATCGTTAAATGTGTTAAACTGGCACTTTCCGAGAGCAGACAGTGGCAGCAGCCTGAGTCTGCACGTGGGGCTGAGCTTGGGCATCTGCACGGGCGCTGTTGACCCCACTGGCCACTGGCTGTTAGTGGTAACTGTTTAGCTGAGACTTTCAGAAACTGAGAGGTGTGGGCGTGGCTTATGTACACGCAGCCAGTGTGTTCGCAGTGCTGAGGAGCACAGTACATGCTGAACCTGAGTGTGCATTAGAACATCAGTGTAAGCAATTCTTCGTAGCACGGAATCGTAACAAAGGAATCCAGCGTGCGTATGTGTGTGAGCCTTGTGTAGTTTGGTGTTGATTATTGAGGCAGAGCGCTGCGGAGAGAGGTAATGGAGCCTGTGGCTCCATAAAACCTCCCTGGAGAGATCGCAGGTGTGAGTGAATCTTAAAAGCACCAGCACTGTCCACGCAAGGTATGGCTGTGTCCTTGTCACCTGCATTGTCGTGATCAGCAGCGTTCGTCCTCACCACATCAGTGGTTATTTTTAGATGAGGAACCATTCTGGGAGCGGGAGCTTAAAAACACTGCATTTGGTATAGTTGCAATAATCACGAGATTGTCATTTTGATCTTTATTAAGATTGTATGTTTTTACAGGGCTTCATTCTGTCTGGCAGAAGTAAGAACTTCCTTACTCTATAGGAAAGAAACAGATTCTAAGAAGTTTGGACCTGTCCTGCCCCTTAAGGCCTGTGAGGTTCCTGGTGAGGAGGAAGGTGCAGGCACCTCGGGGTGAGCTCAGTACCCTGGGAGAGCCCCAGTCCTTGGTTCTCCCTGTACTACTCTCTACGAACCAGGTTTCATCCCTGGAGATTCCCAGTTCTGGGGGAGTAGCTACAACAGTAGTGTTTATCTGTTTTTATAATACTTAGGTGGGGTAGAATTATTTTAATAGAAAATATTCTGACAGGTCACTATCCTTCAGAAACTAAGTCTTATGCTTTGTGTTCTTCCTGGCTACTCCAAGGGGGATATTTAAGTCTCCAGAGAAAGGGGAAAGTACCTGAAATAGTCAGGGAGCTGCGGTGACCAGGAAGAGCTAACAGGTGGAGGCTGCGTGTGAGGGCTGATGGTGTCTCACCTGGCCTGCGCCTGTATAGCTGTCCACAGGAAGAGCCTCCGCGTCAGCCGGCGCAGGGTGAGAGTGCCACAGAAAATCAGGAAAGCAATTGATGAGTAAAATGAAGATCATTCCAACAATAATAGTATTGCTATCTGTATTGCTTTGCAGATTTTAGAATAAAAATCTTTGAGAAACAGGGATAAAGTTAGAATAGACTACAACCTAAGATTAGTCCCCAACTTCATTGTTCTGTGCTTAGGAGGTAGAAGCTTCTGAAATTCTCCATGTGGTTCGGTCAGTGCACGGACGTCGTCAGCTCTGGGTCTTGTCCTGGAAATAAGGAAACGTTGTTTTCATACTGGTACCAAGAATCTTGACGAACTGGCAATTCTTTTAGTAAATAATTTTATTCTTCCCTGCTGACATCTGCGCTGTTTAAAGGATACTTTTTTTTTTTTTTTTGTCCTGAGTGAAGGATGACACTTTGAAGAAGATCTTTGTGTCTGACATTTGGGAGGTTGTCACTCTGTCAACCATTAAACTTGGGCGAGTTGCCCTTCAGACATTCTGCTCTGTTTTCCCCACTTTTCACCTGATGGAAAACCACTGGACCTTGTTACTTCCTTGGCTTCGTGGTTTCGTGTAGACGTGTGGTTTACTTTGTCGTGGATTTTTAGGCGTCTCTGACCTGATCCTTTAGGCAGAGGTCTTTGAAGCGTGTCTGCCTGGAAATCGTTTGTAAGCTGCAGATACTTTGAGTGCAGTGTCAGATTTATCTCCACGTTCGTATGTTCGTGGCTTCTTTAGCGTTAAAGTGGTTACATGCAGTCATCTAGTATCTGAGTACAGAGGAATGGATGAATTCTCAGTGTTATATTAAAACTAAAAACAAGTGATGTAAATTATTTGTCTGAGAAAAAGTGGTTTTTATATTTCAGGGAGAAAGAGACCGAAGAGAGAATGGAACCAAAGAGTTTCAAAGGATTCGGGTGATATTTTTTAAAGGATAAATGTACATTTTAAAGATTACAAAGAGATAGTCTTGATAGATTTTTAAATATCATATGTTTAGCATCATATGTCTACAAAATTCCTTACAACTTTAAGAGGAACTAGAGCTACAATGTAACTTATTTGCTATTTGTATTATTTTTGAAGTAGACTTTAAAGGACTCAGTTGTTGCCCTGCAGTGCTTTAAATGTTGGCTAATGCTGGAGTTCCACGCAGTTTTGTGCCGACCAGAATCTGGCAGGAGCGGTGGAGTCAGTCACTGAGTCGGTGCGCACCAGCCCTTTGGTTTTGTCAGCTCACTGGCGGGCGCACGCTGTGACAATTGGCTTTTTGTCTTGAGCATACCACCTGGGTGCTTAGAGTGTTTTCAGGCGGGAAGCATTTGACACCCTGGCTCTCTGGGGTCTGTTCAGGTTCTAAGGCAGCGACCTTCCTTGCACGTCTGTCTACCCAGCAGAGAGGGCGGTGGGGTCTGAATGGTGTGGTGCACCCCGCACCACATGACTGAGACGTGGCTGGTCCTAGCCCACAGTGGCTGTGCTGAAACTTCCCCGCCGCGGCTCTGCAGTGTGGATGTCTGCAGTGTTGGGAATTGGGCTGGCCTGCCCTGTTCCAGCTTCCTCTTCACATTCCCCAGCCTGTGCTTCACAGCCGCAGCTTCAGTGACTGCTCAGAGCCCCGCCTGCGCAGGTTCTCCAGGATAGCTGCGTCTGGGCACTGGGGACGGAGCCAGGTGCAGAGCGTGAGCCACGGCCGACAGCTGCACTGCTGTGGGCACAGCGCTGGACTCCAGCTGGGGACTGGAGCTGGAGCACGCAGTCCTGTGTAGCACCTACCACCCTGTGGCTACACAGAAGACGGAGCAACAACATCTGTTCTTTCCAGCCTCTTTTTCTGTTTGAGATGAAGTTTCACTCTTGTTGCCCAGGCTGGAGTGCAGTGGCACGATCTCAGCTCACTGCAACCTCCGCCTCTTGGGTTCAAGCAATTCTCCTGCCTCAGTCTCCCTAGTAGCTGGGGCTACAGGCACACACCACGACGCCTGGCTAATTTGTGTATTTTTAGTAGAGACGAGGTATCACCATGTTGGCCAGGCTGGTCTCGAACTCCTGACCTCAGGCGATCCACCTGCCTCAACCTCCCAAAGTGCTGGGATTACAGGTGTGAGCCACCGCACCCAGCCACTCAGGCTCTTTTGGGACATAATTTTTGACTTCAGAGTTGTAAGAACAGTGCACAGAATTCTCACATCAGCTTCGCACCAGGTTCCACGAATGTTAATGCTTTGCCGCGTTTGCTTATGTTTCTCCGTGCACACACACATTTCCCTGGGGTTGGAGAGCTAGTTGCAGGTGTCATGTACTTCGGTTTCCTAAAAACAAAGACGTTCTCTTACATAACTGCTGTACAGTTACCAAGATCAGAAACGAACATCCATGCAGCGCTGTTTTCTGCTCTACAAATTTTCCTGTAGTCCTGATACAGTCCTCTGTCACAAAGGCAAACCCTGGAGCCCACATTGCATCGGTGGTTGGACTGTCACAAGTCGGCTCCTCTGTCTGTCATCGTTTCCTGGTTTCGTAGGACATCCCTCAGTTAGACTGCAGTTGTGTGCACTGGGCTTGGTGAAGGTGCTGTCTGCCAGATTTCTGTTGCAAAAAGTTATTACTTTTCCTATTGTAATTGGGTATCTATAAGAGATACTTTGTTACTACATAAATGCTTACACTCTCACCAAGCCGACCCACCATTTTGGGTAACTCAGTGATTCCTGCTGGACTCTCTTCATTTCTAAGACGATTGTCCAGTGGTGATGTTCTTGATTCCAGCATTTCTTCTCCATTTTCTGGTTGGCTTTCTACTGTAAGAACAAATAAGGCCGGGTACCTGGCTCATCACGCTTGTGATCCCAGCACTTTGGAGGCCAAGGTGAATGGATCACTGGAGGTCAGTCAACATCATGAAACCCCGTCTCTACTAAAAATAGAAAAATAGTCAGGCGTGGTGGTGCATGCCTGTAGTCCCAGCTACTCAGGAGGCTGAGGAAGGAGAATCACTTGAACCAGGGAGGCAGAGGTTGGCAGTGAGCTGAGATCACACCACTACACTAAACTGGGTGACGGAGTGAGACTCAAAAACAAAAAGAGCAAATAATTAGCATGTCTATTTAGCAGCGTAGGCTCATGGTTTCTTATTTTATTGAACAGATTATAATCTGTTGGTGTCACTATTTGCCTTGACACATCACTTATCCCAGGTGTGGCCGGCGGGATCCCCATCCGTGGTGCTGGTTCCTGGCGGCTGAGTCCCAGTGCACTGCCGCCGTCGGTGCATAACAGATTCTAGGCTGGGGCTGTCCTGGCCACAGCCCTGGAATCAGCTGGTCTCTAACAAGTCCTGTTTCCTCTTAGTGGAGAATGATGTTTAGAAACCCAAGGTCTAGGTGCAAAAAATACACTCTTCCTTCTGAATACATTTTTTTTTTTTTTTGAGACAGTTTCGCTCTTGTTACCCAGGCTGGAGTGCGATGGCGCGATCTCGGCTCACCGCAACCTGCGCCTCCTGGGTTCAGGCAATTCTCCTGCCTCGGCCTCCTGAGTAGCTGGGATTACAGGCATATGCCACCATGCCCAGCTAATTTCCTTCCGAATACATTTTTATGCTCAGAACGTTGGAACTTAGAGAAGACCCTTGAGTCCTCCTGATCTGTAGAAGGAAGGGAAGGGTTGGACCCACCTGGAACAGATGCTCGGCGTCCATGGTTCATACCCAGCCCGTAGCCCTATCTGACGTGCCCACGTCTCGGACCTCCCCCAAGAGAGCCGAGAGCCCAGAACCCATAGACTTTGGTACTTACTGTACTTGTGTATTTTGAAGAAAATAACTTGTTTAGAGATCACATGTCATGGCTTTCTCATGGATTTTCTTTAGGACAAACCAGAAAACATTTACTGGTGATTGGTTTGACATTTTTGGGCTGAGCTCTTGGGTTGGGGTGTTTTTACATTTGCATCAGTATTAAAGAATCCACAGTGCGTTGCTCCCCTTTGTAAGGTGTGGAGATGTTTTTCTGCTTGGAGCATGGAGGCTGGCATGAGAACACACAGTGCTTTTCACCCATTTTGTGTCAGCATCTGCAAAGATCAAGCATAGAAATGTCTTGTATTAAAAAAAGATGTTGCTGTCTGCTCACTTTCTACATGTGCGTTTCCTGGCCTTTGCACACACGATCTTCTGGGCCAGGTGGCCTGGCCGGGGCATCCTGCAGGCTGTGGGATGCTGGGCAGCATCCCTGCCTCCAGTTGTGACATCGGGAGTGTCTCCAGCCTCTGCTTCCTGGGGTAGCAGAGCCTGCACTAGAATAAGACAGGCAGAACCTTTCGACCCCAGTACAGAAGGTTACTGACTCTCTCATGTGATCCATATGCGAACGATTTTCTAGAGAAGGCCAGCGCTTGGTCCTCGTTGCTGAGGGCCTGGGGGGTGCTACCCTCACTGGGCGTCAGGGCCTTGGATCTGCCACCAGGACCTTGCATGATCTTAATTTCCAGCCCTCACCTACTTCCTCATCCGTCAGGACCCAACTGTTACATCTTCTGTGATGTTGTTCTAGAAGCTTCCTTCCTCCTCATGTGGAACGAGGCATCTACTATAGTCACCGTTCCTGTGGGCACCTCAGTCCAGCAGTCACTCTTGTCTGATGCATGTTAGATTGTTGGTGACAGCAGGCAGTGCATGCCTGAGTCAGCTTATGGTCGACTTTCTTCAGACCTCAGGCTGAGCTGAAGGCCCAAGGGAGGCTGTTTGTGGGGAGCAGGGCCAGCTCACACTCGCTCTTAGACCTGTGCTGGGGAAGGGAGCCTGCCCAGGTGGCACCTGGCCTTGCTACCAGCCCTTCCTTGGAGCACGAGGCCCCATCCTTTGTGACAGCCTAATGTCACTCTGTGAGTGTCACACAGGACTCGGGGTGGGGGACAGTGGGCATCTCCCAGGCAGGACTCGGGGTGGGGGACAGTGGGCATCTCCCAGGCAGGACTCGGGGTGGGGGACAGTGGGCAGCTCCCAGGCAGGACTCGGGGTGGGGGACAGTGGGCAGCTCCCAGGCAGGACTCGGGGTGGGGGACAGGGGACAGCTCCCAAGCAGGACTCGGGGTGGGGGACAGGGGACAGCTCCTCGGCAGGACTTGGGGTGGGGGACAGGGGACAGGACTCGGGGTGGGGGACAGGGGACAGCTCCTAGGCAGGACTTGGGGTGGGGGACAGGGGACAGGACTCGGGGTGGGGGACAGGGGACAGCTCCCAGGCAGGACTCGGGGTGGGGGACAGGGGACAGCTCCTAGGCAGGACTCGGGGTGGGGGACAGGGGACAGCTCCTAGGCAGGACTCGGGGTGGGGGACAGGGGACAGCTCCCAGGCAGGACAGGAGCAGCTCTTCAGAGACGGAGGCTGGTAGGCAGGGGAGGTGGAGGATTGGAAGAATCGTGTATGTGCCTGACCATGTAGACCGGGCTGAAGGTGGACAGGAGGGTGTGGCTGTGTTTCCTCTGTGCAGGCAGCTGAGTCGGGTCAGGGCCTGGTTGCCTTGGTGGAGGGCAAAGGCTGACTGAATACCACCCAAAGCTAAACCCAGCGGTTTCTGTACAAATTGACTAGCTGGTTCTGCAATTTGTATGGGAACCTAGAATAGACATTTTGAAAGTGAACAAAGAGAACCTTTACCTGATGTCAAGACCTGTTACAAAACTACAGTAGCCACGGTAGTGCGGTGTTGGTGTGAAGACATACGTGCGCCATCAGCATGAGAAACAGAAGAGTCCAGACTCTCAAACATCTCGTCGGTTACCCACAACGGTACCCGGGAGCTGAACGAGGAGGGCTGGCCTTGGAACAGTGGTGCTGAATGTACAGGCACGGTCGTGCCTCTGTGGGGTGGGCAGGATCACCCCTCCCCACTGTGCTGAGGGAGATGTGACGGTGGAGAAGGGAACCAGAGACAGCACTCGCAAATACCCCACCCACTGTCTGCATCAGCTTTGAGGTGGCAGGAGGGGCTCGAGCTGAGGACCACAGTGGCCAGGAGAGGTTGGAAGAGACAGGGACACGGGTTCTCTCTGGAGGCTGCAGGAGGGGCAGCTCTACTGCAGCTCGATTTCAGCCCAGCAAGACCCGATTCAGACTCCAGCCTCCAGAAGCAAGAGACCGTGAGTGTCCAGCATTGTGCGCCGCTGCACGAGGCATGTCACAGCAGCTCCAGCATGCCTTAAGGGTCCGCATGCAAGTAAGCGTGCCTCAGCCTGCATCGTACCCACGTTAAAAATAACTCAGAAATAGATCACACACCTGAGCGTAAGGTAAATTCATACGGCTCCTAGAAAAGAATCTTAGTGACTTTGGATAAGACAAAGATTTCTTAATAACAATACAAAATATAGCGATGAATTGCACTTGAACAACGTTAAAAACTGCTGCTCTTTAAAAAACACTTCAGAAGTGAAAGGTAGACGCCACACTGGAGAAACCCTTTGCAGAACACACACTCTGCAGGCGTTTGGCAGCTGCTTGTCTGTTCATATGGAGCCCCTTTGGAGTGACCTTGGGGGGTCATTGGTCAGTCATGACTGAGTCTTTCTGGATTCCTCTGTTCCATGAGTTTATGAAGTATGCTTGGTAAGTTCTGAAGTCAGGTGGTAAAAGTTCTCTGTTGGTTTTCAAAATTGAGATTCTAGGTTTCCTGAATTTTTATATAAATTTCAGAACCAGCTTGTCAATTTCTGACTGAAAAACACCTGTTTATTGGTTAAGCTAGAGACACCGCAGATCTTTCTTCATGCTAACGTGTTTAAGGGAGATTGGCAGAATCCTCCTAGTTCATTTTTGAGAATTCCTGAAAAAATATTTCCCAAGCCACAAGTTTCAGTTTAAAAATGAGCAAAGCGAATAAATACAAACTGCCTATTTGCTGTGCATACAGAGGAGAGGCCCTTCCCGCCCCGTGTGTCCTCCTCACGTGATGCTTGACCACAAAACCTTGCCCAGTGAGCTGGTTTACCCTGTGTCTCTTAACACCTGCAGCAGCATTGCGAGGGACACAGCCTTGTTGAGCCGGAAGTCCTCTGTCAGGTTACAGAGACCCAGGAACCTTCAGAACTGAGCTGTACCTGCAGCCTTGGGGTGCTGTCACGGGTGGGCCTTTTCCTCTCTTCCCGTTGCACGGGTGGAACGAGGAGCCTGCAGCGTGCTGGTGTGCTGCGTCCGGTAGGAGCTCTGCAGGGTCTCCTTGCAGAAGGCTGATTGCAAAGTGATGTCTGCTGGAGACTGGGGAAGCCTGTTTGAGGGGCTGCGGCTTCCAAGTAGGGTTGCTGCTGGGACTGGGGCAGAAATGCCTGGGGAAAGGATGTGGGGCCATTTGGAGGACTGGGTTTGGGTGCTGGCGGTGGGGCCGCAGAGCCCTGTGGGTGGGTGGAAACAGCTCAGCTGGGAGTGCATGAGTGCCAGGTATCGGAGGGAGCCTGGATGTGAAGGCCCCGAGTGCCGCTGTGATGGTGGTGGGGACGCAGACTCCTGGGTGGGGATGGCCCCCGCGGCCTCAGCAAGTGGGGAGCAGGTGTCCCTGAGTCCTGTGAAGCCTGGCGGTGTCTCTGACCAGGTGTGGTGGCCGGGAGGGAGGATCATTTTGGAATATCTGTATATATACGTGACGAGATACCTTGGGGATGGAACCCAGATCTAAACACAGAATTCATTTATGTTGAACGTCACTGTACACACAGCTTGAAGGTGATTTTACACGGCACTTGTGAGGTTTCAGGCATGAAACGCAGCTTTGCTGCCCATGGCACGGAGTCAGGAGTGGAATCTCCCCCGTGCTGTTGTCTCCCAGCCCAGAAGTTTTCGGATTTAGGATATTTGGATTGGGAAAGCTCAACCTGAATGTAAAAATTTAGATTCTTTTTTAAAATATAATTTAAAATTTCCCTGGCAGTTTCCCTGGGCTCTGCGGCCCGACCGCCAGCACCCAAACCCAGTCCTCCCAATGGCCCCGCATTTAGACTCTTAACAACCGGTAAGAAGTGGTTGTTTTAAAAAAATGTTTCTGAGAATTGAGGATTTACAGAATAGAGTTCTCAATAAAGTTCTCTTTGTAATTTTTTAAATGACCCTTTCTGAGTTTCCTGCTGGGGTGCTAGTGGGAGGCTCTGTGTGAGCTTGTGGGGGCCAGGGAGTCCCGTGGCTCCTGTGGTTGCTGAGCGCACAGGACACATGGGGGCAGGGCCACCTTGTCCCGATCACTGCACAGGGTCAGGATTAGGGTTCCAGGCCCAGAACCCAGAACAGATTCTGGAGGAGCAGCTCAGATTCTAGATGGTCGCTGGCAGCCCGCTCCATCCCGAGGGCGCACTGTGTCTTCTCAGCACCGTTCCTCCCCCAGGATAATCTGCACACGCCCATCCTGTTCCCTCCCTGGGAAGAGCTCCCTTCCGCTCCCCTCCAGGATGCAGGCTACAGACGCCACCCCTGCCCCTCCGAGTCTCCCTGCACTGCCCGCTGAGGCACAGTGGTCATGGAAGATGGGGCCCTTGTTCCCGCCTGCGGCCTGGTGTCCCAGTGGGCCATGGGCCTGGAAAGGTCCCGTTGACGGATGTAGCTTGCTACGGGGGTGGGGGCTGGGCAGCCTCTTGTCTGCAGGGTGGGTTTGTCAGAGCATCCCGGCCCGGAGCCGGGCATGGGGTCTGCGAGCACCTAGGGGCGGGTGGTGAGTGGTGGGCTGCCTCGTTTCCACGGGTTGGGGGGTCAGCAGGGGACTGTGAGCACCTGGGGTGGGCTCTGAATACTGGGCGACCTTGTATTGCAGGGCAGGGTGGTCAGCGGGGGACTGTGAGCACCTGGGGTGGGCTGTGAGTACTGGGCGACCTTGTATTGCAGGGCAGGGTGGTCAGCGGGGGACTGTGAGCACCTGGGGTGGGCTCTGAATACTGGGCGACCTTGTATTGCAGGGCAGGGTGGTCAGCGGGGGACTGTGAGCACCTGGGGTGGGCTGTGAGTACTGGGCGACCTTGTATTGCAGGGCAGGGTGGTCAGCGGGGGACTGTGAGCACCTGGGTGGGCTGTGAGGGCAGCCTGTGGTCTCGTAGCCTTCAGATTTCAGCACTTCTTCCAAGGCTTCTGATGACCACTGTTTAGACAAAACAGTGTGTGTTTATATAAAACTAGGAATATTACAGGAGTTCTGTCAGCAAAATGTAGCTGCATCAGCTTCTTTCTTGATAGGAATGATATGTGGGAGGTAATTTATTATTTTTTGATATTCTACCAAATTGTGCCTTATTGTATTGAATTAACCAAGTTTTAGATTTTATGGAGTCTCTATCAGAAATGTCTAGGATCACGTATAAATAGAGACAGCTTTCTGTTATCCCTGAGTGTCCTCACTGGACCAGATAGCCTCAGGTTTCCAGTCATTCCGTGGGCAGCACAGCGGTGGTGTGGTGTGATAGGGGTTGGTTTCTCATGAGCGAGACCTGTAGATGGAAAGTTCTTTCATTTTATAGACAAAGAAATGCCCTCAAGAGTGATGTAACCTGCCTGAAAAGTTATTCGAAAGTTAGTGTAGAATTGGTACAAAACTTAGATTTTAACATTCTCACTTGGGCTCTTCCGATAAACCAAGAGATTTAAAACTGTTCTTCCCTTTGTGTTTTGTAGAGCGGTTCTGGTGACGTTAGAAGGATGTAGCCACCCAGTTGTCATGAAAGGCTTGTGTGCTGAATGTGGCCAAGACCTCACCCAGTAAGTATCCAGAAGAGTGAGATCGCTGCCTG
Organism: Callithrix jacchus; assembly: GCF_049354715.1. Taxonomy (NCBI): domain Eukaryota; kingdom Metazoa; phylum Chordata; class Mammalia; order Primates; family Cebidae; genus Callithrix; species Callithrix jacchus. Next base: position 121,961,479 of record NC_133514.1, read on the forward strand.
CCGGCGCTCAAGGTGGTGGCCTCTGAGGGGTCCGAGAAGCAGTGCTGGGGACACAGTGAGGGCTGCTGGTTTCCCGGCGGCAGGTGCAGACACCTCCCTCGGGCCCCACCCGAGTCACGAGTCACGCTCAGTGGGTTTCTTTAGGAGGCGGTTCTCCCTGTTCTGTTGCGTAACTTCCCATTCTGTTCTGTCACTCCAGCCTCATGCTGTTCTCAGGTGTGGGGGGGCAGGGGCTGGAGGGCTGAGGCCTGTTTTCTCCTGACTGTGAGGATGTAGATCGCTGAGTGTCTGGAGCAGCCCCTCCCTCAGAGCAGCCTGTGCTGGTCCTCCCTGAGGGCCCCCACCTCTAATGCCAGGTGGCTTCTCAGATTTATCCCTTGTACAGGGGGTGGCGCAGCAGCTTCCTTTTCTGCATTTGCACGTTTGAGAGCCTCTTCCTGATTCTGTGTGACTTTGCAGTTTGTTTTCATGAAGAACTGGCTCTGTGTGTGCGTGAGTGGCCACGAGCTCAGTGTTTTCACCAGGTTTCCTGTCTGTCTTAAACAGTGGAAAATGTTTCCACAGTTGCCAGCAGAATTCACTTCTGCTCTAAGATAGCAACGTGTGCCGTTGAGACATCAGTTGGAATCCCGTCACTTAGAGCTCAGTGTGCCTCTGTGCGCGGTGACTCAGCTGAAAGCCCTGAACCTGTCCTTCACTCACAGGTTGCAGAGTAAGAACGGGAAGCAGCAGGTGCCGCTGTCCACGGCCACCGTGTCCATGGTGCACAGCGTGCCGGAGTTGATGGTGAGCTCCGAGGTGAGCTGGGCGTCCGCGGCTGGCGTTCCAAGGAGGGCGGCTGCAGAGAGCACATACGTGTGGTTGTTGTCGTTACTGGAACAACCCCTCGTCACAGAGATGACTTACGGGGGTGCTGCCTTCCTGAAACAGACGGCCGCCCTTGGTCCTCCACAGACAAGTCTGCCCGCAAAAGCAACTTGGGACCCCACACTGCGTGACCTGCATGTCGGACCTCCGGGTGCTGCTGCAGCTCTGAACAGCCAGGCTCGGCCTGGGGTCCCTTGAGCCAAGTCCTAAGGGATGAGACAGCTGCTGGTGGAGCTCAGGAGGTGGCCACACCGTCAAGGCGTGTGCCGGACGAGGCGGGAGGGCAAAGTGTATATCAGGGCAGATGCTGGCAAGGGGTTGGTGGTGGGGAGGGTGGTACTTTGTTGCCTTCCAGGAGCTGCTGCTGCTGGTGCTGGTGGGAAGCTGGCTTGGGAGAGTGGGCGCACGCAGGGGCAGGTTGGGGGGTCCCAGGGGTGTTTGCCTTGTAGCTGACAGGAGAGCCCATGGGGGTTGTGGGGAGGAGAGAATGGGCAGGTGTTTGTGTGCCCAGTTGACAGTGAGATGGGTTTTTATCTTTGAGTCTACGCCTCATTTATGTATTTCAGGAGTTGCTGGGGGCACTGTTGGTCAGCGGCTCTGGGCATCTCCTGTGCTCAGGGTTGGACCTGTGCTTGAGGCAGACGCCATGTCCCCGACCTCGCTTCACCCTGTGGGTGAAAATGCTCTGGGAGCCGAGAAAAACTAGTTTGTGATCTTACAGACTTTCAGGGCTGCACAGTTTTGTAAATAGGTAAAACACTTTCCAGTGTTATGATTTTAGTAAATTCATGCTTTTAAATGATGGACCCCAATTTTAATCTTTTTGTGGGAAAAACAAAATGCCAGCTACGTGATTCTGGGTTTTCTGAATTACCAAACTTTAGACGAACGTAAATGTGTGTGCATAAACCAAAGCTGGCAAGTTTGGTGGTGAAGGGAGGAGAAAGTACCCCCATCTCCTCCGTAACTGGGTACTTGCCGGCACCTTGGTGCGTTTCCTTTCAGAGATGGCCATGGAGGAGGCTCTCCTTGAGCGGGATCGGGATTTGGTTTGTGAAGAGTGAGGGCCAGTTGCAGTGACAAGGGCAAGTGATGCGTCTGGTGCGTCGCATCCTGTGCGCTGCACCCTGTGCTGGGCTCCTGATGCTGGGCGGCCGGGCCCTTGTTAGGAGCTCTGCTCCAGGCCTGGCATGGAGGGACACCCCGGTACGCCATCACCAGGTCCCGGGTCTCTTTGAGACACAGGAATAGGCTGATTGTGGGGGTTTCTGAGCGCAGCGCCCTCACCAGTCTCTGCTGCCCAGCCTAGGCTGCCCAGCACCTCCGTCCTCCCAGCCTGGGCTGCCCAGCACCTCCGTCCTCCAGCCTGGGCTGCCCAGCACCTCCGTCCTCCAGCCTGGGCTGCCCAGCACCTCCGTCCTCCAGCCTGGGCTGCCCAGCACCTCCGTCCTCCCAGCCAGCTGACTTGGTTTCTTAATTTTGCAGCTCATTTTTATTGAGTGGCCCATAGTGTTGAATCCAACTTTTTTTTTTTTTTTTGAGACGGACTCTCCCTCTATTGTCCAGGCTAGAGTACGGTGCCGTGATCTTGGGTCACTGCAACCTCCACCTCCCGGTTCAACTGATTCTTCTGCCTCAGCCTCCCGAGTAGCTGGGACTAAAGGCATGCGCCACCATGCCTGGCTGATGTTTTTGGATTTTTTGTTTGTTTGTTTTTTGTGTTTTTGTTTTTTTATTTTTAGTAGAGATGGGATTTCACCATATTGGCCAGGCTGGTGTTGAACTCCTGACCTCGTGAGCCATGGCACCCGGGCTCAATTCAACTTGTATAGAAACAGCCAGTTTCTCTTCCCCTCCATTTTCATGGCTCATGTGTTTACCTGAATTATAAAATGATGGTCACAAGTGAGGCTGCCATGACCAGGTTGGTGACCCAGCCCTGGCTCTCGGCCTGTGCAGCGCAGGCCCTGGGGAGTGCCAGGGTCCAGAGAGGAACATGTCGGTATCATTTTCTGTTTCTGATGAAATGGAGTTTTACGTTGGATGCAGACGACATGCTGACTTTGTCATTTCTTGTTTCTTTTTAATGGTAGCAAGCTGAACAGCTGGGAAGAGAAGACCAGCAGCGGCTGCACCGAAACCGGAAACTCGTGCTCATGGTGGATTTGGACCAGACGTTGATCCACACGACCGAGCAGCACTGCCAGCAGATGTCGAATAAAGTGAGTGTGGGCAGCACCCCACAGGACAGTGTCCCGGCCCCAGACCTTTGACCCAGAACCGTGTGATCGCGTTAGCTCGATTCGTTGCCATAGGTCAGCCTGGATCTGGAAAGCAGACCTGCTAGTTCTGGGTGTGAGCCTTGTGTCTGTCGGGCAGTTGAGGAGCGTCCGAGGCCCTGGGCAGAAATCCTGATGCCTACTGTGTCTCCTGTGTGGTGGAGGTGGCGTCCCACTTCCTGCCCTTTGTATGAGGATGGGGTGGTGGACGGTGCGAGGAGCATCTGAGGGGGGAGTGGGATGTTGAGGGCAGGTGGATGCCTAAGTTTGTTCTTTGGGAAACTGGGCTGGAGGAAAAGTCTGGGAGGTGGCCGGCATGCATTTTCCGGGGTAATTACGGGGGAACCCTATTTAGTGCATATGAAACCCTTCCCGAGCTTTGTCCTCAGGATGAAGCCAGAGAAGCTGAATTCTAGACCAAAGCCTTTGTAATGCCTGTGCCGAGGCTTTGTCAACCTGGACGGTCGCCAGCAGGGAGGCCCTCACCAACTCTGAGTTATCTTTTGGTGTTTGCTATTAGTCAGGTAGTATGTGGACTCTGGCGCTTGGTTGGAGACTTCCGAGGCCCATCAGTTCTGACCTTGCCAGTTCCTGAGGGTTCCTGGGCATCTTGCAGGTCCCGAAGGCAGCCACCCGGTGGGCCGGAGGGTCACCACAGAGCCGGGCATCCTCCACGGCCGAATGCCAGGGCCTAGGACCAGCAGCCCGGACAGATTGATGCAGCTGCGATAAGTCAGGCTTGTGACGAGCTTCATCTGGAAGAAGTTTGGTTGAGGTTGGCCTAGTCAGTCAGGTGGTCAGGGTGATCTGCGTGGAACCCTTAGGTGACATAAACCCCCGTGTCTTACACTGTTTGCAGAATGCAGGTAATTGAGTACCTGCACAGGAGTTTCCCTCACGGCCCGAATTCAGGCCTTTACCCACAAAACAGTTGATAATTTTGGCTGTGTTCGTTATTTCTATATATCATGGAATCTTAAAAGGAATATTTTCTTTTATGCAGTAGAAACTGACTGGGTATTTTCAGATTGGTTCATCCATACCAACTACTCTACTCACTAAGGGTTTTTGGGTTTTTTTAATGCCTATTTTGTGACAAACTAGGTATTTTGAAGGATGTAAGGACTTTATGAAAATACATTTTGCATGTATGTACCTTCGTAAATTGCTCTGGCTGTTCCTTGCTTTTGTTGTGCCTTTGAAGTTGGACGTTTAGTGAGTTTTATAGGCACACCTCATTTTATGCTTCACGGATATTGTGTTTTCCCAGAGAGGAGATTTGGGGGAACCCGTTGTTGAGCACATCTACGGGTGCCATTTTCCAACGGCATGTGCCCACCAAGTGCTGTGTCACGTTTTAGAAATGCCCGTGGTACTTCAGGCTCCTCATTCGTGTTCTGTCCGTTACAGGGGTCGGTGGTCAGTGATCTTTGAAGTCACTGTTTTAATAGTTTTTTCATTAGTGTTCCCCCTGTTACGGGGATTTGTGATCAGTGGTCTTCAAGGTCACTGTTACAATAATTTTTTCATTAATGTTCTCCCTGTTACAGGGATTGATGATCAGCAGTCTTGAAGATCACTGTTGTAATAGGTTTTTCAATAGTGTTCTCCCTGTTACGGGGATTTGTGATCAGTGATCTTCGAAGTCACTGTTGTAATTGTTTTGGGGTGCCACGAAGCACACCCACATAAGATGGCAAACCTGATGGATAGCTGTGTGTTTTTTGCCTGCTCCACCAGCCGCCCCTTCCTTGTCTGTCTGTTCCCGTGCTCAGGCCTCCCTATTCCCTGAGGCATAGCAGTATGAAATTAGGCCAAAGTAATAACCCTGCAGTGACCTCCAAGTCTTCAAGTGGAAGGAAGGCTCATTCGTCTCTCACTTTCAATCAGAAGCTAGAAGTGATTACGCTTGGTGAGGAAGGTGTGCCGAAAGCCAGGGTAGGCTGCAGGCTGGGCCTCTTGCACTAAACAGCCAAGGTGTGAATGCAAAGGAAGCATTCTTGAAGCAAACTGAAAATCCTTCTTCAGTGAACGCACACATGATTAGACATGACATAGCCTTGTTGCTGAGGAGGGAGTTGCATGGTTTGAGTAGAAGACCACACCAGCCACAACATTCCCTTTAGCCAAAGCCTCACCCAGAGCAAGGCCCTGACTCTCTTCCGTTCTGTGAAGGCTGAGAGGCGAGGAGGCTGCAGAAGAAAAGCTGGAAACCAGACAGGTTGGTTCATGAGATTTAGGGAAAGACGCCGTCTCCATAATACGAAAGCGAAGGTGGAGCAGCAGGTGCAGATGGAGAAGCTGCAGCAAGTTCCAGGAGATCTGGCCAAGACCATCGATGACGGAGGCCGCGCTAAGCAGCAGTGTTCAGTGCAGACAGAAGAATATGCTGCGTCAGGCTTTCGCAGCTGGAGAGAAGTCAGTGCCTGGCCTCTTACTCTTTAAGAAGCGTTGGGAAACACTGCCAAGGGGAAAGGACTGACAGATGCCTACGTAAATTGGTTATGAGTAACACATAAACAAGGAACAATGAACTGCAGAAGCCCGCAGGAGGCCTCTGAGGAGGGCCTCTCCATGCCTCATGTTCCAGTGCAGGGTGACCTCGGCTCTGTTACCATAAACACTGTGCTCAAGGACGTAAAACCCCTTCGTAGCACTGTGACATAGCCAGACTTGTAGGCTTCTTGTAAGGCCTGTGTTCCATCAGCTGCACGGAGATAATAGGCCAAAGATAACAACAAGTTCTTGTTTTGTAAAACTCCCAAACCACCAGTTGTCAATCCTTAGGATGATACACCAGTTCCAGCCACTGATCACTCCACCGTCACTCTACCCCTACCCTATAGATCAAAGTGATTGTAATCAATGAATAGTGTGGGTGATCAGAGGTCGGGGCCTCCACTGTTTCCTCCAGAGTAATCAAGTGATGGCCCCCGGTCCCACTTTTTCTCTTCATCTGTCTTTCTCTCATTCCCTTGTCGCCACCGAACTCGGAGTACCCACAGGTGATGTAGGGCTGGCCCCCTGCATTCTGGCACACCAACGTGTGGGTCTCATGGATTCCCTATAAAGAAGTATATCTCAGGCTGTAGCTGTCTTAGAGAGCAATTTCTTTGATGATTCTGGGGAAATCAAATAGAAAATCCTTCTGGAAAGGATTCACCATTGCAGGTGCCATCAGGAAATTCATGATTCATAGGAGGAGGTCAGAATATCAGCATCAGCCAGGAGTTTGGAAGATGTTGATTCCAACCTTCGTGGATGACTTTAGGAGGTTGAAGACCTCAGCAGCGGAAGGAGCTGCAGGTGGGTGGAAATGGCGAGGGAACTAGGAGTGGAGCCTGAAGATGACGAATTGCTGCAACCTCAGGATGAAACGTGAACAGATGAGGAGTTGCTTCCTATGGATGAGCAAAGCAAGTAGTTTCTTGAGTGGAATCCTCTCCTGGAGAAGATGCTGGGAACGTGGTTGAAATGACTGCAGAGAATTTAGAATGTTACATAAACTAGTTGGTAAAGCAGTGGCAGGGTGAGAGAGAATTGCCCCTAGTTTTGAAGCTTCTTCTCTGGGTAAAATGCTGTCAAACAGCATTGCATGCTACAGAGAAGTCTTTTGTGAAAGGAAGAGTCGATTGGTGGGACAGGCATCACTGTCATCTCATTTTATGAAATGATCACAGCCACCCCTGCCTTCAGCAGCCACCCCTCTGATCAGTCAGCGGCTGTCAACACCAAGGTGAGGCCCTGCACCAGCGAAAAGTATATGACTTGCTGAAGTTTCAGATGGTCATTAGCATTTTTAAATAATAATTTTTTTTTTTTTTTTTTTTTTTAATTTTTGAGATGGAGACTTGCTCTGTTGCCCAGACTGGAGTGCAGTGGCGCCGTCTCAGTACGCTGCAGCCTCCACCTCCCAGGTTCAAGTGATTCTTGTGCCTCAGCCTCCCGAGTAGCTGGGTACCACCACACTCAGCTAATTTTTGTATTTTTAGTAGAGACGGAGCTGTACCTTGTTGGCCAGGCTGGTCTTGAACTCCTCACCTCAAGTGATCCCCTTGCCTTGGCCTCCTAAAGTGCTGGGATTACAGGTGTGAGCTACTGCACCCAGCCATTTTTAATAATAAAAGTATTTTTAAATTAAGCTAGGTACATTGTTCTTTTAGACATAATGCTATTGCACATTTAATAAGCTACAGTAGAGTGTCAGCATGAATTATATTCACTGGGAAACCACAAAATTCATGTGATTCTCAGTATCTCCAAGGTAGACCAGCTGGAGTCTGGTTATCATGTAGCTGTTTGTCAGTGTGTGGTCTGGAAGGCGAAGATGTCCTGATGTGGTGGGGAGGGTGGCCTAAGCATGAACAGCCCTCTGCCTCCCAGTACCTAGTAGTGTGCCTTACTAGACATCCGGAGGAGACCCTGGGGCCGGGGCCTGGTCCTACTCCTGGCCCCTCTGAGAGCAGTTTCGGGGATCGGGGTGGGGCGGGCCACACCTCCCAAAGCCTGGACAGCTGCTGGACTTTTTACTATTGAGCAGTGGGAAAGTTGTTAATAAAACTTCTCACTCCTAAATCTTTAACGGAATCACTTCTTCATGAGGTTGTAACTAACTTAGAGCTAGAAAAACTTAACTGGGCTCAAGTCACCTGCCTTCTTCTAAAGCCATTGAGAGTAAACATTTCACTGAGGAAGTCAGTGACAGGATTAAAAGGATCGAAGTTTAACTTCCTGAGGAAAGGAAACTGACCTTTCCTTTGGTGTTGAACACGTGCGTGTTGATCACATGTGCGCAGGTTGGTATTGCTCATTTCATCCATCTACTAAATATGATTTAGAATACTTTTAGATTTTGTGCTGTATGTGTAAATGAAAGAAACGATCTGCAAATTACTTGTGCATTATACCAGGTTACCTGGGAATGCTTGATTTCCGTTATTCAATAACTCAGGAAAACACTCTGAGTGCATGACGTGGACATCTGTTCAGAGCGACCTGTGTGGCTTTGCTGTTCAACATGGGTCCGCATTTGAAGAAACAAAGGCAGAAATGGCATCAGTGGCTACCTTGTAGTTATCATAGGTTGTTACTGTTGGCATGGTCATCAAGGGTGGTTATCCAAGGCGGTGGATGGTTACGTGAGTAGTAAGTGTCCTTGTCATCGGTGGTTATCATGGGTGTTACCGGTGGCGTGGTTATCCTGGGTGGCCTGGTTATTGTGTAGGTGTCACGGGTTGTCACCGGTGGCGTGGTTATCCTGGGTGGCCTGGTTATCGTGTAGCTGTCACGGGTTGTCACCGGTGGCGTGGTTATCCTGGGTGGCCTGGTTATCGTGTAGCTGTCACGGGTTGTCACCGGTGGCGTGGTTATCCTGGGTGGCCTGGTTATTGTGCAGGTATCACGGGTTGTCACCGGTGGCGTGGTTATCCTGGGTGGCCTGGTTATTGTGTAGCTATCATGGGTTGTCACCGGTGGCGTGGTTATCCTGGGTGGCCTGGTTATTGTGTAGCTATCACGGGTTGTCACCGGTGGCGTGGTTATCCTGGGTGGCCTGGTTATTGTGTAGCTATCACGGGTTGTCACCGGTGGCGTAGTTATCCTGGGTGCTAGTTGCAGGCAGATGGTTCTCATGAGTAGTTAGTGTTGTTATCATCGAGCTGGCGTAACGTGTTACTGTCAATGTGGTTGCCTGGGCGGTTATCCTAAACAGTCGTTGCAGGTGGGTAGTTACCATAGTTATCATGGGCAGTCATTACCACACTCATTGCAGGCATTCCCACAGCAGAGAAGGCCACACTTGCTCACTTGTACTGCATGCACAGAAAGTACTGGGTTGTAAACGTCACCAGTAGCTCCTTGCACCAGTTGGGGTCACATCCTTATTTGGAGGGGTGGGCATATGTGCGTCCTCTGTCCCATGTGGAGGGGTGGGCACACATATGTTCTCTCCCATGTGGAGGGGTAGGTACACAGGTGTCCTCTGTCCCATGTGGAGGGGCGGGGTCTATCCCATGTGGAGGGGTGGGTACACACTCGCATGTCCTCTGTCCTATACACTCGCATGTCCTCTGTCCTATGTGGAGGGCGGGTACACACTCGCATGTCCTCTGTCCTATGTGGAGGGGTGGGTACACACTCGCATGTCCTCTGTCCTATGTGGAGGGCGGGTACACACTCGCATGTCCTCTGTCCTATGTGGAGGGGTGGGTACACACTCGCATGTCCTCTGTCCTATGTGGAGGGCGGGTACACACTCGCATGTCCTCTATCCCATGTGGAGGGGTGGGTACACACTCGCATGTCCTCTGTCCTATGTGGAGGGGAGGGCACATGTGTGTCTTCAGGGCGCCTGTCTCAGGCATGTGGATTTAGGGGCTCCTGGGGTCCTCAGCCTTTTCTCCTGACCGTCCCGTCATTCTTTCAGGGCATCTTTCACTTCCAGCTGGGCCGGGGCGAGCCCATGCTGCACACGCGCCTGCGTCCTCACTGCAAGGACTTCCTGGAGAAGATCGCCAAGCTGTACGAGCTGCACGTCTTCACCTTCGGCAGCCGGCTCTATGCGCACACCATCGCAGGTCAGTCGGCCACAACCAGATTGAGCAGTGTGAACACCGGGTTTATTTCCTGTTTTCAGTGATGGTTTTTTAAAGGTGAGGAAAGAAAAGTGAAGAAGCTCTCCCGGGAGCTCAGTTTGAGTCTTAGGGTTGGCCATTGTGCAGAGGGTAGTGAGGAGGGGAATTCTGCCCTCAGGGCTGGTTGAGGGCGGGGCTGCGGGTCACTTCGGCTGGGTGCAGTACTGGGTAAGCAGGGGACCACGTGGACACATTTTCTATGGACTTACTGTGACAAATACCTTTTTAATTGGTTCATGAGGACTTCGGGCCAGGCTGTTTCTGTGCCCTCACGCTGGGTGCCTCACTGCACACAGGGTGACCATCTCTTACCTAGACGTGGGCACCCTTACGGTTTAACGTTTGCTTCTGTCTCTGGGATGACGGTGTGAGCGCCAGCCTGCGTGGGAGGCAGCAAGGGGACGATGCCATGGGACGGGGACCGTCTGTCCCACATGGATGTGGATGCCGAGTGACAGCGTAGGCATAGCTCCTCCTCGCCGGCTCTAGAGCTTGTTAGATTGAGCATTTTAAAATTCAGAGGTCTTTCTAGATTGGTCTTAGTCATTTGTTGTTGGTGGGGAAATGAATTTTGAATCCTCCTTTAATATTTAGTGCCTTTGTAGAAAATTGTGATCATGACCTTTAATTCCTCCTGTAAAAAAAATCGGCACATTCAACTGTAACATTTTGGCTGTTGCTCTGTGGCTGCCTGAGGTAGATGATATGAAGACAGGTAATCGTGCACAAGGGTGATGCTGGTGACGTCCTCAGGCCAGCAGAGAAGTAACCCCTGCTATGATCTCATGGTTTTACACCCCTGAGTCCACATGTGAAAACCTAGTCTCCACGGCGAGGGTGTTAGGAGGGGCGTGGGAGGTGGTGAGGTCATGAGGGCTCCATGCTCATGAATGGAATCAGGACCCTTACCCAGGCAGGCCAAATCATTGGCATCCTGGTCAGGCTCCTGTATCCAGAACTGTGAGGAGGGACGTGTGTTCCTGAGTCACCCACTCTACGGAGTTTCTGTAGAGCAGCTCCAGCCGACTAAGCCACCTACTGTGTGAAAACAGACCTTGAATCCTTCACATGCTCCAGGCCTAGATTGTGCCCAGTGCCTGTAACTCACACAAGCTGCGTATGAGAGGAGACCCCCGAATCCTTCGCGTGCTCCTGGCCCAGATTGTGCCTTCACATCCAGGGCCTGGGCACCTCCCAGGGGCCGACCCTGTAAGTCACACAAACCACAGTGATGGTAACACCCACTCAAACTAGACAATGCGGGAGGGTGGGGAGCGGGGAGAGCCATCATTTTTACAGTTACAAATGTCAGGAAAAGACTAAACACCAGAAAATTATTACTCACGGTCACCATCTTCACGCCTATCCCCTATTCTCTGTTTTCTTGGTGTGTGATTTTGCCTAGTTTGTCTCAATATGTACACAAGTTTACATACTCTTCTTTTCACATAAGATTTTTTCACTAAGAATGTATCCATCACATGGTTATAAACCTTCATCATTTCATGTAAGATTTTCTCCCTCCTCTGTGGACTGGGTCCTCTGGGTGAGTTCCTGGAACCAGGATTGTCAGGGGAGGGAGTGATTCCGGACCCCCAGGACTGTGAGGACTGTGCACTGTGTGGCCTGCTCCCGGGGTGGGCGGCAGGCTGGCCGAGTGCCTGCAGCCTCCTGTCTCCTGCACGGGTGCACGCCAGCGGGCACAGCGCGATGACCTGCACGTCTGATTCCTGAAGACGGCGGTCTGAGCTACTTCGGTGGTTTTTCTCCTCCTCCTCTCCTGTCTTCCCGTCCGTTTGTTTAGTGGCCAGAGCTGCTTCTCCAGGTCTCTGTTTAAAGCTGGGTTATTTAGCTTGGCTGTTCCACAGGCTTGCGTACCCTTTTCTGAGAGGTATCAGTGTGGGTTGGTCAGAGCACAGAAGCCCCAGGGAGGAGGAGCATGTGGAAGGCTTGGGTCTGTTTAAATGCTTGGCTGGAGGGGGGTTGGGCTAAAAGCAAAGGGGTTCCAGATTTCAGCTGGGCCACGCCCTTGCTGCCTGCCACACGGACACGCAGGGCATGGGACGCCGCAGTCTGACTCCACAGTAATGCGGCCTCGTGTGGTGTAAGATGGAGCAGGTAAAGAGAATGCCATGTTTCTTTATCAGCCTGAAAGCTGGAGGGAGCCCGGTCGCTGCTTACATATTCAGCAGAATGTTCATGCTGATGTCCACAGGCTGCCAAGCCACGTGGACAGCAGAGTAGTGACCTGCTCATGGTCACCTGTCTGCAGAGGGCCTCAAGCCTGGGTCCTGCTGCAGTGAGACCTGCTAGGTGTGCTGGGCATCACGGAGCCCTGTCTGTGCTTTCTCCACTTTAAGCTCTGCTTTCTACACGCAAGGTCCAGTATTCCAGTGGGTTTGAGGGATGTTGGTGAAAACCGAACGAAGACATCACAGGGAAACTGCAGACCAATCCCTGTGAGCACAGATGCAGAGATTCTCAGCAGCCCAGCAACATGGGAGGAGGGCTGCGTCCAGGCTGTGGTTCAGGAAGACCGAGCTCTGCTTTGATGGGTGAGCCTCGAGGCTCGTGGCTGGCGAGATCTGTAGAGATGACCTGGGCCAGCTTTTCAACAAGTGAGAAAGTGAGGTCCAGCCTGAAGCCTGAGGTGGCTGCTGAGCTTCCGCTCTTGATGCTTTTCATGTTGAAAGTGACCATGTTCGGCTGTGCATGGTGGCTCATGCCTGTAATTTCAGCACTTTGGGAGGCCAAGGCCAGCAGATCACCTGAGTTCAGGAGTTTGAGATCATTCTGGCCAAAATGGTGAAACCCCTTCTCTACTAAAAATACAAAAAAAATTAGCTAGGTGTGGAGGCAGGTGTCTGTAATTCCAGCTACTTAGGAGGCTAAGGCAGGAGAATTCCTTGAACTCAGGAGGCGGAGTCTGCAGTGAGCCAAGATCACGCCATTGCACTCCAGCCTGGCCAGCAAGAGTGAGACTCCATGTCAAAAAAAGAAAGTGACTGTGTTCATAGCCTGTGTGCTTTCAGTCTGACTAGGATAGAAATGGTAAGTGTTTGGGATGCGTTTCATTATCTTACAGTAGAGACTACTAATTCTATTAACAGACTCTAGATTTAGCAACCGTGTGGCCTCAGTGCTCATCTAGAATTTACATGTTCTTTACACAGGAAGAAACAGTATGGTTTATTTCTCCTTTAAGTCCAAATATGGGTTTGTTTGTTTGTTTGTTTGATACAGAGTCTCACTCTGTTGCCCAGGCTGGAGTGCAGCAGTGTGATCTCGACTCACTGCAGCCTCCGCCTCCTGGGTTTAAGCGATTCTCCTGCTCGAGCCTCCTGAGTAGCTAGGACTACAGGTGCATGCCACCACACCTGGCTATTTTTTACATTTTTAGTAGATACGGGGTTTCACCATGTTGGCTAGGATGGTCTTGATCTTCTGACCTCATGATCTGCCCGTCTTGGCCTCCCAAAGTGCTGGGATTACAGGCGTGAGCCACCGTACCAAGCCTCAGTATCTTTTTGTTAATGAAATGCTAACAAACCAGTGATATTAAGGAACCAAAAGTTCCTGACAGTGGTGCATTTGAAACGTCTGGAGGTGGTGACAGCTCCGCCAGGAAGCAGGTTCATTTTCCAGAAGATCTTACAGAGTCCAGAGTGCATCACACAGCACGGGGGCTGCAGGGTAACTGAGGTGCACGTGTCTGCTCTTTTGTTTTAACCACAGTGCCACAGGGCCACAGGGTAACTGAGGTGCACGGATCTGCTCTTTTGTTTTAACCACGGTGCCAGGGGGCTGCAGGGTAACTGAGGTGCACGTGTCTGCTCTTTTGTTTTAACCACAGTGCCACAGGGCCACAGGGTAACTGAGGTGCACAGATCTGCTCTTTTGTTTTAACCACGGTGCCAGGGGGCTGCAGGGTAACTGAGGTGCACGGATCAGCTCTTTTGTTTTAACCACAGTGCCACGGGGCCACAGGGTAACTGAGGTGCACAGATCTGCTCTTTTGTTTTAACCACGGTGCCAGGGGGCTGCAGGGTAACTGAGGTGCACGGATCTGCTCTTTTGTTTTAACCACGGTGCCAGGGGGCTGCAGGGTAACTGAGGTGCACGGATCTGCTCTTTTGTTTTAACTGTATTGTGTGTGTTTCTGCATGTATTAGAAATAGCAAATGTGTTTCTCGCAGTTGTGATTTCGGAGGTGGTGGTGCAGAGAATGAGCCCAGTAGGGATGGGGGCAGGAGGTAATTGGTTAAAAGCCAGCGTGAAAACAGTAGTGATTGGATAGAGTGCTGTCAGGACACATTCAGATCCCAGAAGTGGACGCCATGTTCCACGTGGGGAGGAGACACCAGGCCTTCCAGGGCGCGCTCAGATCCCAGAAGTGGACCCTGTGTGCCACACAGGGACGTGGAGCCAGGCCTTCCAGTGAGACTTAAGTCTTGAGAGAACATGGCTGCGTGGCTGGAGTTTGGATTCGTGGTGCTTCTGAGATGTCTAGTCTGCCTCCTGGCTTTCTGCATTACTAACATTTGTGCAGGGGATCCACATGCCATGGCAAGACCGCAGTCCCAGCTCCCAACTCTGCACCGGCTCTCTCTTCTGCAGTCCAGTCGCCATTTTGTTCCGTGGCAACTGTACATGCCATGGCAGATAGAGGTTGTGTGTTCATGTGTTCAGTTTTCTTACAGGTTCAGCCTCTTGTGGGAGTAATATTTGTGTTGTATTCATTCTTGTACCTTCTATTCCCAGTAAAATTCCAAGTAACGTTAAACTTAGTAAATGTTAAATGAACAAACACCCCTCAACACCTTGTCTAGGTGCAATAGCATACCTGTCCCTTGGGGTATGAACAGGTGCAATAGCATACCTGTCCCTTGGGGTATGAACAGGTGCAATAGCATACCTGTCCCTTGGGGTATGAACAGGTGCAATAGCATACCTGTCCCTTGGGGTATGCACAGGTGCAATAGCATACCTGTCCCTTGGGGTATGTACAGGTGCAATAGCATACCTGTCCCTTGGGGTATGTACAGGTGCAATAGCATACCTGTCCCTTGGGGTATGTACAGGTGCAATAGCATACCTGTCCCTTGGGGTATGTACAGGTGCAATAGCATACCTGTCCCTTGGGGTATGTACAGGTGCAATAGCATACCTGTCCCTTGGGGTATGTACAGGTGCAATAGCATACCTGTCCCTTGGGGTATGAACAGGTGCAATAGCATACCTGTCCCTTGGGGTATGCACAGGTGCAATAGCATACCTGTCCCTTGGGGTATGCACAGATTTATGCCTTCAGCCACTTGTATGATGAGTAAATGTTAAATGAACAAACACCCCTCAACACCTTGTCTAGGTGCAATAGCGTACCTGTCCCTTGGGGTATGCACAGGTGCAATAGCATACCTGTCCCTTGGGGTATGCACAGGTGCAATAGCGTACCTTTCCCTTGGGGTATGTACAGGTGCAATAGCATACCTGTCCCTTGGGGTATGTACAGGTGCAATAGCATACCTGTCCCTTGGGGAGTGCACAGATTTATGCCTTCAGCCACTTATATGATGAGGAACTGAAATGTTGCTTTCTGAGGCTTCATAATTACAGTAGCTTTTCACCTCCAGAATGTTTTAAATGGTTGGTGAAATTAAATTGACATTGAACTTGATTCCTCCAGCATATTTTACTAATGGAATAAATTGCCTGAAAAGCCTGTTTTGCTTTTCTTTAGTGCCCTACTTCCACAAACTGAAATACGCTTACTGCATATTCTATGGTTCTTGTAAATTAGCAAGAGATAACTTATTTTAAAAGTCTTTATATATAAATATGGGCACTTTAATGTGAATTGAAAACTTCGCAAAGTGAGGAAGATACCACAGTAGGCTTAGAGTTTCGAAGGTGAATTTGTAGACCAAGAAACCCAGAGTGGAAGTAATGCCAAGAAGTCTCTGCCTGATTTGTTGGTTGTGATCAGGGTGCTTCCTGAACTGTAGGTGGCTTTGCACATAGCATGGGATCGCTATGTTTAAGGAGCCAAAGCAGATCCTCAAGCACCTGAAGCTCTTTAGAAAATGGTTGGTAAAAATTTCACTAGACTTGTAATGACAGATGTCAGGTAAAGGAGGTGTCGAATGAGCCCAAGCAGATTCCTCACTGTGGAAGTACATTCTGCAGCAGCTGGTCAGCGGGATGTCAAGTCTGTCCTTCTTCCCAGTCTCTTCTGTCAGGCAAGCTTCTTTGTTGCCTCAATTAGCAGCGCTAAAACGTGGTGTATCATGGTGAGAAGTAACTGGCCTTTCTGTGTATTTCTACCACACAGCATGGGAGTTTGTATCATTCTACTAAAGCATATGGGAGAAGCGAGCCTCCTTGATAGCTTTCCTCCACTAACTGTTACAGACAAGAGTGGTGGGCTGCCTACCTGGGGTTAGAAAGGGTTATATCCAAAGGGACACAGAATAATTTCAGTTTCATATCTAGACTCGGTCACGTGGAGAAGCACACACAGAGTGTTTCGAGATAGAATGGTAGCTTTCCTGTTTTCCTTATGCAGGTGCCTTCCATAATTTTCTTACCCGTCTAGTTTACATAGGCACTTCAGTAGGACATTAGAAATTTTTCAGATTAATAGAATTATAGACACTTGTCAACATAATTTGTGTTTGAGAAATAAGTTCACCTTGAGCAATCAGAAGCCCTAAATGAGGCATCTTACCTGAACAGGGTAAAGTGTTTGGTGCCAGTTTTCCATGCTTTGTGTCTGCCCTGTGAGGAAGCACCCAGGTCTTCGCCATGTGCTGTGTGATGTAAATGCATCTCAGATGTGCAATCTTTGTCCTGTTTTCTTTTCAAGGATTTTTAGACCCCGAGAAGAAGCTTTTTTCTCATCGAATATTATCGAGGGATGAATGTATCGACCCATTTTCTAAAACAGGAAACCTTAGGTATGTACCCGGCCAAGTTCATCACAGAGACTACTCGCTGTTCATTGCCCATTTTAAAAATCACATTTTGAGATTTAGACCAATATTCATATTGGTGTTTTTTAGGAGTTTCCTGTCCTCTCTCCAGTTTTCCTTGTTAGCCTCAGAGTACTGAGAAAATTCCTTTCTAACCTGTGCTCCTGCTGCCTCCCAGGCTGCCTGAGCCCTGGTGTTTGTACACAGCCCCTGATGCAGGCTCTGCCTGTCCCAACAGCCCTGCCCTGAAACCACCCTGGAGCTGGGCCTTGTGTCTGTGGAGGTGGGACTGTCGTCCTCTCTGCCTCGTCTCTCAGATGGCACGCATTTGATGTCAGCCTGCCACCTGACTTTGTGTATCTGTTTGCTTAACCAGTCTTGGCGTGTGTGATCGTTCTAGTCCCTTTAGCTTCAGATTTTCATTCCTGTGCAAACACCTGGCGCTGAGGTTTGTAGTTGGAGAGGTAGGAGGCAGTGTGCATCCCCACAGTAGCCAGGTGTGAAGCATTTGGCCTTTTTGCCTCTGAGTATCCAGGAAATGGCCAGGGCTTCTGGGGAACTCAGGGACTGACTTTCGGGCCCAGAACCCAGGAGGGCAGAGCCATGTAGGGACGCAGTGGGCATCAGGGAGGCGGCAGCCGTGAGGGCCTGAGTGGACAGAGGAATGTCCGTGACTCCATCCAACGTACAGATCTGCAGCTTTGTGGGGCTGCTGGTTTAGGGAGTGTTCTTAACGTCAGCATTGGCATCTGCGGTTTGTAATTTTCCTAGGAGCTTGCCTGTGTTAATCCTACTAATAATTTAGAAAACCCTAGGTCTCATGACCGTTTTCTCATATTTTTGCCTTTTGCCATTTCTTCCTTTCCATCAGTTCCAGAGCCCATCCCCGTCAGCTCCTCTGAGCTTTTTTGACACGGCTGGCCCCTCTCCACCCCTATGCAAGACTTTTGTATATTCTTTTATATTCTTTGATGTTTCTTGCCCACTCTGTATGAAGAGCTTCCCCATTTCCACCCGGAAGTCCGTCCTGCTGCCGAGACACCACGGCAGGTGTGGCTTTTTCTCCCGAGAGCCCTGGCGGTCACAGCTTCAGCATCAGTCACTTCCTGGCTCACGGTGGCCACCTGCCTCTCAGCATTTTGGTTTTTAGATTTAGGGAGTCCACACAGACTGTGAGGCCTATGCAAGCTAGTGTTAACTAAGAAGAGAATCTGAAGGTATTTACTTCAAAAACAAACCTTTTTGCTAGTGTGTGGCAGAGTGAGCAGCTTGATCGGAACGGAGAATGGGAGGTACTGACAGTGATTTGTTAAGGACAGTCGGCTGAAGCCAGAATGTAGGATGGGGACGTGCCCAGGATGGGCCCTGGTGACGGACGCTGTGGCTTGCATGGAGGTAGCTGGAGGTCCTCTTAGAAGTCCTGTATTGGCAGTGGGTCTGTGTTTTGTTTCTAAGATGGGTCTTGCTCTGTCACCCAAGCTTAAGTGCATAGTGGGGTCTCAGCTCACCACAGCCTCGACTTCCTGGGCTCGGGCCATCTTCCCGCTTCAGCCTTCTGAGCGTCTGGGACTACCGGTGCCTGTCACCATGCCTGGATAATTTCTGTGTTTTTTGTAGGGACAGGGTCCTGCTTTGTTGTCCAGGCTGGTCTCAGACTCCTAGGCTCAAGCTTTCCTCCCACCAAGACCTCCCAAAGCTCTGGAAATTACGGGAACGAGCCACACTGCGCCTAGCCCACTCTGTGTTCAGAGACAGCACATTCTGGCCTTTAGGCTCCTCAGCCGTGTTTGTGCATGGAACATGGCCGCACCCACGCGCTCGGAGTTGGGTTTTGTCCCTGTGGCTGGCCCATAATGCCTGAAGTAGTGACTCTGGTGCTTTAAAAAACGGTTTGAGAACTCCTGCTTGAAGGAGATCGGGAACAGTGGGGAAGCTGTTAAGGACGTTTAAATGTGACCCAAACCGAAAGGGCTTCGGGCCAGTTGGCGTCTGTTTCTGATTAACCTGCTGTCTGCTGGCTGCATGTGGATTCAAGTCTTAAACTGTTACGCTTGACAAAGTGAATGACTACAGCTTTTCATTGTTATTTTTTGTAAATTATGCATTTTCGCTTGTAGAAATCTCTTTCCTTGTGGAGACTCAATGGTTTGCATTATCGATGACCGAGAGGACGTCTGGAAGTTCGCCCCCAACCTGATCACTGTGAAGAAATACGTGTACTTCCAGGGCACAGGCGACATGAACGCGCCCCCCGGGTCCCGGGCGTCTCCGACAAGAAGGAAAGGTGGGCAGCCTGCTTCCTGATTCTTTGCATTTTATTTATCGTTTCTCTCTTCTCGTTTCTTGTCTATTTTGACTGCTGTGAATTTAAGATGCAGTTTGGTTTTGTTTGTTTGTATTTCAGTAGAGATTATTGGATTTATTTAAATAGTACTGAAAAACAGGATATTACGTTGTTTCAATTTGGGCCTTAAAAAATGGCCTTAACTTAAACATTTTCCCAGTTGAATAAAGACTCAAGAATGCTGTTTACTTAATACATCTGAGCAGCGCCTTTCATCCCAGTTTTCCTTGAATGTACCCCTGGGCATTTGTCCATGGCGTTCTGTAGAGAGCGCAAATGTGGGGTGCAGTGGCTCCATGGGGAGGAACCATTCCCAGTGCACGGTGGTCCGGCTGGGCGCTGGCCAGGGCCCCAGAGAGCGGTGTGGTTTAACATGTCAGGCAGGTGTGCAGCTGGCGTTCACCCTGTGAAAAGTTAAGTGTTTTTGATGTTTATTTTTTAAAAAGTATTTTGAGGCATACATTTACTGCTGTAGTCACTAAAATGGAACTTGGAGGTTAAGACCAGGAGAGAGGGGAACTGGAGGCATTGCCATAGAGGTGGGGACTCACCAGATGGTGAGTCCTCCGGAGCGACGTCCTCCGGAGCGGGGCTTGATAAACCGTGGCCATAGGGTGCCAGGTCTGCAGCCCAGAGCTGGGAAGCAAACCTCCAGTGGTCCCTGGAGGTAGAGGATCCCTCATCCCCCAAATCCAGAACTTCCTGAGTACCCACATAGTGCTCAAAGGAAAGGAAATACTCATGTAGCATTTTGGAGTTTTCAGACTTGGGATGTTGAACTGGAAGTTTAATGCGAATACTCCAAAATCAGAAAACAAACTCGATATCCAACACATCTCTGGGCCCATGTGCTTGGGGTGAGGGGTACTCAGCCCTCCCGGCTCTGCACAGCACCTTTGCCAAGGCCTGGTCTGGGGGTGACTGAGAGCTCTCGGCTGTGGAGAGGGTGCTGCTTTAACTTTGAACGCTATTTAATGTTGAATGCTGAATCGTGGTAACTTTTCCTTTTGCGTGCATATTTAGTAAATCATTCTTCTCGAGGCACCGAGGTCTCAGAGCAAGCCCCGCCCGTGAGAGACCCTGAGGAGGGAGCACAGGCCCCTGGAGTGGAGCCCAGCAACGGCCTCGAGACAGCAGCACGGGAGCTGAACGGCAGCGAGGCTGCCGTCCTGCAGGACTCACCCCGCCCTGGGAAGCCAGATGAGAAGGACACCTGGCCCCTTGCCCAGGCCCCCGCTGGCAGCCGAGAGCTGGCAGGTGCTCTCGAGCCCCAGGGATCCTGTGCACAGGGTGGCCGGGCAGCACCGGGACAGCGGCCTGCCCAGGGTGCCATGGGCACTGACCTGGACTTTGACCTATCCAGTGACAGCGAGAGCAGCAGTGAGTCGGAGGGCACAAAGTCCTCCCCCTCGGCTTCTGACGGTGAAAGTGAAGGGAGGAGAGGCCGACAGAAGCCGAAGGCTGCCCCAGAGGGAGCTGAGGTGCTGGTGCAGGGCAGGCCCCTGGAGGCAAGCCGGCCTGCAGGGCCAAGTTCCCTTGGAGAGGCCGAGCCCAGTGCACACGTCCCGGACAAGGGGCCCGAGCTCGGTGGGCAGGAGGAGGGCGAGCGGGACAGCCTCTGCAGCCTGGGCAACGGCTGTGCCGACAGGAAGGAGGCGGAGACCGAGTCTCAGAACAGCGAGCTGTCGGGCGTCACCGCGGGCGAGTCCCTGGACCAGAGCATGGAGGAGGAGGAGGAGGACACGGATGAGGATGACCACCTCATCTACCTGGAGGAGATCCTGGTCCGTGTGCACACCGACTACTATGCCAAGTACGACCGCTTCCTCAACAAGGAGATCGAGGAGGCGCCAGACATCCGCAAGATCGTGCCGGAGCTCAAGAGCAAGGTGCTGGCGGACGTGGCCATCATTTTCAGTGGGCTGCACCCCACCAACTTCCCAATAGAGAAGACGCGGGAGCATTACCACGCCACAGCGCTGGGAGCAAAGATCCTCACTCGGCTGGTGCTGAGTCCCGATGCCCCTGACAGGGCCACGCACCTGATCGCCGCACGGGCTGGTGAGTGCCGCCTCCCTCCCCACACCCTGGGCATGCGTGGTCAGGCCCGCAGACTCCTTGCCAGCATGCCTTAGAGTTGACATTGCTGTTTATCTCACGTTCAGTTTTCAGAAATGTTTTCCAGAATCACCATCTTTTAAGAATAGATCCTGACATTGGGTGAAATTCAGGTTTGGGCACGTTCATGCTTTCGGACCACAGTCATCGCCAATGCACACCATGCCAGGTGGCAGGAGTTACTAGTGTGTGGGGCAGACAGTTAGAAGCTCCTTCCTGGAGTAAGAACAGGGAATCAGCAATGGGGCGCAGTGGAGACACTCCAGGCAGGAACAGGAGCTGGGGACTTCAGTTCACAGGTGAAAGGCGGACAAACCCTCCGAGTTAGGAAGCCAAGCACAGGGTTCAGCCGAAGTGCACACAGAAGGATGGACGCGTGGTGGCTGGAAGAGCGGAGGACGGGCCACTGTCCCCCGACGGTGAAACCTGCCCAGACAGGACAGGCTGCCGTGTTTGAGACTTCCACCGAGTAAAACAGAACCTTTCAGCGATAGGTGAATCTTGAAGGAAGGCTCACACCTCGTTGCTTAAAAAACCCAAATACCTAGTTACTGTGTTAAAATACTCCCATAAGCACCTTGATCTTTCCCAAGTGAAGGTTGCTTGAACGCCTTCAGGTTCTGCTCCTCCAGTCGTCGTTTCTCTCCTGGCCACGTGTCCTGAGAGGGCTTTTCAGTGCTTGGCCCTGCCTCTGTGGCTCCTGTGGCTGTAGGGTGAGCTCATCCCCGGCCACGCAAATGCTCCCTGTCATTTGAGGTCACGCCTCCAGCGTGTATCTTGTGGCGTTGGACAAGCATGTGCTCAGTAAGCATTTGAGTCAAGGGTGAAATGGAAGGTTCCATCTCAGTGTGAAATAGCTGGGTGCTAGCTGCAGGGTGGAGGCAGGCTCTGTGAGTCCCAGGAGGAAGCTAAGCCTCGGCCCCGTGGGCAGTCAGGCCCTTGTGTCCTGACCATGGAGCTGAGACAGGCCGGGGCCTCCACAGCCCCTCGAGTGCCCGTCTGCTGTGCTCTGTATTTGCCCAGCTCCTGATCCTCCTCTCACTTCTCCCTTCCCCAAATCGTGCTTACGTTTCCGTTTTGCTTCCGTGTTAGTGGCCTCACTGCTGAGGGGCTTTCCTGAACACATTAAAGGGTCCTCTTGTTGCTCACGTCACCCACTGCGTCCAGCTCCCTGTCCACGATCCACCCTCCCCACTCCAGCCTTACCTGTCTTTCCCTTCCCACCATGGCTGCTTGTCCCTGGCCTGGGAGATGGGCACCTGTGATGGGCAGCCCTAGTGGGGTGCAGCCAGGTGAGCGCCCTGAGCCTGACTCAGCCCGGTCTCCCGCAGGCACAGAGAAGGTGCTGCAGGCACAGGAGTGTGGGCACCTGCACGTGGTCAATCCTGACTGGCTGTGGAGCTGCCTGGAGCGCTGGGACAAGGTGGAGGAGCAGCTCTTCCCGCTCAGGGACGACCACACCAAGGCACAGAGGTGGGTGCTTCCAGTCCCTGCCAGGCGGTCTCTCTCCAGGTGGCTGTTGCTTCACATGCCTGGGCAGTGCCCGCTGGGAGTCCCTGCATGCCTGCCCTGCATCGCCTGGATACCCGCTCACAGCCCTTGTTCTCTTCCTCCTACAGGGAGAACAGCCCCGCGGCCTTTCCCGACCGGGAGGGTGTGCCCCCCACTGCCCTGTTCCACCCAATGCCGGTTCTTCCCAAGGCCCAGCCTGGCCCTGAGGTTCGGATCTATGACTCCAACACGGGAAAGCTCATCAGGACGGGTGCCCGGGGGCCCCCAGCACCCCCCAGCTCCCTGCCCATCCGCCAGGAGCCCTCCTCCTTCAGGTACATGGCAGCCCGGCCGCACTCCCCAGCTAATGAGGGCTCAACAAGCTTGCTGCTCTGGTCTGTTAGGGGGATGGCACCAGCTGCCTGCAGTGAGGGTGGGTGGAGGTGCAGGGGTGGTACCAGTGGCGGTTGGAAGGGAAACTTTATTGGACTGGAAGGTGTGAGTAGCCAGGATCTGTGCTGCCCGGGAGACGGGAGATCGCGGACTCTGAGCACGTGGCTTCTGTGCCTGTTTTCCTGAGTGCACCTGAGATCAGCCCTCAGCCTTTGTGAGTCCTTTGGGATCCAGCGCTGTCCCTGTGTGGGGACACTGAGGCCCAGAGTGCAGGGCCCTCCCAGGTCAGGGGAGCAGGAGTGGCCAGAGCACAGTGGGTGGCAACATTCTAAGCCAGAAGCCTAGGTGGACAGGCAAGGAGGACCCCACCAGACACCACGACAAAGCCCAGTCAGCTTTCGGGAGAGGCCACTCCGCCTAAAAACGTACTCTAGTGCCTCCTGGGTTTTCTGTCTCATAGACTGTGTTCTGTCCAGAGCAGCACGTGCCCCTCACAGCCCTTGGGTTCATGGCGGGGAGTAATGCTAAGAGGAGGAGGAGTCGCATGACTGGGCAGTGGGCCAGGTGCAGGTGCAGGTGCAGAGTGGCCATGGGCAGCTGGGGCAGCTGGGCCAGCACGGGTGGCCTCCTGTGCAGCAGCCTGGCAATGCTGTGGGGTTGAGTTAGGTTGAATTCGAGGTTCTCCATTTTGATGACAGGTAAGAGGATCCCCAGCCATACAGAGATGTCACCTCCCATCGTTAGGAAGGCATCCCAGTGACATCACCTCCCGTTAGGAAGGCGTCCTGGTGACGTCACCTCCCGTTAGGAAGGCGTCCTGGTGACGTCACCTCCCATTGTTAGGAAGGGGTCCTGGTGACATCACTTCCCGTTAGGAAGGCGTCCTGGTGATGTCACCTCCCATTGTTAGGAAGGGGTCCTGGTGACGTCACCTCCCATTAGGAAGGCGTCCTGGTGACGTCACCTCCCGTTAGGAAGGGGTCCTGGTGACGTCACCTCCCATCGTTAGGAAGGGGTCCTGGTGACATCACCTCCCGTTAGGAAGGTGTCCTGGGGACGTCACCTCCCATCGTTAGGAAGGTCCTGGGGATGTCACCTCCCATGGTTAGGAGGGCGTCCTGGTGGTGGTGTCATTTCTGGTCTTTAGAAGAGCCTCCTGTGTGGGCTTATTGGGGTTTAATACAGTGTCCTCTTTCTAGCGCTTGCCTCTCCCACGACAGCAGGTGCCTGCAGTTCAGTTTGTTTCTGACGCTGATGACCACAGGTGGCATCAGGCTCTGAGTCTAGGAGCTCAGTCCCACCAGGCTGCCCTCATTTCGGACCCCCAGGCCGCCTCGCCGTCCAGCTCAGCTGCAGTGTTGGGGGTTCCTACACTCAGACTTGTGCTGTTTTGATCATCTGAATCAGCTCAGGAAACTCAGGAAAACATTTCACCCAACGTTACCGGGTTAAAGGAGGGGGAGCATCGTGTGTGCTCCCCAGAAGCTCAGTGGAGGGGGCATGGCTGGTCCACCATTGCCCTCTTTTCCTGCCAAAGCCTCCTGGTGACCAGCTGGGCCCTGGAGCCACTCAGGCCCAGCCTGCAGCGCTCTTACCTCTGTGGTGTTTCCAGGGGCTGGAAACAGGTCTCTTTCCATAACACCAGGGCTTAGCCCTTCGGTGTTACTCTTATTTCTTCATTTGACTTAATTAATTCCAACCCTCCAGCCGGGTGACAAAACTCCTGGACCCTTCTGAGGACGGTGTGGTGGAGCCTGGCCTGTGGGGTTGTTGTGGGCCAGGCGGCGAATGGGCCAGCACCTCCTAGAGCAGAACGACATGGAGATGTGACATCTCAAGAGTCAGGGTCTGTCGTGTGCTGTGACTCTCATCAGTAGAAGCACAATTGTAGGACAGATGTGTGCATTAAAGTGATACTGCTGAGATTTAGCTCTAAACTGCAGTTTTACAAAACGCTTCCGTAAGTGAAGCCACGCAGTGGGTACTACGAGCAGCACCTGTGTTTTAGACGCTGTTTCTCACAGTTACATAAATGGTGGGGGAGGGGCTTGCACCTGCAGTCCCAGTGCTTTGAAAGGTAGACCCATGAGGATGGCTTGAGCCCAGGAGTTCGAGGCTGCAGTGAGCTGTGAGTCAGAGCTGCAGAGTCAGACCTGGTCTCAAAAAAAAATTTTTTTTTAATAAATAAAAATAAAATCAAACCTTTGACTTACTTTTTTCTTCAGTTTTTTTTTTTTTTTTGAGACAGTCTTGCTCTGTCACCCAGGATGCAGTGCAGTGGTGCGATGACTGCAACCTCTGCCTCCCAGGTTCAAGAAATTCTCCTGCCTCAGCCCCTTGAGCAGCTGGAATTAAAGGCACGCTCCACCACACCCGCTAATTTTTGTATTTTTAGTAGAGACTGGGTTTCACCATGTCGCCCAAGTTGGTCTCGAACTCCTGGCCTCATTGTCTTAAACTACATAAAGTAGTCAAAACTGGTCTGTTAATTATTCAGCCTTGCTTGACGTGAGCTAGGAATTTCTAAGGTCAGTGAGGAAAACAGTCGTCTGAAGATGGACGTGCAGACGGTAAGCTGAGTTTGAGTGAAGTCAAACACTGCTTCGCTTGGGCAGCACTGATAATGTGGCAGCAGATCGCCGTCTGTGTGTGATTAAGCTGAACAGCAGCAGTTCAGTTTCTACTGGCACATCACACAGTCTTCAGCTCTGCCTGCCTTTCCTGGGCTGTAGTTCATTGAATAAGTCAACTTTTGATGGCATTTTCTTCTCTTTTTAATCTGAAAGTGTAATTTGCACCAAACTATCAATTTTACTTAAGTTACTACCAGCCATTTACATACGAAGGGTGTCAATGTGATTTGTTAGGTTGTGATAATTGTGCTGTTGTGGCCTCAGAAATGTGCTGCGTGGTCTGTGTGATCCAGGTGGGTGCAGCTTTGTCGCGTGAAGGAAATGTCCCTCCCCTCACTTGTGTGTGTTGGGAACGGAGTTCTCCTGAAATGAGCATCGGTTCTGCTTTTTCATAGTTTTCCAAATTGATGAAATAACCAATTTATCTAAGAAAAAAAGAGTCCCCGTTTTAATGTCCCCTCCCCAGGCTAGACCTACCCTGGAAGTCTGAGGCAGTGGGACCAGGAATTCTGGAGGTTTTTTTACTTTGGAGAGCACCCGGGTCTGTGTGGACTGGCCACGCCCCTGCCACCCCTCCACACTGGGCTGTTTTCTTTTCTTTTTTCTTTTTTTTGAGATGGAGTTTCACTCTGTTGCCCAGGCTGGAGTACAGTGGCACCATCTCAACTCACTGCAACCTCCTCCTCCCAGGTTCAAGCGATTCTCCTACCTCAGCCTCCCAAGTAGCTGGAATTAGAGGCATGCACCACCACACGCGGCTAATTTTTGTATTTTTGGTAGACACAGGGTTTCACCATGTAGGCTGGGATGGTCTCAATCCCTTGACCTCATGTAGGGTGTCTTCTTCTGGTTTAGTCCTAGAGTCTCCCCTGCTTGGGTTTGTGTGGAGCCCTGGTGCCTGCAGGACCAGAGCGCTCTACCTGTGCAGACGGGTCCCGCATGGTCTCCTGCGGCCACCCCCATGCCCTTGCAACAGTGCTGCGCCATGCAGCCCAGCTCTCCCATGGCACCACTCACCGTCAGTCCTGTGCCTGAACAGCCCCAGGCCTCATCTGTCACGTGTGTTGGTGACACCGTGCAAGAGTGGCCCCATCTCCCCTGAGAGTGGTGGTTCCCCATTCTGTGCCTGGAACCCTGTGCAGACCCATTGTGACAGGGCCCTAGGTGGTCAAGGCAGTTGGCCCTCTGTCCCTGGACTGCTCCTCACCTCAGGTTTTGGACATTGTAAGTTTTTTCTAATTCTGGCTTTGACCTTTTTGGTGCTCGGCTGGTAGGCAGGTTCACCAGGGACCTGGATGTGAGTGTGAGCATTCGGTTTTTTGGCTAAAATTTTGAGATATTTGTAGATTTACATGCAGTGATAATGCAGAGAGGTCCTCCTTTATCCCGTTTTCCCTGTGGTTGCATCTTGTGAAAGTGGGGAACAGGCTCCCACTAGGACCCACACAGACTCATCCAGACACAGAACCCTCACACCAGCTCCCCTGAAGCCCCTCACGACCTCAGCCACTTCCCTCTCCCTGACCCTTGGCCCTCCACCTACTGTCCCTCGCTGTCCCTCGTCCTCTCAGGAGTGCTGTGTACAGCGAGTTGGCAGCCATCTGGAGCTGACCCTCCTTCCTCAGCACAATTCCTGGAGCGCCTCTGAGTTGCTGCTGTGCCCCTTGCTCATGCCCCCCTCTTGCTGAGCGGTGTTTGGTGGTGTGTGGAGGAGCCATCTGTGATTTCACCTTGTTCACCCTTTGAGAGGGACGTTTGGGTTGCTTTCAGCCTTTGCTCTAAACATTTACACAAGGTTGAGCATCTCATCTGAAAATCCAGAATCAGAAATGCTCCAAGATTTGCACTTTTCTGAGCACTGATGTGGCCCTGCAAGGAAAGGGTCATTGAACATTCAGATTTGGGGTCACCGGTTGGGGTTGCTCAACTCCTAAGTGTGATGCAGATACTTCAAAATTCGGAAATCCAAAATCTGAAACACGTTTGGTCCAAGCATGTTGGCTATGGGATACTTAACCTAAGTTTTTATTTCTTTGGATAAATGTCCAGTGGTACAGTTGCCAGATTGGGTGGTGAGTGCGTGTTTAGCTTTTTAAAGAAACTGCCAGCCCTTTTTCTGGAATTCTCACCGGCAGTGAGTGATGCAGGCGGCCTGGCCAGTGCTGTTGACTAGCCATTCCCGATAGGTGTGTCCCAAGCTCATTGTGGCTGTACTGTGCATGTTCTTAGTGAATAGCGACACCGTTCCGTGTCCCGTCTGCATGTTCTGCTCAGTGAGGTGGCTGTTTGGGTCTTTTGCCCATTTTCTAATTGGATTGTTTGGGTTTTTACCGTCGATTTTGAGAGTTTTTAAAATACATTTTCATGCTAGTACTTGGTTGGTTATGTGACTTACAAATCCTTTCTCCCAGTCAGCAACTTGCTTTTTCATCCTCAAGAGGGTCTTTGGCAGAGCACAGTTTTTAGTTCATCACTGCCTCCTTCTAGGGATCATGCTTTTGATGTCAAGTTAACTAATAGCTAGTCCCAGGTCCCAGGTCCCAGAGATGTTCTTATGTTTTACCCTGAAAGTTCTGTAGTCTTTTGTTTAACATGTCAGCCTGAGATGTGCTTGAGGTTGATTTTCTGGCCCCAGCCACGTTGTCACAGGCACCGTTTTCCGTCTGCAGACACTTCCGCCCCAGAGTCTAGAGGGCTCTCAGGTACACCTGTGTGGTCTGTTTCCGGGTTTTCTGCCCGTAGGTTTTTCATAGATGCCCTTGGTCAAGTTGAGGGGTTTCATATTTTCTGAGTGTTTATCACCAGCAGGTGTTGAATTTTTTAGGTGTTTGTGTGTTGTTTGGTATGATGGTATGGTTTTTCTTCTTTTGCCTGTCAGTATGTGGTGGTCACGCTGACTGATTTTTGGATGTGGAAACAACTTTGCAACCCAGAAATAAGTCCCTTGGTTGTGGGGTGGAGCAGCCTCGACGCTCTCCTGTGAAATAAGTCCCTTGGTTGTGGGGTAGAGGAGCCTGCGTGTTGGTTATGGTGTAGAATAACCTTGTTGCTCTTCTGTGAAGTGTCTTGATGTTGATGTGGAGGGGCCTGGGGGGCTGCACTTGTCACATTTTGTGCTGTCTGCGCCCAGGTTTGTTGCGGCTCCTGTTATGAGGTGGGGAGCGCCCCACCCTCCAGCATCCCTGGAGAGACTATGGACTTGCCCCTTTCTTTCACACAGTTGGGAGAATTCTCCAGTGAGACCGTCTGGTCCTGGAGATTTTATTTTTGCAAGATTTAAAATTTCATATTCACTTTTTCAGTAGTTATAGGGCGTTTCACAGGATCCGTTGCGTTTGGGTGAGTTGTGGCTGTTTGTGGCTCCGTTTACCTTCGCTGATTTTTTTCGTTTTCAGCCTTCATGTCGTCTTCCCTCTGCTTGTTTTGGGATGATTTCTTAGGACATGAGTTTCGACAGTCAAGCATGATCTAGAGAACCCAAGTGGAGTCTCCAGTGCTTGACTGGATTCCTGCTTCCATCCTTGCAGGAGGCTCGCTCAAGGTCCTTCCCTCCCAACCTGCAGGGACAACCATTGCTCTCAGGGCAGCCCGGGGCCCACTCCTGCCCCTCTCTTGCTAGGGGACGTTTTCACGGGACAAGACTCTGGGTGGACCTTCCTTTTCCTCAGGACCTGAGAAACATCCGACTTGAGTGATCTTCTGTTTCTGACCGTTTTTCCTCTGGGTAAGCTGTGTTTTCTCTTTGACTGCCTTCAAGGTCTGTCTGCATCTTTAACCGAAGTTCCTGGTTGATCTTGTTTAGGTTTGGCTCTGCTGTGTGAGTTGGAAGGGTTATGTCTTTTGAAGTCTTTGGGGCACTTCCAGCCGTTGCTCTTCAGGGCCATCTCTGCCACGCATGGGACAGCAGGGACACAGATGCTGAGCCTTGTTCTGTCTCACGCATCCTAAATGGTGTTCCTTTTTCCTGTCAGCTCACTTCCTCTGTTGTTCAGATTCGTGATTTCTGGTAGACTTTCAGGCTCACTGACTTCTGTCTCCTGCATTTGCTGCTAGTCTGTCCGTGACAGTTTTTGGTTTTAGTTTTATATCTCTCATTTCTAAAATCTCTGTCTTTCTGGTTCTTTGCCAAGCCTTTCTGTGTTTTCCATTTGCTTCAAGCATATTTGCAGTTGCCTCTTGAAGCGTTTGTATCATGGATGCTGTAAAGTCGTTGTCGGAATGTTAGCATCTCTGCCTCGAAGCTCGGCCTCTGTCGATTGTCTTTTTCTCATCGTTTTAGATCTTCCTGGTTCTTGCGGCGACTGTGACATTGGATTTGAACCCAGACCTCTTCACATGGTGTTAGGAGACTTTGGATCTTATGTAAACCTTCTGCCATCACTGATTTTTTTCAGGCCGTGCTCCAGCAGCAGGAGTGGAGGCTCCCTTGTTCCTGCAAGTTGGGACAGGAGTCCACTCCCCCACATGGCATCTTTTGAGGCCTGAGAGTGGGGGTGGGGGTGATACTGTTGCTGGTGGATGGCTGTGGGGGTGGGGATGACACTTGCTAGTGGACAGCCGTGGGGGCTGGGGTGACATTGTTGCTGGTGGATGGTGGTTGGGGGTGGGGTGATACTTGCTGGTGGATGACTGTGAGAGGTGGGGTGACACTTGCTGGTGGACAGCTGTGGGGTCTCTGATGACATTGTTGCTGGCGGGCGGCTCTGGGGGCTGGGGTGACACCGTTGCTGGTGGACAGCTATGGGGTGAGGTGACATCATTGTTGGTGGATGGCTGTGGAGGTGGGGGTGGCACCGTTGCTGGCGGACGGCTATGGGGGGGAGTGGCACCATTGCTGGTGGATGGCTGTGGGGGATAGGGTGGCACCGTTGCTGGCGGACGGCTATGGGGGGGAGTGGTACCGTTGCTGGTGGATGGCTGTGGGGGATAGGGTGGTACCGTTGCTGGCGGATGGCTGTAGGGGTGGGGTAGCACTGTTGCTGTGGCAGTCCTGGCTCCACACAGCATTGTCACTGGCACCATGGGAGGGGTGTCTGCATCTCCAATGGGGGCTGGGGAGAGTCTGGACCCTCCCACATGGGTGGGAGGGGCCTTGTTGCTGCCGCTGGGTGTGAACGTCAGGCTCCCCACATGCTCCCCCGTGGCCTTCTCTGAGACCTCAGAGGAGGGGTGTTTGGAGTAGAGCAGTTATCACAGGTTTTTAACATGTTCATTTAATTCGTTTTAAAATAACAGTGCAGTTGGCCCTTTGAACCACACTGGTTTGAATGGCATACGTCCACTTAACGTGGATGTTTCAGCCAAATGCAGGCAGGAAGTGTGGCGTTCACAGAATGGGAAGCGGGCGTTCGCGGGATGGGAAGCAGGCATGTGTTCGTGGGATGGAAAATGAGCCTTCGCGGGATGGGAAGCGGGCCTTTGCAGAATGGGGAGTGGGCGTGCATTTGTGGGATGGAAAGCTCTTGTTTGCAGAGGGCCATCAAGAGTGGACTTTGACGAGGCTGGGGAGTTCTGAATTCCAGTAGCTCAGATCAGCATTTTAGATTTCTGGGCGAAAAATCTTCTCTCCATGAGGAACTAGACTAATACAGTTGGGTCTTTACAGTTTTGTGACTTTGACTTAGGGCCTGTTTCCTTCACCATGATGGGTTTTATCCTCGCCTCCTCGTGTCTGTCCCTAGCAAGCTGGTGTCTGGGACGCACGCTCAGTGCCTCCTGGTCTCGTGCTCCAGTCGACCAGGAAAGAACCGGCTGCTAGAAACAGCCGCCTCTCAGGAGGGCAGCATCAGCCGTTTTCCCAGAAGCTTGCCTTAAATTCCAGCAGTCAAAGGCAGGCATCAGAATATATTCATAAGATTGACACACCCAGAGCAAGACAGATGTTTACAGAGGAGAGAAACCATTTCAAATGGAGCTGCGGTTTTCACATGGCAGGAAAATGGGTGTGATCATGGCATCCTTGACACAGAAGGTTGGCCGTGCTCACTGATTCGTTTCATTAACATTTAGTACTTCAGTAAAGCAAGCACAGGAATTACCGTTTCCTGGTTTTTGTGTGTGTGAAATGAGTTTTTCTTTTTTTTAAGATGGACTCTTGCTCTGTCACCCAGGCTGGAGTGCAGTGGGGTGATCTCTGCTCGTTACGACCTCTGCCTCCTGGGTTCAAGCATTTCTCCTGCTTCAGCCTCCTGAGTAGCTGGGATTACAGGCGCCCGCCACCACATCCGGCTAATTTTTTGCATTTTTGGTAGAGATCGGGTTTTACTGTGTTGGCCAGGCTGGTCTCGAACTCCTCACCTCACGTGATCCACCTGCCTGCCTCAGCCTCCCACAGTGCCGGATCACAAGTGTGACGCTCCACACCAACCGGTGAAATGATTTTAATCTCAGTCACTGGCATTGTTTTGTCACGTTACCATTCTTTGTCTTTTCCTAGCCTGGAGATGTTGCTCTCCAGACCCTGTTTTGAGGGTGAATGACATGTCCTGGTGGTTCCCAGAACGCTGTTCATCTCCCGTCCCATTTTCCCCTTTCTTCTAAGATGCTAGAGCCCGGCAGGTGTCTGCACCATGGGGATTTTGTTGATAAAAGAAGGTGTATGCTATTTTTCGACAGGATAGTCACAAACGTATTTTGCCACTCAACCTGGGCTGAATTGGCAAAGTCTGATCTGTTAAACTCTGAAAAGCGTATTGGCGAAGTATCATATGTTTTATGAGTATTCCCTGTTGGGTGTGTGAATGTTTATCTAGTCCGAGAGTCAGGAATCTGATTCAGTTCTGAAAGGTGCAATTCAAGCTGACTTTCCTCATGTGGGGCCTATAAAATTCCTTTCAGAGCGGTCCCGCCACCTCAGCCGCAGATGTTTGATGAAGAGCTGCCTGATGCTCAGGACGGAGAGCAGCCTGGCCCTTCTAGAAGAAAGCGACAGCCCAGTATGTCTGAGACAATGCCGCTGTACACTCTTTGTAAGGAGGATTTAGAGAGTATGGACAAAGAGGTGAGCCAAACACCGGGGCTTGTGCTGGGGCCACAGAGCAGCGGTGAGCGGGCGGATCGCTGAGCTGCGCACGTGGAGGCGGAGCTAGAATTCTGCAGTCGCACAGTCGGCTCTGGTTGGGGACTATCACTTGTGTTTTTCGTGGAACTTCCTATTCAAGGAGACCTAGAACAGCATAAGCAATGTTACCAGCAGCATGTGGCATGAGAGCATGACGGGCGTGGTTTAGGATTCGCCTGCGTCCCCACCAGGGCCAACGCTGCCCGGCCCTCCTGCTCTCCTGGCCCTCCCCAAGGACGTAGGACAGCGTCTGGAGGCACACGTGGTCGTGACCAGGGGTGATACTGGTGCTGGTCAGCACCCCCCGCCCGACACTGACAGGCCCCTGTTGAGAAACCCTGGGCAGCTGTGCTTCCATTGCATATGGGCGTTGAACACATGCACACAGTGTGACTGATTCTCACAGCGTCTCGTGTGACTGATTCTCACACATCTCATGTGACTGTGACTCTCACGGCACCTCGTGTGACTGTGATGCTCCCAGGATCTCATTATCCTGGCACTAAAGAGCTTTAGGCAGCATTGGTGAAGTTGAGGTTTGCTCAGCCAGGTCATGTTTGGCTCCTGCGTCCTGGGCCCCTTGGCCCGTGTGCTGCTTCTCGTGGGTCCCAGGCCACCCTCTTGATAGAAGGTTCCACACCTGTCGGGGTGCTACAGGCGGGCAGTCTGCATAGCATGGTCCTTCAGAGACTGTTCTTTAGAAGGACCCTGGTGGAAAAACGCATCCTGTGCCCTCCTGGAAGGTACCTTCATGGGTGGCGCCTATGCGGGTCTCACCCGCAGCCGATCAGGGTGCCCGTGTGGGGCTCCCCTGTGGGTCTGACCCACAGCTGGTCAGGGTACCTGTGTAGGTCTCCTGCAGCCTGTCAGGGCTCCCGTGTGGGTCTCCCGCAGCTGGTCGGGGCGCAGGCCACCCCCTTCCGAGGTCTTTTTCTCCAGAGCCCCTCCTCTGTGCCCACGTGGCATCGCGGTCCTGTGGAGAGAGCTGCTGTTCTGTTTGCATTGAGAAGGTAGAGGTTTCTTGAGGAGGAAAATAGCTCCTGTTTATTTTTAGCAGGAGCAGAAAAATGCAGATGGTTGTATTTAGGACAGAATCACGTCAGTAATTCAGGTCATCACCTTTAGACCCCAGTGTATTTTGTGAGGATCAAACCCATTTTTCAGGTGTGCTGATTTCTCTGCCATTTTTCTGCCATTTTAAACATGGGGTTTTTTGTTTTTTTCTTCATGAAGATGTTTTCTCTTAAATTTTCGTCAGCCACTACTCGTAAGCCCAGACCAGTTTATTTGAGACGCCAGGTTTCCATATAAGGAATCACCACCTGACTAGGAGCAGAGGCTGGAGGAGAGGAGGGAGTGGACGCTGGCCTCTTCCTGCCTGGAAGCCGCCGACACGTCACATCTTCCTCTTGCTTTCCTGGTCAGGTGTGGAGGACTCTGGGTCTGTTCCCCACGCAGTCCCATTTGTCAGGTAGCGGTGACAACCTTGGTTCTTATTCATTTGACATCAAAGGGGGTTGAAATCTCAGTGGGAGACAGAAGTCTTCAATGCAGTCAGCAGCTTTCCCCCACCCAAAAACCTAATTCTCTCAGAAATAAAAAGTGACCTTCAGCCCCAGGTGTGGCCCTTCAGGAACAAATGGTATCGGAAGTGAAAGTCTGCAGCCGTGGATTGCTCTGTGCATGGGAGAGAGGACAGAGGGTTTCACATTCGTGAATAGTTAAAGCCTGCTTGATTCTCCGTGAGTCCCGGGTCCACAGGAGAAGCAGCCCTCCCCTGTGGGATTCTCCATGAGTCCCGGGCCCACAAGACAGCGCCTGCTGTTGGAGCACTGACAGCCGGGACCCTCCGCTCCTTCCTGGGGGCTGCAGTGGGGGCTGCGAGGCAGTGCAGGAGACACCGAGTACGCATCCTGCCTTACAGAGGTGACTGTGGAGAAGAGGTGAGCAGTGTCCCAGCATCATGATGTAGGGGTTTGCGGCACCTGCACACATCCTGGGAACCCTGGGACCTCCAAGAATGGAGCCGTGGTGTGTCCTGCAGGTGCACATTGGTGAGCAGTGCTGTGGCACCTCTTTCCAGCCTCTGTGTCCCCCATGCCTGCATCCCCCCGTGCCTTCGTCCCTAGCTCTTTGCCGAGGCCCACCCAGTCCAAGTGGCCTTGTCTCACCTGACTCCCTGTGCTGTGTGTGGACATGCGGGCACGTGCACAAGACCAGGGGTGCCTGTTTAACCCATGGCACACAGCCTAAAAAAATATGGAGCCTTCTTACTCCCTCTCCCCAGAGAGAACACATACATATATACATACACGCATACCCACAGTACCTGCCTTTTGTCACTTGAGGCATTTGAAAGGCTAGAAGGGCTCTACTTTAGGAAAAGAAATTTTAGTCTTTCTTTTCTATCAGATGGTGACTTTATATTTTAATGTTAATGCATTCTAACCGTTTTAATATTTTCTCCTTTAAGTAAATACGTCTCAAGTTTCAGAGGAGCAAAAGTATTTGATTTCTACTCCGGCCCCTCCCCAGCCTCCATGAAATGTGTCCTGTGTTTATAAATTTTTTTAGCACTAGACTGACCCAGATGGATTCTTTATCTAGGTTTCCTCCAGCAGGCAAGTGGAAAACAGGCTTCCTGGGTGCTTGCTGTTACTTCTGTGTTTGAAATATTCCAAAAATTTTACTTCATGGGGCACAGCACACTGTGGGTTTCCCAGCACAGGGTCCAGGCAGCTGCCGGGATGCTCCCACCCACTTTCCAGGATAGTCTTGAATGTGCAGCAGGGAGGATTCCTTCAAGTTTCTACCAAAGCTTGCAGGGAGTTGCTCCCACCGTCAGCAAGAGCCAGGCTTGCAGTGTGCTGCCCACACTGCCTGCCGTGAGCTGCCCTGACCATGGGGCTCTTTTGGTCCTTGCTGTTGTGAGCTCCCACAGCTGCCCAGGTCCCATCCCATTTGCTCAGGGAGGAAAGAGGGGACTTGGAGGTTAGCCGTCCCTCCCTGTGCGGCTCCTCCCTCACCACAGGGGCCAGAGCACTGCCCCATACCCCTTGCTCTCATCCCTACCCACTCCTAGCCCCAGCCCCCGGCAGTGTGTCCCAGAGGGCAGGTGCTGACACTGGGCCTTCTAAGCACAGTGCTTGGCACTGTCCTTGGCTCGGAGCCACCTGTCACTCCTCATTGGCTGGAAGACAAGTTAGAGATGGTGGTAGGCGAGCAGTGGCCCCTGAAGGCATCTCCTTCTCCCGGGACCAGTCAACGCTGCCTTGGTGCCAAATAACTTTGCACGAGAGATGAAATTCGGGACTTTTAGAAGAGATGGTACTGGAAAGTTCTGGTGACCACTGAGATCACAGAATCCTCCTTGGAGGAGGGAGGAGGGATGCAAGAGAGGGGTCAGAGGAGGCCCAGAGCTGAGGACACGGGGCTCTGGAAGCTGGAAAATTCGAGGAAGGGACTCTCCCCATGGACACCTGGATTTTGGTCCTGTGAGACTCCCGTGGAACTTCTGACCTGCACAGCTGTGAAGTCGTGAATTTGGATCATTTGAGCCATGATGCGTGGTTATTACAGCAGCCTCAGGAATCTCCTTGTGTCCCAGCCCTGGCACGACAGCCTCGTCTCACGCCTGTCCCCTTTATACTCCTGTGCTGGTGCAGATGAGGCAGCTGCACCTCAGACATGCCTGTCTCGGGCTTGCTGCCTGCACCCGCCATGGGCCCGCGAGATGGACCGGGTGCCTGCCACGTGGCATTCCCTGGAGGCTGCCGTGGCCCCCATTCATCCTGGGGACACACAGGGCAGGGGCTGCTGCTTTTTTCAGGATGCAGACGATGGGGAGTTGAGGGGATCCGGAACCAGGATGCAGACTATGGGGGGGCCATTGAGTGAGGGGTGTTGAGACCTCCAGTCGTTTCTGGCACGTCAGTGGAACCCAGAAACAGGTTGAACAAGGCAACATGTGTGAAGAGTTTCGAGCTGTCTCAAAAAGTTAAAACTTCACAGATACTTAATGCTCATAAAATATGCACGACATGTGCCTGGACTTACAGTCTCAGTACCTTCTAGCCTGGAGTGAGCTCTTGCGTAGCGTCCAAACTGTTTCCCTGAAGTTGGCACCCGTCATCCTAGCGTGGGGCTCTGCGCTCCTCTCTGACGCCCGAAGCACCTCCCACCCGTCCTTCAAGGCCCCGCTCAGCTGCTGCCTTTCCACAGATCTGCTCTGATCCCTCCCACCCCTGGAGTAAGGAAGCAAAAGATGGTGGACACAAACAAGGAACGCAGACGGCCACCACACTCGTCTCTGCACATGGATGCAGCAATGCACGTTTTTAAGCCAACTTGTGGAGTTTTCAGCCATGATGTCTTTAAGTATTTTTTCGAAGCCAGTCTTTTTCTCCTCCTTTTCAGGAATCCATGACACAAATGTTAAAACTTCTCGTGCTGTGCGGAGGCCCTTGAGATGCCAGTCCTTCTCTTGCTGTGCTTCTGAGACCGTTTCTGTGACTCCACTCCTAATACCTGTGGCGTCTTGGAGCCTAACATGTTAGTGAAACTGCTCTTATTGAATTGGACATTTGTTCAGAAAGCTCTAGGCACCTGCTACCATGGTAGGCCTTCTCCCAAAGTAATGACAGACTGCAGAATTAATGGTGGATTAGATTCCAGGAAACTAAAGGGCCAGATCCCTCCATGGCTGTGTGCAGTAGACAGATCATAAACTACACACAATACACATGACTCAGTGATGTGTGGGAACTCTCCTGTCGCCGAACAGCAGTAATTTTTCCCGTTATGTCTGCTTTGTGGTTTTTAACCAAATTGTGACTTGATCTTTTAAAATTTTCTGATTAACCAACATCCTTTAAGAATGAGTTAGTTTTTACATTGTATTATCCAATCAGTAGAAGTTGTTGATGATAATTAATGGGGAAAAAACTTACCATGTCTAAAGATTAGATCAGTAGATCATTCTTCACGTGGTCGGAACTTCAGGTGTGTAGACTGGGATTAGACTTTTCTTTCATGAAGTTGGTAGCTTTAGAAAGAATGCTTCTCTCTCCGGGCTCTACTTCCTGCCTGAAAGTTACGTTTCCTGAAGTGTTCGTGAATTAAAGTCTCACTGTAGGTGTAATTGAATGGATAAGAAGTTATCTTTTGTTTTATAAAAGACTTGTCACAATATTTCTCTAAGTAGAAAAGCTTTCTCTGTGGGGTTTGGAGTATGTAATTTGCATAAGTCATTTTGGAACATGTGCTGGCTACAGCCACGTCTCTAGTGAAGGGCTCTGGGTCCCGCCACTGAAGCTTGGCAAGTTCTGAATGCCTTGTTTTCCAAGCTTTGGGGTTTTTTTTACATGTCATTAAAGTTCCTCTTTAGTTAAAGTCTTCTGTTGATTAAAACATCTTTCCAGTTGGTATTAATTCACTTGAAAAGGTATTCCGTATTACAGTTTTTCTCTGTGAGTTCTCTGCTTCATTACAAATCACCGCATGTCTCCCTCAAAGCCACCCCTGCTTCTCTCATCTCCACCACTGGGACTCAGGGTTCAGGCCGTGCCCGGGGCCGTCCTTCCTGCTGCTCTCAGAGCTCAGGGTCATCCTCCAGTGCTCGGATTGCAGACTGTGTTCCTGCACCCAGGTCCTCATCTCCCAGAGGCAGCCTGCAGGAGACCTTCCCTGCAGTTGGCACAGCCGAAGCCATGTGGCGGGACCTCTTCCCAAGAGCAGCGTCCCCAGCTGTGCTGGGCCCTGTGGGTTGCTGGGAGGCCACAGGCCCCTCCTGTGCTTACGGCATTGGGAGCTCGGGCTTCACCCAGGTGTCCATCATGAGCTGTTCCAGCGATGCTCTTCGTGGAAAGTGCGCCAGGCCCCACACCAGGCACAGGCATTTCCCTGCCACTCGGGTCGAGTATCTGCCCTGGGTTTGGAGACCTGCAGGAGCCGTGGTCGGCCACACGGCCCTGGACAGCTCTGGGCAGCTCTGGGCAGCGTTGCCTTCTGTTCTCTTTGTTCGCCATCTCTGGAAAATGCTGTTGAAGAAAGTTAACTTTAATGGTCTCTAAGTGCTTTTAGTTCTGTTGGCAGAGAATATAGCACATCTGAGAGGAGGCCTGGGATGTTTGTCCTTTTGGACGGAAGAGAAGTCCGTTGATGTCAGGCAGTAGGATTTACGGTTAATAGAGGTTTGTTCCTTGAGACTAGAGCTTCTTAGGGTGCCGTGGTGGCCTTTTTACAGGACGTGCCGTGTCTCGTAATTTGCTGAAGCCTGTGTGTTTCTCCACAAACATCCGCCTTTGTCTCAGCCAGCTCAGAAAGAGACCCCACAGCCATGTGTGTTAGCCTCTCGGCAGGTTCTTGTGTGATCATGGAACTTCAGGGAAGGGAAGGTGCTGGAACCAGGGCTCTGAGGTCACTGGAGCCTTGTGGCGGGGCCAGTCCCCTGCACACCCCGCAGAAAGCCAGCACAGCTGCCTCTTCAGCTGCTTTTCCTCGCTCTTGCTGCTCTGCCTGTCATGCTCAGGGAGCTTTCCCGGCCTTGCTCTGTGTCCCTGCTGGTTTCCGTCCTCTCTCCCACAGCCGTCCCACCTCACTCCAGGGCGGAGCTGGGTTCAGTGTTGTTATTAGTGATCTGGGGTCATGGAAGGAGGTTGATAGAAACATTTAATTTCTGTGCATTGACAGGATATCGTAGCATCTGGTATTATCTGTATTTGCACTTTGGTAGAAATTCCAACACTTACGTATGAATTCATTTGTGTTTTTCTTTTTATAGAATTCTAAATTTTCCTTAAGATTAAAAAATATATATTTTGGTATCTTTTAAGTAAATACAAACAATCCTCAACTTATAACGGTTCAGCTTAATGGTTTTCTAACTTTACAACGATGTGCAGGTGATGGGCGTTTGGGAGAAACCACGCTTCGAATTTGGAATCTTGACTCCGCATTCTGTGGAAAGCTGTTTCTGAGTTGGCCTCGTGCGAGGTGATTCGCCAGCGGTGGGCCAATGTCGGGGGTCTTAGTGTGGAAGGCGGCTGGGCCACGTGTGCTAACTGTTTTCAGCCTGTGCTGGGCTCACCTGGACGTGACCCCATCTTGAGCCTAGGAGCCTCTGTAGTGCAGAAAACTTTTTTTGAAAGTCATCTTTTTTCTAAAAACCAGTGCAGGAAAGATAGGTGTCGTTGCCACACCGACGTGAGTCAGGCAGACAGGGAAGGGGATGGGAGCAGTCAGGGGAAGTCAGGTTTGATGCGTGTCTACGCTTCTGGCTTGGCTCTGCAAAGTGTACCTCAGGGTCTTCCAGAGAGCAGCCAGCGGACACGTGCCGGCCGCCCTGCCTCGCCAGTGTTGGCCCTCCCAGGTGGGGCGCCGCGCCAGCAAGGGCCGTGTGGGGTCCCTGGGTTGCCACGCTGGCCAGCCTGCCTGCCCTTGGCTGTCAAGTATAAAATAACAGATTTTAGCGATGCCTTCGCTCTCTCTCTCGACTAAAGCATGGTGCCGTGTTAAAGGCCGTGCGTATTTTCAGAATAGAATTTAGCGGAATGATTCCCATAGGAGGCTCGCCATCAGAACAGTAAATACAGTGATGTAACATTCTGGTAAAGCGCAAACATCAGTAACGTCTTGGATTAACCAACTGCTCTTATTAAATACCTTTAATGCCAGTGTCCCTGGTAACATGTCACTTTCACAGATCATTATAATGACCTGATGATAAAGTCGCTGCCTTAGCTAATTAACCATTGGTTAAGATGTTTCTGCCTTTTAATAATTTCGGCCAGGGTACATGTGCTGTGACTCACTGGACGCGTTGGTGCTGAGTTTGAAATTGCAGACTGGGTGAGGCGGACAAGGCGGCATCCATGTGAACTCGGGGCAGGGGGTGAGCCATGATTTCCAAGCCTCTGTAACTGACCTCAGGGCCTCGACTACTCTGAGCTGCGCCTGTCTCAGGAGTTGTGCTCCGTGGCCGTTTGTCATGGCCTGCTGCAGGGGTGAGGTCACATCTGTGTCAGTCAGCGCCCCTCAGGGCCCCATGTGGCATCCCTTGGGCCCCAGTCAGGTGGGCACGTCCAGACCCCTCCTGGGAAGCAGCCTGCGCTGGGGGGCAGGGGACAGACCGCCTGTCTTGGGGACCACATGGCTATGCCATCGCACACAGACACCCTCAACATAGGAGAGCTGTGAGCAGAGCTGCCCGCCAGCACCCCTCCGTCATGATCCCTGCTGGACATAAAGCCGTCTTCTCTCTGCTGGCGGCGGCCAAGAGGCCCCTGGCTGCTGTGTGCAGATTCTTTCTGCACATCCTCCCATCTCCGCTCAATTCAGGAGAGCAGATTCGCCTCCCTGGCACTGGGCTCAGCCTCTTTTGCTGCCACAGCAAGGCGCCGATGGCACTCACTTCCTGCGTGCTGAGGTTCCAGGAGGCTGAGGTTCAGATGTGGCACACGGCTCACCTGCTCGCTCACCCTCCCACCGCACACCTTCCGCCTCTGTTCGAGCTCCCATCGCACCACGTGTCAGGCAGGGGCTGGCCGGTGCTCACCCAAGGTGTTCAGGAGTCACCCTCCCTGAACGTGTTCCAAATTGGAGGCATGCCTAGAGCGAGCGAGCAGGCTCTTAGCGAGTGTCCCTACGGCGTGGCCACATCTCCACCCAAATTCCAGGATGGGAAAGACCAGGCCGCCTCCCAGAAAGCCCTGTCACTCGGGAGTCATGCTGTGGATCTCAATGAGAGAATTTCAAGCAAATATTCTGGTTATTCACCGTAAAATCCAACAGGGGCTAGGAATAAAGCCCCTGTTCATGTAAGGCACAGAATGAATGTAAACCCAGCCCCTGCCTGTGAAGCAACTGGGCTTGCTCCATGGATTTCCAAGAGTCTTTCACCTGAGGCTTTGTTTTAAGAATTGGTGAGTTTCAAACCCCAGAGCTCAGGCAGGAAGCAGAGTCCCACCTCTAGCCGCCACCCCACTGCATCCAGAGCCCTGGACACGACGGGAGAAGGCCTGTTGTTGGGGATGGGGCCCAGGAAGGTCTGTGGCTGACTCTTGGCTGTTTGTCAGGTGGACGACATCCTTGGAGAAGGCAGCGATGACAGCGACAGCGAGAAGAGGAGGCCAGAGGAGCAGGAGGAGGAGCTCCAGCCCCGGAAGCCTGAGGCCCGCAGGGAGCAGACCCTCGGGGCCTCAGCGTCCAGCGAGAGGAGCATGGCAGGTGGCCGGGGGCCCAGGTGAGTTTTGGGCTCTGAGGTTGAAGGTGACCCTGCTTTTGGTGGGCCGCCTGTGTCTTGTTCTTCATGCCCTCCCCTGTTCTATGTCTTGACAGCAGCGGCTTCGATTCAGCAGCCCCTGGTGGTGGACACTTGGATGCCTCCATGTTGAATCCATGTCATATTACATGTGTGCACAGGCGTGTGTGTGGTCTGCACATGTGTGCACAGGCGTGTATGGGGTCTCCACGTGTGTGCAGGCGTGTGTGGTCTCGGTGTGTGTGAGGTCTGTACGTGTGCACATAGGCATGTGTGGGGTCTGCACGTGTGCACAGGTGTGTGAGGTCTGTATGTGCACACAGGCGTGTGTGAGGTCTCCATGTGTGAGCACAGACGTGTGGGGTCTCCGTGTGTGCGCACAGGCATGTGTGGGATCTCCGTGTGTTTGGACAGGTGTGTGTGAGGTCTGTATGTGTGCGCACAGGCGTGTATGAAGTGGTGTATGCGCACAGGCGTGTGGGGTCTCCGTGTGTGCGCACAGGCGTGTGTGGGGTCTCCGTGTGTTCGGACAGGTGTGTGTGAGGTCTGTATGTGTGCGCACAGGCGTGTATGAGGTGTATGCGCACAGGCGTGTGGGGTCTCCGTGTGTTCACACAGATGTGTGTGAGGTCTGTACATGCGCACAGGCGTGTGTGGGGTCTCCGTGTGTGTGCACAGGTGAGTTCTGTACGTGTGCAT
The DNA here is from genome assembly GCF_049354715.1 of Callithrix jacchus. NCBI lineage: Eukaryota > Metazoa > Chordata > Mammalia > Primates > Cebidae > Callithrix > Callithrix jacchus. Next base: position 122,004,225 of record NC_133514.1, read on the forward strand.
GCACAGGCATGTGCGTGGTCTCCATGTGTGCACACAGGCGTGTGTGAGATCTGTATGTCTGCACACAGACGTGTGTATGGTCTCCATGTATGCACACAGGTGTGAGGTCTGTATGTGTACATGCACATGTGATCTCCATGTGTGCATACAGGCGTGTGTGAGGTCTGTATGTGTTCACACAGGCGTGTGTGGTCTCCATGTGTGCGCACAGGCGTGTGGTCTCCATGTGTGCTCACAGGCATGTGAGGTCTGTGTGTGTGCGCAGACGTGTGTATGGTCTCCATGTGTGCACACAGGTGTGTGGGGTCTCCATGTGTGTGCACAGGCGTGTGTGAGATCTGTACGTGTGTGCACAGACGTGTGTATGTTCTCCGTGTGTGCACATAGGCATGTGTGTGCATAAGCATGTGTGTGGTCTCCGTGTGTGTGCATACAGGCATGTGAGGTCTCCATGTGTGCGTACAGACGTTTGTGGTCTGTACATGTGCACACTGGCGTGTGTGGGGGTCTCCATGTGTGCGCACAGGCGTGTGGTCTCCATGTGTGCACACAGGTGTGTGTGTGGGGTCTCCATGTGTGCGCACAGGCGTGTGGTCTCCATGTGTGCACACAGGTGTGTGTGTGGGGTCTCCATGTGTGCGCACAGGCATGTTTGTCATCTATACGTGTACACACAGGTGTGTGTGTGGGGTCTCCATGTGTGCGCACAGGCGTGTATCATCTCTGTGTGCGCACAGGCATGTTTGTCATCTATACGTGTACACACAGGTGTGTGTGTGGGGTCTCCATGTGTGCGCACAGGCGTGTATCTTCTCTGTGTGCACACAGGCATGTTTGTGGTCTGTACATGTGCACACAGGTGTGTGTGTGGGGTCTCCATGTGTGCGCACAGGCGCATGTATGGTCTGCACGTGTGCACACAGTTGTGTGTGAGGTCTGCCTGTGCGCTCACAGGTGAAATGGAGTAGAAGCAGTGCCAGCCTCGGAGAGGCTGCTCCCAGCTTCAGCAGGTGAGTGGGGAGCGCCCACGGCAGTACTCCAGGTACATGTGCACTGTCTGTGGGTAAAGAAAACGGTGGGACTGCTTTTATCCGCGGAAGCAGTTCTCCCCATCTGGTCTTACTCTTAGGCTATTCTGTGGGTGAATAAACATTTCAAGAAAAGAGTGTAACTCATTCAGGGAAACCAGTTGTAAAATTGGGCCAGAAATTCCAGCAACAAATGCAGACAGGACAGGATAATATTGTTCCGTTTGCAAGAATTACTTAGAGAAAATCACTTGATTTGCAACTCTGGTTTAGCAGGGAAATGTGTGCAGTTTCTCTCAGGCAGCCACTCTGTGTTTGCCGTGTAGGAAGCAGCATTTCCCAGCTGTGTTGAGATGACATGAAATTGTTTTGGGAGAAATTTTGAAATTCCATGTTGGGCCTTGGTTTTTCCACATGAATTTTGGGGTGGTTCTGCCTGGCCGTGCCTTTCTTCACTTCTCAGTATAGACCTATTGGGCCTGTCCTGAAGCTCTGGGGTCAGGTCTGGGAAGGGCAGCACGTTGGGGACCTCTGAGACGGTTCTCCTGCCCTCCCCTCTTGGCCAAGGTTGGGCTGAGCAGGCTCCAAAGAGTCTGCTGTGGCCATGTTAGTTTCTGCAGATTTGCAGCGTGCTCTGGGTGTGAACATATGTGGTTTTAACATGATAGTTTTTTCTAATTAAAAGAAGAAACCCAAAGTGTTTCTCTACTAAGACCAGTCAGGGTGTTGCTGTGTCTCCCCATGTGGGCACCTGGTTGAGGCGCTCAGCAGGTCGGGGCCCAGACCTGTGGAGGACTTGGGGGCCAGGGCGGGAGTTAGCACCCCTGGGTCTTTTCTCTTTTTTTGCTAAATGACCTGCCCACGGCAGAACTGGTGAAACAATGGTGAAGCAATGCAGATGAGGTGAGAGAGCCCCTCTGCTTGGTCGTGGCTTCAGCGCTGGTCTCCCAGCTGCAGGAGGCGGTCAGGGCTGGACCTCTGCATTCTGGCTCCTCCGGCAGGGACGGGAATCGTCACTGTCATCACTGTTTCTCTTTATGTCTTACGGACTCAGTGGACTTGGAAGACTTTAGAATTTGATATCAGAAGAATAAAGCATCCCAAGAGTCTATTCCAATCCCGCCAAACAGCCTTCATCCTTGCCACCGGGATGGGTGGGACTCTGGGCGCCTGACCCCCGCCTGTGCCACGCCAGCCTTCGTGAATTGCCATAGCAGCCTGACTGCTGGGACGTGCATGCCCCTAGAAGGGGTGGGACAGTGGCGTCTGCGCGGCCTCCTGTCAACTGGGAGTGGGGTCTGTTTGGATTCCTATCAGCAGGGAGTGGGGTCCGCACGGCTTCCCGTCAGCTGGGAGTGGGGTCCGCGCGGCTTCCTGTCAGCAGGGAGTGGGGTCTCCACGGCTTCCTGTCAGCTGGGAGTGGGGTCCGCGTGGCTTCCCGTCAGCTGGGAGTGGGGTCTGCGCGGCTTCCCATCAGCAGGGAGTGGGGTCCACGCGGCTTCCCGTCAGCTGGGAGTGGGGCTTCCCATCAGCAGGGAGTGGGGTCCACGCGGCTTCCCGTCAGCTGGGAGTGGGGTCCGCGCGGCTTCCCGTCAGCTGGGAGTGGGGTCCGCGCGGCTTCTTGTCAGCTGGGAGTGGGGTCTGTTTGGCTTCCTGTCACATTTTTGTGACTTTGGGCTTTGGGGGCCTCATGCCTTCTTTAAAGATCAGGGAACTCCAGTTATTTCATTCCTGTTTATGGGGTATTCAGTGAGACATGCAAATGTCTTGAAATTTTTCACGTAACATTTTTGCTTGTAATTAAGTAAAATATGGTTTGAGTTTTGGGTTTATTTTTGCATGTCAAACATTCAGCTTCATCCTGATTCTTTCCCGTGTATGGCGACGCATTTTGTGCGGAAGCTGGCTCCGCTTTTTCCCATCAGTGCTCTGGTTGGCAGCACATCTTGCTGATTTCACTTGGCCAAGCTGTTCTGTAGAATCTTAATGTCACTTGAACTTGAAAACGAGTTTTAACAGAAGGGAGAAGGTTGTGTTTTTTACTTGTCTACCAAGAAGTGATTCATTCTTCTCTGAAATCAACAAACATCAGATGCCTGCTATATATGTAGCCTCCTGCCGAGCGCTTTTACTCCTTAAAGTAAATCCTTAAGATAAAAAACCAAACAAGACGTCTTCGGAATGTCCAAGGATCTTCCAGACACATCATCTCACCACCATTCCAGGTACTGAAAAGAACAGGCGCCCAGGTTAGGCGAGTTCTCCTGTGTAGGATCTGTCCCTGAGCCTGTGGCGGGGTGATGTCTCCCCTATTGGGTGATCTGCCCCTGAGCCTATCCTTTTATTCTTTCGGTGGTAGGAGGTGAGTCATTGCTCACAGAAGGCAACTTTAAAATACGCCGTAGCCTCTTCAGATTATTCCTAGAGTTCGTGGAGAAGTGAAAACGACATTGAGTTAACTGCCAAGAAACATAGCATAGCATTGCTGGGAGCTGTTATGTTGGCAGCAAGAGGATGAGCCGGTCATTCCCATGATCTGTTGACAGAGACAACAGCCGAAGACGGTTCCCTGAGTACTCAGAGATTTTAGTCCTGGCGCTGTTTCTGTCCCATCTGGTACAGTGATAAACAGGAAAGGAAAACAGCACCACGTTTTAAAGCCTTCGTTTCCTGACACGAGTGCCCAGATCCAACACTCAGCTCCTCTCCATGGGGGCGCGTGGTCAGCCATCGTGGAGACACGGGACGGCCGGCGAGGCTCCTCTGAGGTCTGGCTCCTCTTGTCCATTTGGGAGGGTTGCATGAGTTTCCTGCTCTCACAGACAGACAACAGTGAACAGTTCTCCCCAGAAACACACATCAAAGTTGTTTTTAATCTGGGGTAACCAAGCAGGATGTTCTTTAGGAGAGCGAGGAGCAGAAAAACTATTCAAAGACATAATGACTGAAAACTCCCCAAATTTAATGGAAAACATGAATTTATTCATCCCAGAAGCTCAGCAAACTCCCCGTAGGAGGAGCACAAAGGCCCTTCCACAGTGGAAGTGGAAATGCTTAGACAGGCCTGGGGCAGCAGAGGAAGTGTGAGGCCTCCACAGAGCCCATCCTGAGGCCGCAGCCGCTTCTTCTCAGACGGTGTGACCATACCCAGGCCCTGTCCAGCAAAATAGCCCTTCACAAACAAAGGCTGGGCTTTCCCAGACAGACAGAAAGTGGGAATTCACTAGCAGACCCTCCTTAAAAGAAGTTCTAAAAGAAGCTCTTCAGGCTGAAAGCAGGTGACCCAGATGAAAATCTGAGTCCACACAAACGAGCAGAGCACCAGAAATGGTGATTTAACTCTGTAAGGCAGCATGTCGCTTCTCTTTTTCTCTGTTGGTTTAAAAAGTGATACAGTTTTATATTATAAAACTCTATGGCCAGGTGTCTGGTGGCTGGCGCCTGTAATCCCAGCACTTTGGGAGGCCAAGGCAGGTGGATCACTTTAGGTCAGGAGTTCAAGACCAGCCTGTCCAACATGGTGAAACCCTGTCACTACTAAAAAATATAAAAATTAGCCAGGCGTGGTCATGCATTCCTGTAATTTCAGCTGCTCGGGAGGCTGAGGCACAAGAATCACTAGAGTCTAGAAAGCAGAGGTTGCAGTGAGCCAGGATCATGCCTCTGCACTCCAGGCTGGGCCACAGAGCAAGACCCTGTCTCAAAAAATAAAAATAAAAACAAAAACTCTTTGTATTGTTGGGCCCATGACATGCGGGAGTGTAATGCTTGCCAGTAGCAGCACAGAGGAAGGGACTGGGAGCGAAATGACAACAGGTGGTGACTTGAATTTACAGGAAGGGGCAAAGAGAACCCTGTGTGCGGAGGAGGAAGGTCCATCTAGCAATGCTCTGAGTGGAATTTACAGGAAGAGGCGAAGAGAGCCCGGAGTGTGGAGCAAAGAGGTTGCTCTTACCACACTCTGAGTGGAATTACAGGAAGAGGTGAAGAGAACCAGGACCATGCTCTGAGTGCACACTTGCTCTCCCTCCTTCTGCAAATGAGTAGTTACAACAGCGTATTACTGGGTTTGTGGCACACGTGGGTGTGGTATTGTAGCAATGAAGCACAAAGCGGGAAAGGGGCAGAGCTGCGCAGCAGCCACTTCTCCATGTCTAACTGGAATTAGGCAGCATTGAACCCACAATTGACTCTGATGGCAGGAGATAGATATATGCTGAACCCAAGAATAGCCACTAACGAAATAAC